>NC_064615.1:367319505-367689685 GCF_023898315.1 Schistocerca nitens | reverse complement strand
ACTACTTGTGATTAGCTTGAGTGGTGCGGGCAGGTGGCTCGTTGGTCTAGGGGTATGATTCCTGCTTTGGGTGCAGGAGGTCCCGGGTTCAAATCCCGGACGAGCCCTGCCATTTTGACCGTGCTGAAGAGTAGGTGGAACTCAGTCCCGGTTGCAGCTCCTCAATGAAGAGTAAGACGCCTGTTATATCACGTGGATATAACAAGAATCCGGCACCAGTAAAGTACGTAGGTGGAATTCGGTAGAAAGGCAGACGGTAATTTTTCTTGCAACGGAAAACAAGGTTGTCTTTGCGGAATATGTGCACCGTGAGTGGAGATTCAGCTTGATTGTGCGACAGTCTACCTTCATCTTACTAGCGACGGCAACAACCAATGGGTGGGACGTAAGACTGAGCGTGGCTAAGAGTTTCTCATTATTAGTTACCTTCACACTTTGACACAGCCGTGACAAGGCGAGTAGCGCGAGCTCAGGATAGCCAGTAGGAAGCGCACCTGAAGTAGCCCTGAAGAACCGGGTTGTAAATTTTGCCAGCCATAATGGAGCTAGGGGCGTTCTCAGTTACCAAATACCGGTGCAATAAGAGAGCAACAGTATTTGACAGTAAAATGACGCCCTATCCATCTAGAATATGACATTGATTGTCTCTGCATACGCATCCGTGAGGTCATCCCGGAAATGAAATCCGATAAGCGGATTAAAATTGTTGTGTTCCCGCCCGGGATCGAACCGGGGACCTTCTGCGTGTAAAGCAGACGTGATAACCGCTACACCACGGAAACGACGGATCGTCTGATGTGCCACCCGGAGACTCGTGGTAGCAACAGTTTTTCTTCTGTGTTAGCAAGGGCATCGGCTACGAGCTCCCTCCGATTCGTGAGGTTCCTATAGTACAAGAAGTCGATGAAAACAATCCAACCGCGACAGCCAGAGAGAACGCTGGGTGAGCTGCAGCCGTACATGGTGAGACCATCATCGGTGGCGTCATTCACATGCAGTGTGTTTTCGGAACGAACAGGCTCGTTGGTCTAGGGGTATGATTCCTGCTTCGGGTGCAGGAGGTCCCGGGTTCAAATCCCGGACGAGCCCTTGCGTTTTGTGCTAACAAACCGCATGGCGGCGGCTGTTTCGCGCATTTCCAGGCCTCCAAGTCAGCGCTAAATCCGACAACCAGTTCTGAAACAGTTTCATTTGAGCCATGTGCACCCTGCTGGTGGAACGTTTGAAGTTGATTTAAATGGTCACAGTAGAGATCGTAGCAAGTGTCTTGCTGAGTGCGACGAAAACGTGTTTCCGCCCGCAATCGAACCGGGGACCTTGTGCGTGTTAGGCAGACGTTATAACCGCTACACCACGGAAACTGCTACGCTCTGCCCTCCACATGTGATACAACTTGTAGGACGATCGCCATTGTGGCGTAAAAATCACAATGCCGGTATTTCGCATTCGTGTGAAACAATCGACAGCACCCTTGACTGCCTGAATGCCATGTCGAATAAGAGCTCAAGAAGTCATCGGAAACGCTCGAGGGAGAGTCCTCAGCAGCATCTGCTGCTCTTTCTTTCCTTACGAGATACCGTCGATTCGCGCAGTCGTTATTGCAAAAGATGTCACCAAAGGCGATCGCTTCGTTAGCGGCACGGCGCCTGGGCTCGGCGGCAGCTCTACATGGAGGCACCAGCAGCCCCAGCCCCTCCAGGCCGCCGCCGGCGCCACAGCGCAAGGAGTCGGCGCCCGCCCTGCAATGCCCCCTGTCGTTGCACATTCCACCCGCCCTTTATCCTCTCCATGTCTGACTCACTACCCTAAATGACGCTGTAGTCGACGTGCTTATTACTATCGCTTTTGGAAGAACCAAGGCGCAGTATTCTAGTGACGAACCGGTATTGCAAATTTGGATTAAGTAAAAATTTGTTGTGTGGTCGAGCGACACCCCCGTCTCGCTCTTCCTAGATGATCGCTGCTGCGCGGAGTAACTCCTAGCGCGCCGATGGCTTCAGAGTTGGTCTTCTCGAAGTTTTGCTTTTGCACTGCATTCCGCAATCTTATAGTTACGTGCTTCGGTTTCCCGACGTTCTTGTGTTTAGTGCGTTCGGCTTCTCTTAACCCTTAGCCACCGCTTGCCGAAATTTCCACACCGTCATCTGTTGATCTGCAGAGCTCGATGAAGGTACCGCGGCCGTTCCTGAGCTCGCGAAACGGCCGAATCTGTAGTTGTTTCCAGATCTCTCCCACACAACGGCCTCCCGGAAGCTTGGATTACAGGAGTACGCCACTACTCCCAGCCGCTGAATTACCTTTGAAGCAGAATGACATGAGCTACACGCAGCTCCGATTTTTTTTTTTTTTTTTTTTTTTGGTGTCTGACCTACTTTGAAAGATTTTGTAGTCGATTTACTTACCACTATCGCTGTTGGAAGGAGGAAACCACGTGATAATCACACAGTATTCTAGAGACGATCAGGTAATGAAAATTTAGAATAAGTAAAACAGTATCAAAAGAAGTTGTGTGGTGGAGCGGCACATGCAATTCACGCTTCCTAGATGATCGTTGCTGCATAGAATAATTCTTTTGTCTGTGGCGTCTTCAGTATTCGTCTTCTGGAAGTTTTGCTTGCAATATATTCTTCAATATTTTCATTATGAGTTGGTGCTTGCTTTCCCGATGTTATTTTGTTTAGTGCATTCGCCTTCTCTTAACCCTGAGAAACCACATACGGAAACTGAGGCACTGCCGGCTGTTCATAAGCAGAGTTCGATGAAGTTATTTCGCTTTTTATTCGGTGCCTTTAATATTCTTCTCATCAGTGGTGAGTGCTGCCTGCAGAAAGCGCTTATCTTGCGAATTCACGTGAAAGTTTGTGTTCCCTGGGAGATGCACTACTTGTGATTAGCTTGAGTGGTGCGGGCAGGTGGCTCGTTGGTCTAGGGGTATGATTCCTGCTTTGGGTGCAGGAGGTCCCGGGTTCAAATCCCGGACGAGCCCTGCCATTTTGACCGTGCTGAAGAGTAGGTGGAACTCAGTCCCGGTTGCAGCTCCTCAATGAAGAGTAAGACGCCTGTTATATCACGTGGATATAACAAGAATCCGGCACCAGTAAAGTACGTAGGTGGAATTCGGTAGAAAGGCAGACGGTAATTTTTCTTGCAACGGAAAACAAGGTTGTCTTTGCGGAATATGTGCACCGTGAGTGGAGATTCAGCTTGATTGTGCGACAGTCTACCTTCATCTTACTAGCGACGGCAACAACCAATGGGTGGGACGTAAGACTGAGCGTGGCTAAGAGTTTCTCATTATTAGTTACCTTCACACTTTGACACAGCCGTGACAAGGCGAGTAGCGCGAGCTCAGGATAGCCAGTAGGAAGCGCACCTGAAGTAGCCCTGAAGAACCGGGTTGTAAATTTTGCCAGCCATAATGGAGCTAGGGGCGTTCTCAGTTACCAAATACCGGTGCAATAAGAGAGCAACAGTATTTGACAGTAAAATGACGCCCTATCCATCTAGAATATGACATTGATTGTCTCTGCATACGCATCCGTGAGGTCATCCCGGAAATGAAATCCGATAAGCGGATTAAAATTGTTGTGTTCCCGCCCGGGATCGAACCGGGGACCTTCTGCGTGTAAAGCAGACGTGATAACCGCTACACCACGGAAACGACGGATCGTCTGATGTGCCACCCGGAGACTCGTGGTAGCAACAGTTTTTCTTCTGTGTTAGCAAGGGCATCGGCTACGAGCTCCCTCCGATTCGTGAGGTTCCTATAGTACAAGAAGTCGATGAAAACAATCCAACCGCGACAGCCAGAGAGAACGCTGGGTGAGCTGCAGCCGTACATGGTGAGACCATCATCGGTGGCGTCATTCACATGCAGTGTGTTTTCGGAACGAACAGGCTCGTTGGTCTAGGGGTATGATTCCTGCTTCGGGTGCAGGAGGTCCCGGGTTCAAATCCCGGACGAGCCCTTGCGTTTTGTACAACGGTGTGCTAACAAACCGCATGGCGGCGGCTGTTTCGCGCATTTCCAGGCCTCCAAGTCAGCGCTAAATCCGACAACCAGTTCTGAAACAGTTTCATTTGAGCCATGTGCACCCTGCTGGTGGAACGTTTGAAGTTGATTTAAATGGTCACAGTAGAGATCGTAGCAAGTGTCTTGCTGAGTGCGACGAAAACGTGTTTCCGCCCGCAATCGAACCGGGGACCTTGTGCGTGTTAGGCAGACGTTATAACCGCTACACCACGGAAACTGCTACGCTCTGCCCTCCACATGTGATACAACTTGTAGGACGATCGCCATTGTGGCGTAAAAATCACAATGCCGGTATTTCGCATTCGTGTGAAACAATCGACAGCACCCTTGACTGCCTGAATGCCATGTCGAATAAGAGCTCAAGAAGTCATCGGAAACGCTCGAGGGAGAGTCCTCAGCAGCATCTGCTGCTCTTTCTTTCCTTACGAGATACCGTCGATTCGCGCAGTCGTTATTGCAAAAGATGTCACCAAAGGCGATCGCTTCGTTAGCGGCACGGCGCCTGGGCTCGGCGGCAGCTCTACATGGAGGCACCAGCAGCCCCAGCCCCTCCAGGCCGCCGCCGGCGCCACAGCGCAAGGAGTCGGCGCCCGCCCTGCAATGCCCCCTGTCGTTGCACATTCCACCCGCCCTTTATCCTCTCCATGTCTGACTCACTACCCTAAATGACGCTGTAGTCGACGTGCTTATTACTATCGCTTTTGGAAGAACCAAGGCGCAGTATTCTAGTGACGAACCGGTATTGCAAATTTGGATTAAGTAAAAATTTGTTGTGTGGTCGAGCGACACCCCCGTCTCGCTCTTCCTAGATGATCGCTGCTGCGCGGAGTAACTCCTAGCGCGCCGATGGCTTCAGAGTTGGTCTTCTCGAAGTTTTGCTTTTGCACTGCATTCCGCAATCTTATAGTTACGTGCTTCGGTTTCCCGACGTTCTTGTGTTTAGTGCGTTCGGCTTCTCTTAACCCTTAGCCACCGCTTGCCGAAATTTCCACACCGTCATCTGTTGATCTGCAGAGCTCGATGAAGGTACCGCGGCCGTTCCTGAGCTCGCGAAACGGCCGAATCTGTAGTTGTTTCCAGATCTCTCCCACACAACGGCCTCCCGGAAGCTTGGATTACAGGAGTACGCCACTACTCCCAGCCGCTGAATTACCTTTGAAGCAGAATGACATGAGCTACACGCAGCTCCGATTTTTTTTTTTTTTTTTTTTTGGTGTCTGACCTACTTTGAAAGATTTTGTAGTCGATTTACTTACCACTATCGCTGTTGGAAGGAGGAAACCACGTGATAATCACACAGTATTCTAGAGACGATCAGGTAATGAAAATTTAGAATAAGTAAAACAGTATCAAAAGAAGTTGTGTGGTGGAGCGGCACATGCAATTCACGCTTCCTAGATGATCGTTGCTGCATAGAATAATTCTTTTGTCTGTGGCGTCTTCAGTATTCGTCTTCTGGAAGTTTTGCTTGCAATATATTCTTCAATATTTTCATTATGAGTTGGTGCTTGCTTTCCCGATGTTATTTTGTTTAGTGCATTCGCCTTCTCTTAACCCTGAGAAACCACATACGGAAACTGAGGCACTGCCGGCTGTTCATAAGCAGAGTTCGATGAAGTTATTTCGCTTTTTATTCGGTGCCTTTAATATTCTTCTCATCAGTGGTGAGTGCTGCCTGCAGAAAGCGCTTATCTTGCGAATTCACGTGAAAGTTTGTGTTCCCTGGGAGATGCACTACTTGTGATTAGCTTGAGTGGTGCGGGCAGGTGGCTCGTTGGTCTAGGGGTATGATTCCTGCTTTGGGTGCAGGAGGTCCCGGGTTCAAATCCCGGACGAGCCCTGCCATTTTGACCGTGCTGAAGAGTAGGTGGAACTCAGTCCCGGTTGCAGCTCCTCAATGAAGAGTAAGACGCCTGTTATATCACGTGGATATAACAAGAATCCGGCACCAGTAAAGTACGTAGGTGGAATTCGGTAGAAAGGCAGACGGTAATTTTTCTTGCAACGGAAAACAAGGTTGTCTTTGCGGAATATGTGCACCGTGAGTGGAGATTCAGCTTGATTGTGCGACAGTCTACCTTCATCTTACTAGCGACGGCAACAACCAATGGGTGGGACGTAAGACTGAGCGTGGCTAAGAGTTTCTCATTATTAGTTACCTTCACACTTTGACACAGCCGTGACAAGGCGAGTAGCGCGAGCTCAGGATAGCCAGTAGGAAGCGCACCTGAAGTAGCCCTGAAGAACCGGGTTGTAAATTTTGCCAGCCATAATGGAGCTAGGGGCGTTCTCAGTTACCAAATACCGGTGCAATAAGAGAGCAACAGTATTTGACAGTAAAATGACGCCCTATCCATCTAGAATATGACATTGATTGTCTCTGCATACGCATCCGTGAGGTCATCCCGGAAATGAAATCCGATAAGCGGATTAAAATTGTTGTGTTCCCGCCCGGGATCGAACCGGGGACCTTCTGCGTGTAAAGCAGACGTGATAACCGCTACACCACGGAAACGACGGATCGTCTGATGTGCCACCCGGAGACTCGTGGTAGCAACAGTTTTTCTTCTGTGTTAGCAAGGGCATCGGCTACGAGCTCCCTCCGATTCGTGAGGTTCCTATAGTACAAGAAGTCGATGAAAACAATCCAACCGCGACAGCCAGAGAGAACGCTGGGTGAGCTGCAGCCGTACATGGTGAGACCATCATCGGTGGCGTCATTCACATGCAGTGTGTTTTCGGAACGAACAGGCTCGTTGGTCTAGGGGTATGATTCCTGCTTCGGGTGCAGGAGGTCCCGGGTTCAAATCCCGGACGAGCCCTTGCGTTTTGTACAACGGTGTGCTAACAAACCGCATGGCGGCGGCTGTTTCGCGCATTTCCAGGCCTCCAAGTCAGCGCTAAATCCGACAACCAGTTCTGAAACAGTTTCATTTGAGCCATGTGCACCCTGCTGGTGGAACGTTTGAAGTTGATTTAAATGGTCACAGTAGAGATCGTAGCAAGTGTCTTGCTGAGTGCGACGAAAACGTGTTTCCGCCCGCAATCGAACCGGGGACCTTGTGCGTGTTAGGCAGACGTTATAACCGCTACACCACGGAAACTGCTACGCTCTGCCCTCCACATGTGATACAACTTGTAGGACGATCGCCATTGTGGCGTAAAAATCACAATGCCGGTATTTCGCATTCGTGTGAAACAATCGACAGCACCCTTGACTGCCTGAATGCCATGTCGAATAAGAGCTCAAGAAGTCATCGGAAACGCTCGAGGGAGAGTCCTCAGCAGCATCTGCTGCTCTTTCTTTCCTTACGAGATACCGTCGATTCGCGCAGTCGTTATTGCAAAAGATGTCACCAAAGGCGATCGCTTCGTTAGCGGCACGGCGCCTGGGCTCGGCGGCAGCTCTACATGGAGGCACCAGCAGCCCCAGCCCCTCCAGGCCGCCGCCGGCGCCACAGCGCAAGGAGTCGGCGCCCGCCCTGCAATGCCCCCTGTCGTTGCACATTCCACCCGCCCTTTATCCTCTCCATGTCTGACTCACTACCCTAAATGACGCTGTAGTCGACGTGCTTATTACTATCGCTTTTGGAAGAACCAAGGCGCAGTATTCTAGTGACGAACCGGTATTGCAAATTTGGATTAAGTAAAAATTTGTTGTGTGGTCGAGCGACACCCCCGTCTCGCTCTTCCTAGATGATCGCTGCTGCGCGGAGTAACTCCTAGCGCGCCGATGGCTTCAGAGTTGGTCTTCTCGAAGTTTTGCTTTTGCACTGCATTCCGCAATCTTATAGTTACGTGCTTCGGTTTCCCGACGTTCTTGTGTTTAGTGCGTTCGGCTTCTCTTAACCCTTAGCCACCGCTTGCCGAAATTTCCACACCGTCATCTGTTGATCTGCAGAGCTCGATGAAGGTACCGCGGCCGTTCCTGAGCTCGCGAAACGGCCGAATCTGTAGTTGTTTCCAGATCTCTCCCACACAACGGCCTCCCGGAAGCTTGGATTACAGGAGTACGCCACTACTCCCAGCCGCTGAATTACCTTTGAAGCAGAATGACATGAGCTACACGCAGCTCCGATTTTTTTTTTTTTTTTTTTTTTGGTGTCTGACCTACTTTGAAAGATTTTGTAGTCGATTTACTTACCACTATCGCTGTTGGAAGGAGGAAACCACGTGATAATCACACAGTATTCTAGAGACGATCAGGTAATGAAAATTTAGAATAAGTAAAACAGTATCAAAAGAAGTTGTGTGGTGGAGCGGCACATGCAATTCACGCTTCCTAGATGATCGTTGCTGCATAGAATAATTCTTTTGTCTGTGGCGTCTTCAGTATTCGTCTTCTGGAAGTTTTGCTTGCAATATATTCTTCAATATTTTCATTATGAGTTGGTGCTTGCTTTCCCGATGTTATTTTGTTTAGTGCATTCGCCTTCTCTTAACCCTGAGAAACCACATACGGAAACTGAGGCACTGCCGGCTGTTCATAAGCAGAGTTCGATGAAGTTATTTCGCTTTTTATTCGGTGCCTTTAATATTCTTCTCATCAGTGGTGAGTGCTGCCTGCAGAAAGCGCTTATCTTGCGAATTCACGTGAAAGTTTGTGTTCCCTGGGAGATGCACTACTTGTGATTAGCTTGAGTGGTGCGGGCAGGTGGCTCGTTGGTCTAGGGGTATGATTCCTGCTTTGGGTGCAGGAGGTCCCGGGTTCAAATCCCGGACGAGCCCTGCCATTTTGACCGTGCTGAAGAGTAGGTGGAACTCAGTCCCGGTTGCAGCTCCTCAATGAAGAGTAAGACGCCTGTTATATCACGTGGATATAACAAGAATCCGGCACCAGTAAAGTACGTAGGTGGAATTCGGTAGAAAGGCAGACGGTAATTTTTCTTGCAACGGAAAACAAGGTTGTCTTTGCGGAATATGTGCACCGTGAGTGGAGATTCAGCTTGATTGTGCGACAGTCTACCTTCATCTTACTAGCGACGGCAACAACCAATGGGTGGGACGTAAGACTGAGCGTGGCTAAGAGTTTCTCATTATTAGTTACCTTCACACTTTGACACAGCCGTGACAAGGCGAGTAGCGCGAGCTCAGGATAGCCAGTAGGAAGCGCACCTGAAGTAGCCCTGAAGAACCGGGTTGTAAATTTTGCCAGCCATAATGGAGCTAGGGGCGTTCTCAGTTACCAAATACCGGTGCAATAAGAGAGCAACAGTATTTGACAGTAAAATGACGCCCTATCCATCTAGAATATGACATTGATTGTCTCTGCATACGCATCCGTGAGGTCATCCCGGAAATGAAATCCGATAAGCGGATTAAAATTGTTGTGTTCCCGCCCGGGATCGAACCGGGGACCTTCTGCGTGTAAAGCAGACGTGATAACCGCTACACCACGGAAACGACGGATCGTCTGATGTGCCACCCGGAGACTCGTGGTAGCAACAGTTTTTCTTCTGTGTTAGCAAGGGCATCGGCTACGAGCTCCCTCCGATTCGTGAGGTTCCTATAGTACAAGAAGTCGATGAAAACAATCCAACCGCGACAGCCAGAGAGAACGCTGGGTGAGCTGCAGCCGTACATGGTGAGACCATCCTCGGTGGCGTCATTCACATGCAGTGTGTTTTCGGAACGAACAGGCTCGTTGGTCTAGGGGTATGATTCCTGCTTCGGGTGCAGGAGGTCCCGGGTTCAAATCCCGGACGAGCCCTTGCGTTTTGTACAACGGTGTGCTAACAAACCGCATGGCGGCGGCTGTTTCGCGCATTTCCAGGCCTCCAAGTCAGCGCTAAATCCGACAACCAGTTCTGAAACAGTTTCATTTGAGCCATGTGCACCCTGCTGGTGGAACGTTTGAAGTTGATTTAAATGGTCACAGTAGAGATCGTAGCAAGTGTCTTGCTGAGTGCGACGAAAACGTGTTTCCGCCCGCAATCGAACCGGGGACCTTGTGCGTGTTAGGCAGACGTTATAACCGCTACACCACGGAAACTGCTACGCTCTGCCCTCCACATGTGATACAACTTGTAGGACGATCGCCATTGTGGCGTAAAAATCACAATGCCGGTATTTCGCATTCGTGTGAAACAATCGACAGCACCCTTGACTGCCTGAATGCCATGTCGAATAAGAGCTCAAGAAGTCATCGGAAACGCTCGAGGGAGAGTCCTCAGCAGCATCTGCTGCTCTTTCTTTCCTTACGAGATACCGTCGATTCGCGCAGTCGTTATTGCAAAAGATGTCACCAAAGGCGATCGCTTCGTTAGCGGCACGGCGCCTGGGCTCGGCGGCAGCTCTACATGGAGGCACCAGCAGCCCCAGCCCCTCCAGGCCGCCGCCGGCGCCACAGCGCAAGGAGTCGGCGCCCGCCCTGCAATGCCCCCTGTCGTTGCACATTCCACCCGCCCTTTATCCTCTCCATGTCTGACTCACTACCCTAAATGACGCTGTAGTCGACGTGCTTATTACTATCGCTTTTGGAAGAACCAAGGCGCAGTATTCTAGTGACGAACCGGTATTGCAAATTTGGATTAAGTAAAAATTTGTTGTGTGGTCGAGCGACACCCCCGTCTCGCTCTTCCTAGATGATCGCTGCTGCGCGGAGTAACTCCTAGCGCGCCGATGGCTTCAGAGTTGGTCTTCTCGAAGTTTTGCTTTTGCACTGCATTCCGCAATCTTATAGTTACGTGCTTCGGTTTCCCGACGTTCTTGTGTTTAGTGCGTTCGGCTTCTCTTAACCCTTAGCCACCGCTTGCCGAAATTTCCACACCGTCATCTGTTGATCTGCAGAGCTCGATGAAGGTACCGCGGCCGTTCCTGAGCTCGCGAAACGGCCGAATCTGTAGTTGTTTCCAGATCTCTCCCACACAACGGCCTCCCGGAAGCTTGGATTACAGGAGTACGCCACTACTCCCAGCCGCTGAATTACCTTTGAAGCAGAATGACATGAGCTACACGCAGCTCCGATTTTTTTTTTTTTTTTTGGTGTCTGACCTACTTTGAAAGATTTTGTAGTCGATTTACTTACCACTATCGCTGTTGGAAGGAGGAAACCACGTGATAATCACACAGTATTCTAGAGACGATCAGGTAATGAAAATTTAGAATAAGTAAAACAGTATCAAAAGAAGTTGTGTGGTGGAGCGGCACATGCAATTCACGCTTCCTAGATGATCGTTGCTGCATAGAATAATTCTTTTGTCTGTGGCGTCTTCAGTATTCGTCTTCTGGAAGTTTTGCTTGCAATATATTCTTCAATATTTTCATTATGAGTTGGTGCTTGCTTTCCCGATGTTATTTTGTTTAGTGCATTCGCCTTCTCTTAACCCTGAGAAACCACATACGGAAACTGAGGCACTGCCGGCTGTTCATAAGCAGAGTTCGATGAAGTTATTTCGCTTTTTATTCGGTGCCTTTAATATTCTTCTCATCAGTGGTGAGTGCTGCCTGCAGAAAGCGCTTATCTTGCGAATTCACGTGAAAGTTTGTGTTCCCTGGGAGATGCACTACTTGTGATTAGCTTGAGTGGTGCGGGCAGGTGGCTCGTTGGTCTAGGGGTATGATTCCTGCTTTGGGTGCAGGAGGTCCCGGGTTCAAATCCCGGACGAGCCCTGCCATTTTGACCGTGCTGAAGAGTAGGTGGAACTCAGTCCCGGTTGCAGCTCCTCAATGAAGAGTAAGACGCCTGTTATATCACGTGGATATAACAAGAATCCGGCACCAGTAAAGTACGTAGGTGGAATTCGGTAGAAAGGCAGACGGTAATTTTTCTTGCAACGGAAAACAAGGTTGTCTTTGCGGAATATGTGCACCGTGAGTGGAGATTCAGCTTGATTGTGCGACAGTCTACCTTCATCTTACTAGCGACGGCAACAACCAATGGGTGGGACGTAAGACTGAGCGTGGCTAAGAGTTTCTCATTATTAGTTACCTTCACACTTTGACACAGCCGTGACAAGGCGAGTAGCGCGAGCTCAGGATAGCCAGTAGGAAGCGCACCTGAAGTAGCCCTGAAGAACCGGGTTGTAAATTTTGCCAGCCATAATGGAGCTAGGGGCGTTCTCAGTTACCAAATACCGGTGCAATAAGAGAGCAACAGTATTTGACAGTAAAATGACGCCCTATCCATCTAGAATATGACATTGATTGTCTCTGCATACGCATCCGTGAGGTCATCCCGGAAATGAAATCCGATAAGCGGATTAAAATTGTTGTGTTCCCGCCCGGGATCGAACCGGGGACCTTCTGCGTGTAAAGCAGACGTGATAACCGCTACACCACGGAAACGACGGATCGTCTGATGTGCCACCCGGAGACTCGTGGTAGCAACAGTTTTTCTTCTGTGTTAGCAAGGGCATCGGCTACGAGCTCCCTCCGATTCGTGAGGTTCCTATAGTACAAGAAGTCGATGAAAACAATCCAACCGCGACAGCCAGAGAGAACGCTGGGTGAGCTGCAGCCGTACATGGTGAGACCATCCTCGGTGGCGTCATTCACATGCAGTGTGTTTTCGGAACGAACAGGCTCGTTGGTCTAGGGGTATGATTCCTGCTTCGGGTGCAGGAGGTCCCGGGTTCAAATCCCGGACGAGCCCTTGCGTTTTGTACAACGGTGTGCTAACAAACCGCATGGCGGCGGCTGTTTCGCGCATTTCCAGGCCTCCAAGTCAGCGCTAAATCCGACAACCAGTTCTGAAACAGTTTCATTTGAGCCATGTGCACCCTGCTGGTGGAACGTTTGAAGTTGATTTAAATGGTCACAGTAGAGATCGTAGCAAGTGTCTTGCTGAGTGCGACGAAAACGTGTTTCCGCCCGCAATCGAACCGGGGACCTTGTGCGTGTTAGGCAGACGTTATAACCGCTACACCACGGAAACTGCTACGCTCTGCCCTCCACATGTGATACAACTTGTAGGACGATCGCCATTGTGGCGTAAAAATCACAATGCCGGTATTTCGCATTCGTGTGAAACAATCGACAGCACCCTTGACTGCCTGAATGCCATGTCGAATAAGAGCTCAAGAAGTCATCGGAAACGCTCGAGGGAGAGTCCTCAGCAGCATCTGCTGCTCTTTCTTTCCTTACGAGATACCGTCGATTCGCGCAGTCGTTATTGCAAAAGATGTCACCAAAGGCGATCGCTTCGTTAGCGGCACGGCGCCTGGGCTCGGCGGCAGCTCTACATGGAGGCACCAGCAGCCCCAGCCCCTCCAGGCCGCCGCCGGCGCCACAGCGCAAGGAGTCGGCGCCCGCCCTGCAATGCCCCCTGTCGTTGCACATTCCACCCGCCCTTTATCCTCTCCATGTCTGACTCACTACCCTAAATGACGCTGTAGTCGACGTGCTTATTACTATCGCTTTTGGAAGAACCAAGGCGCAGTATTCTAGTGACGAACCGGTATTGCAAATTTGGATTAAGTAAAAATTTGTTGTGTGGTCGAGCGACACCCCCGTCTCGCTCTTCCTAGATGATCGCTGCTGCGCGGAGTAACTCCTAGCGCGCCGATGGCTTCAGAGTTGGTCTTCTCGAAGTTTTGCTTTTGCACTGCATTCCGCAATCTTATAGTTACGTGCTTCGGTTTCCCGACGTTCTTGTGTTTAGTGCGTTCGGCTTCTCTTAATCCTTAGCCACCGCTTGCCGAAATTTCCACACCGTCATCTGTTGATCTGCAGAGCTCGATGAAGGTACCGCGGCCGTTCCTGAGCTCGCGAAACGGCCGAATCTGTAGTTGTTTCCAGATCTCTCCCACACAACGGCCTCCCGGAAGCTTGGATTACAGGAGTACGCCACTACTCCCAGCCGCTGAATTACCTTTGAAGCAGAATGACATGAGCTACACGCAGCTCCGATTTTTTTTTTTTTTTTTTGGTGTCTGACCTACTTTGAAAGATTTTGTAGTCGATTTACTTACCACTATCGCTGTTGGAAGGAGGAAACCACGTGATAATCACACAGTATTCTAGAGACGATCAGGTAATGAAAATTTAGAATAAGTAAAACAGTATCAAAAGAAGTTGTGTGGTGGAGCGGCACATGCAATTCACGCTTCCTAGATGATCGTTGCTGCATAGAATAATTCTTTTGTCTGTGGCGTCTTCAGTATTCGTCTTCTGGAAGTTTTGCTTGCAATATATTCTTCAATATTTTCATTATGAGTTGGTGCTTGCTTTCCCGATGTTATTTTGTTTAGTGCATTCGCCTTCTCTTAACCCTGAGAAACCACATACGGAAACTGAGGCACTGCCGGCTGTTCATAAGCAGAGTTCGATGAAGTTATTTCGCTTTTTATTCGGTGCCTTTAATATTCTTCTCATCAGTGGTGAGTGCTGCCTGCAGAAAGCGCTTATCTTGCGTATTCACGTGAAAGTTTGTGTTCCCTGGGAGATGCACTACTTGTGATTAGCTTGAGTGGTGCGGGCAGGTGGCTCGTTGGTCTAGGGGTATGATTCCTGCTTTGGGTGCAGGAGGTCCCGGGTTCAAATCCCGGACGAGCCCTGCCATTTTGACCGTGCTGAAGAGTAGGTGGAACTCAGTCCCGGTTGCAGCTCCTCAATGAAGAGTAAGACGCCTGTTATATCACGTGGATATAACAAGAATCCGGCACCAGTAAAGTACGTAGGTGGAATTCGGTAGAAAGGCAGACGGTAATTTTTCTTGCAACGGAAAACAAGGTTGTCTTTGCGGAATATGTGCACCGTGAGTGGAGATTCAGCTTGATTGTGCGACAGTCTACCTTCATCTTACTAGCGACGGCAACAACCAATGGGTGGGACGTAAGACTGAGCGTGGCTAAGAGTTTCTCATTATTAGTTACCTTCACACTTTGACACAGCCGTGACAAGGCGAGTAGCGCGAGCTCAGGATAGCCAGTAGGAAGCGCACCTGAAGTAGCCCTGAAGAACCGGGTTGTAAATTTTGCCAGCCATAATGGAGCTAGGGGCGTTCTCAGTTACCAAATACCGGTGCAATAAGAGAGCAACAGTATTTGACAGTAAAATGACGCCCTATCCATCTAGAATATGACATTGATTGTCTCTGCATACGCATCCGTGAGGTCATCCCGGAAATGAAATCCGATAAGCGGATTAAAATTGTTGTGTTCCCGCCCGGGATCGAACCGGGGACCTTCTGCGTGTAAAGCAGACGTGATAACCGCTACACCACGGAAACGACGGATCGTCTGATGTGCCACCCGGAGACTCGTGGTAGCAACAGTTTTTCTTCTGTGTTAGCAAGGGCATCGGCTACGAGCTCCCTCCGATTCGTGAGGTTCCTATAGTACAAGAAGTCGATGAAAACAATCCAACCGCGACAGCCAGAGAGAACGCTGGGTGAGCTGCAGCCGTACATGGTGAGACCATCATCGGTGGCGTCATTCACATGCAGTGTGTTTTCGGAACGAACAGGCTCGTTGGTCTAGGGGTATGATTCCTGCTTCGGGTGCAGGAGGTCCCGGGTTCAAATCCCGGACGAGCCCTTGCGTTTTGTACAACGGTGTGCTAACAAACCGCATGGCGGCGGCTGTTTCGCGCATTTCCAGGCCTCCAAGTCAGCGCTAAATCCGACAACCAGTTCTGAAACAGTTTCATTTGAGCCATGTGCACCCTGCTGGTGGAACGTTTGAAGTTGATTTAAATGGTCACAGTAGAGATCGTAGCAAGTGTCTTGCTGAGTGCGACGAAAACGTGTTTCCGCCCGCAATCGAACCGGGGACCTTGTGCGTGTTAGGCAGACGTTATAACCGCTACACCACGGAAACTGCTACGCTCTGCCCTCCACATGTGATACAACTTGTAGGACGATCGCCATTGTGGCGTAAAAATCACAATGCCGGTATTTCGCATTCGTGTGAAACAATCGACAGCACCCTTGACTGCCTGAATGCCATGTCGAATAAGAGCTCAAGAAGTCATCGGAAACGCTCGAGGGAGAGTCCTCAGCAGCATCTGCTGCTCTTTCTTTCCTTACGAGATACCGTCGATTCGCGCAGTCGTTATTGCAAAAGATGTCACCAAAGGCGATCGCTTCGTTAGCGGCACGGCGCCTGGGCTCGGCGGCAGCTCTACATGGAGGCACCAGCAGCCCCAGCCCCTCCAGGCCGCCGCCGGCGCCACAGCGCAAGGAGTCGGCGCCCGCCCTGCAATGCCCCCTGTCGTTGCACATTCCACCCGCCCTTTATCCTCTCCATGTCTGACTCACTACCCTAAATGACGCTGTAGTCGACGTGCTTATTACTATCGCTTTTGGAAGAACCAAGGCGCAGTATTCTAGTGACGAACCGGTATTGCAAATTTGGATTAAGTAAAAATTTGTTGTGTGGTCGAGCGACACCCCCGTCTCGCTCTTCCTAGATGATCGCTGCTGCGCGGAGTAACTCCTAGCGCGCCGATGGCTTCAGAGTTGGTCTTCTCGAAGTTTTGCTTTTGCACTGCATTCCGCAATCTTATAGTTACGTGCTTCGGTTTCCCGACGTTCTTGTGTTTAGTGCGTTCGGCTTCTCTTAATCCTTAGCCACCGCTTGCCGAAATTTCCACACCGTCATCTGTTGATCTGCAGAGCTCGATGAAGGTACCGCGGCCGTTCCTGAGCTCGCGAAACGGCCGAATCTGTAGTTGTTTCCAGATCTCTCCCACACAACGGCCTCCCGGAAGCTTGGATTACAGGAGTACGCCACTACTCCCAGCCGCTGAATTACCTTTGAAGCAGAATGACATGAGCTACACGCAGCTCCGATTTTTTTTTTGGTGTCTGACCTACTTTGAAAGATTTTGTAGTCGATTTACTTACCACTATCGCTGTTGGAAGGAGGAAACCACGTGATAATCACACAGTATTCTAGAGACGATCAGGTAATGAAAATTTAGAATAAGTAAAACAGTATCAAAAGAAGTTGTGTGGTGGAGCGGCACATGCAATTCACGCTTCCTAGATGATCGTTGCTGCATAGAATAATTCTTTTGTCTGTGGCGTCTTCAGTATTCGTCTTCTGGAAGTTTTGCTTGCAATATATTCTTCAATATTTTCATTATGAGTTGGTGCTTGCTTTCCCGATGTTATTTTGTTTAGTGCATTCGCCTTCTCTTAACCCTGAGAAACCACATACGGAAACTGAGGCACTGCCGGCTGTTCATAAGCAGAGTTCGATGAAGTTATTTCGCTTTTTATTCGGTGCCTTTAATATTCTTCTCATCAGTGGTGAGTGCTGCCTGCAGAAAGCGCTTATCTTGCGAATTCACGTGAAAGTTTGTGTTCCCTGGGAGATGCACTACTTGTGATTAGCTTGAGTGGTGCGGGCAGGTGGCTCGTTGGTCTAGGGGTATGATTCCTGCTTTGGGTGCAGGAGGTCCCGGGTTCAAATCCCGGACGAGCCCTGCCATTTTGACCGTGCTGAAGAGTAGGTGGAACTCAGTCCCGGTTGCAGCTCCTCAATGAAGAGTAAGACGCCTGTTATATCACGTGGATATAACAAGAATCCGGCACCAGTAAAGTACGTAGGTGGAATTCGGTAGAAAGGCAGACGGTAATTTTTCTTGCAACGGAAAACAAGGTTGTCTTTGCGGAATATGTGCACCGTGAGTGGAGATTCAGCTTGATTGTGCGACAGTCTACCTTCATCTTACTAGCGACGGCAACAACCAATGGGTGGGACGTAAGACTGAGCGTGGCTAAGAGTTTCTCATTATTAGTTACCTTCACACTTTGACACAGCCGTGACAAGGCGAGTAGCGCGAGCTCAGGATAGCCAGTAGGAAGCGCACCTGAAGTAGCCCTGAAGAACCGGGTTGTAAATTTTGCCAGCCATAATGGAGCTAGGGGCGTTCTCAGTTACCAAATACCGGTGCAATAAGAGAGCAACAGTATTTGACAGTAAAATGACGCCCTATCCATCTAGAATATGACATTGATTGTCTCTGCATACGCATCCGTGAGGTCATCCCGGAAATGAAATCCGATAAGCGGATTAAAATTGTTGTGTTCCCGCCCGGGATCGAACCGGGGACCTTCTGCGTGTAAAGCAGACGTGATAACCGCTACACCACGGAAACGACGGATCGTCTGATGTGCCACCCGGAGACTCGTGGTAGCAACAGTTTTTCTTCTGTGTTAGCAAGGGCATCGGCTACGAGCTCCCTCCGATTCGTGAGGTTCCTATAGTACAAGAAGTCGATGAAAACAATCCAACCGCGACAGCCAGAGAGAACGCTGGGTGAGCTGCAGCCGTACATGGTGAGACCATCATCGGTGGCGTCATTCACATGCAGTGTGTTTTCGGAACGAACAGGCTCGTTGGTCTAGGGGTATGATTCCTGCTTCGGGTGCAGGAGGTCCCGGGTTCAAATCCCGGACGAGCCCTTGCGTTTTGTACAACGGTGTGCTAACAAACCGCATGGCGGCGGCTGTTTCGCGCATTTCCAGGCCTCCAAGTCAGCGCTAAATCCGACAACCAGTTCTGAAACAGTTTCATTTGAGCCATGTGCACCCTGCTGGTGGAACGTTTGAAGTTGATTTAAATGGTCACAGTAGAGATCGTAGCAAGTGTCTTGCTGAGTGCGACGAAAACGTGTTTCCGCCCGCAATCGAACCGGGGACCTTGTGCGTGTTAGGCAGACGTTATAACCGCTACACCACGGAAACTGCTACGCTCTGCCCTCCACATGTGATACAACTTGTAGGACGATCGCCATTGTGGCGTAAAAATCACAATGCCGGTATTTCGCATTCGTGTGAAACAATCGACAGCACCCTTGACTGCCTGAATGCCATGTCGAATAAGAGCTCAAGAAGTCATCGGAAACGCTCGAGGGAGAGTCCTCAGCAGCATCTGCTGCTCTTTCTTTCCTTACGAGATACCGTCGATTCGCGCAGTCGTTATTGCAAAAGATGTCACCAAAGGCGATCGCTTCGTTAGCGGCACGGCGCCTGGGCTCGGCGGCAGCTCTACATGGAGGCACCAGCAGCCCCAGCCCCTCCAGGCCGCCGCCGGCGCCACAGCGCAAGGAGTCGGCGCCCGCCCTGCAATGCCCCCTGTCGTTGCACATTCCACCCGCCCTTTATCCTCTCCATGTCTGACTCACTACCCTAAATGACGCTGTAGTCGACGTGCTTATTACTATCGCTTTTGGAAGAACCAAGGCGCAGTATTCTAGTGACGAACCGGTATTGCAAATTTGGATTAAGTAAAAATTTGTTGTGTGGTCGAGCGACACCCCCGTCTCGCTCTTCCTAGATGATCGCTGCTGCGCGGAGTAACTCCTAGCGCGCCGATGGCTTCAGAGTTGGTCTTCTCGAAGTTTTGCTTTTGCACTGCATTCCGCAATCTTATAGTTACGTGCTTCGGTTTCCCGACGTTCTTGTGTTTAGTGCGTTCGGCTTCTCTTAATCCTTAGCCACCGCTTGCCGAAATTTCCACACCGTCATCTGTTGATCTGCAGAGCTCGATGAAGGTACCGCGGCCGTTCCTGAGCTCGCGAAACGGCCGAATCTGTAGTTGTTTCCAGATCTCTCCCACACAACGGCCTCCCGGAAGCTTGGATTACAGGAGTACGCCACTACTCCCAGCCGCTGAATTACCTTTGAAGCAGAATGACATGAGCTACACGCAGCTCCGATTTTTTTTTTTTTTTTTGGTGTCTGACCTACTTTGAAAGATTTTGTAGTCGATTTACTTACCACTATCGCTGTTGGAAGGAGGAAACCACGTGATAATCACACAGTATTCTAGAGACGATCAGGTAATGAAAATTTAGAATAAGTAAAACAGTATCAAAAGAAGTTGTGTGGTGGAGCGGCACATGCAATTCACGCTTCCTAGATGATCGTTGCTGCATAGAATAATTCTTTTGTCTGTGGCGTCTTCAGTATTCGTCTTCTGGAAGTTTTGCTTGCAATATATTCTTCAATATTTTCATTATGAGTTGGTGCTTGCTTTCCCGATGTTATTTTGTTTAGTGCATTCGCCTTCTCTTAACCCTGAGAAACCACATACGGAAACTGAGGCACTGCCGGCTGTTCATAAGCAGAGTTCGATGAAGTTATTTCGCTTTTTATTCGGTGCCTTTAATATTCTTCTCATCAGTGGTGAGTGCTGCCTGCAGAAAGCGCTTATCTTGCGAATTCACGTGAAAGTTTGTGTTCCCTGGGAGATGCACTACTTGTGATTAGCTTGAGTGGTGCGGGCAGGTGGCTCGTTGGTCTAGGGGTATGATTCCTGCTTTGGGTGCAGGAGGTCCCGGGTTCAAATCCCGGACGAGCCCTGCCATTTTGACCGTGCTGAAGAGTAGGTGGAACTCAGTCCCGGTTGCAGCTCCTCAATGAAGAGTAAGACGCCTGTTATATCACGTGGATATAACAAGAATCCGGCACCAGTAAAGTACGTAGGTGGAATTCGGTAGAAAGGCAGACGGTAATTTTTCTTGCAACGGAAAACAAGGTTGTCTTTGCGGAATATGTGCACCGTGAGTGGAGATTCAGCTTGATTGTGCGACAGTCTACCTTCATCTTACTAGCGACGGCAACAACCAATGGGTGGGACGTAAGACTGAGCGTGGCTAAGAGTTTCTCATTATTAGTTACCTTCACACTTTGACACAGCCGTGACAAGGCGAGTAGCGCGAGCTCAGGATAGCCAGTAGGAAGCGCACCTGAAGTAGCCCTGAAGAACCGGGTTGTAAATTTTGCCAGCCATAATGGAGCTAGGGGCGTTCTCAGTTACCAAATACCGGTGCAATAAGAGAGCAACAGTATTTGACAGTAAAATGACGCCCTATCCATCTAGAATATGACATTGATTGTCTCTGCATACGCATCCGTGAGGTCATCCCGGAAATGAAATCCGATAAGCGGATTAAAATTGTTGTGTTCCCGCCCGGGATCGAACCGGGGACCTTCTGCGTGTAAAGCAGACGTGATAACCGCTACACCACGGAAACGACGGATCGTCTGATGTGCCACCCGGAGACTCGTGGTAGCAACAGTTTTTCTTCTGTGTTAGCAAGGGCATCGGCTACGAGCTCCCTCCGATTCGTGAGGTTCCTATAGTACAAGAAGTCGATGAAAACAATCCAACCGCGACAGCCAGAGAGAACGCTGGGTGAGCTGCAGCCGTACATGGTGAGACCATCCTCGGTGGCGTCATTCACATGCAGTGTGTTTTCGGAACGAACAGGCTCGTTGGTCTAGGGGTATGATTCCTGCTTCGGGTGCAGGAGGTCCCGGGTTCAAATCCCGGACGAGCCCTTGCGTTTTGTACAACGGTGTGCTAACAAACCGCATGGCGGCGGCTGTTTCGCGCATTTCCAGGCCTCCAAGTCAGCGCTAAATCCGACAACCAGTTCTGAAACAGTTTCATTTGAGCCATGTGCACCCTGCTGGTGGAACGTTTGAAGTTGATTTAAATGGTCACAGTAGAGATCGTAGCAAGTGTCTTGCTGAGTGCGACGAAAACGTGTTTCCGCCCGCAATCGAACCGGGGACCTTGTGCGTGTTAGGCAGACGTTATAACCGCTACACCACGGAAACTGCTACGCTCTGCCCTCCACATGTGATACAACTTGTAGGACGATCGCCATTGTGGCGTAAAAATCACAATGCCGGTATTTCGCATTCGTGTGAAACAATCGACAGCACCCTTGACTGCCTGAATGCCATGTCGAATAAGAGCTCAAGAAGTCATCGGAAACGCTCGAGGGAGAGTCCTCAGCAGCATCTGCTGCTCTTTCTTTCCTTACGAGATACCGTCGATTCGCGCAGTCGTTATTGCAAAAGATGTCACCAAAGGCGATCGCTTCGTTAGCGGCACGGCGCCTGGGCTCGGCGGCAGCTCTACATGGAGGCACCAGCAGCCCCAGCCCCTCCAGGCCGCCGCCGGCGCCACAGCGCAAGGAGTCGGCGCCCGCCCTGCAATGCCCCCTGTCGTTGCACATTCCACCCGCCCTTTATCCTCTCCATGTCTGACTCACTACCCTAAATGACGCTGTAGTCGACGTGCTTATTACTATCGCTTTTGGAAGAACCAAGGCGCAGTATTCTAGTGACGAACCGGTATTGCAAATTTGGATTAAGTAAAAATTTGTTGTGTGGTCGAGCGACACCCCCGTCTCGCTCTTCCTAGATGATCGCTGCTGCGCGGAGTAACTCCTAGCGCGCCGATGGCTTCAGAGTTGGTCTTCTCGAAGTTTTGCTTTTGCACTGCATTCCGCAATCTTATAGTTACGTGCTTCGGTTTCCCGACGTTCTTGTGTTTAGTGCGTTCGGCTTCTCTTAACCCTTAGCCACCGCTTGCCGAAATTTCCACACCGTCATCTGTTGATCTGCAGAGCTCGATGAAGGTACCGCGGCCGTTCCTGAGCTCGCGAAACGGCCGAATCTGTAGTTGTTTCCAGATCTCTCCCACACAACGGCCTCCCGGAAGCTTGGATTACAGGAGTACGCCACTACTCCCAGCCGCTGAATTACCTTTGAAGCAGAATGACATGAGCTACACGCAGCTCCGATTTTTTTTTTTTTTTTTTTTTTTGGTGTCTGACCTACTTTGAAAGATTTTGTAGTCGATTTACTTACCACTATCGCTGTTGGAAGGAGGAAACCACGTGATAATCACACAGTATTCTAGAGACGATCAGGTAATGAAAATTTAGAATAAGTAAAACAGTATCAAAAGAAGTTGTGTGGTGGAGCGGCACATGCAATTCACGCTTCCTAGATGATCGTTGCTGCATAGAATAATTCTTTTGTCTGTGGCGTCTTCAGTATTCGTCTTCTGGAAGTTTTGCTTGCAATATATTCTTCAATATTTTCATTATGAGTTGGTGCTTGCTTTCCCGATGTTATTTTGTTTAGTGCATTCGCCTTCTCTTAACCCTGAGAAACCACATACGGAAACTGAGGCACTGCCGGCTGTTCATAAGCAGAGTTCGATGAAGTTATTTCGCTTTTTATTCGGTGCCTTTAATATTCTTCTCATCAGTGGTGAGTGCTGCCTGCAGAAAGCGCTTATCTTGCGTATTCACGTGAAAGTTTGTGTTCCCTGGGAGATGCACTACTTGTGATTAGCTTGAGTGGTGCGGGCAGGTGGCTCGTTGGTCTAGGGGTATGATTCCTGCTTTGGGTGCAGGAGGTCCCGGGTTCAAATCCCGGACGAGCCCTGCCATTTTGACCGTGCTGAAGAGTAGGTGGAACTCAGTCCCGGTTGCAGCTCCTCAATGAAGAGTAAGACGCCTGTTATATCACGTGGATATAACAAGAATCCGGCACCAGTAAAGTACGTAGGTGGAATTCGGTAGAAAGGCAGACGGTAATTTTTCTTGCAACGGAAAACAAGGTTGTCTTTGCGGAATATGTGCACCGTGAGTGGAGATTCAGCTTGATTGTGCGACAGTCTACCTTCATCTTACTAGCGACGGCAACAACCAATGGGTGGGACGTAAGACTGAGCGTGGCTAAGAGTTTCTCATTATTAGTTACCTTCACACTTTGACACAGCCGTGACAAGGCGAGTAGCGCGAGCTCAGGATAGCCAGTAGGAAGCGCACCTGAAGTAGCCCTGAAGAACCGGGTTGTAAATTTTGCCAGCCATAATGGAGCTAGGGGCGTTCTCAGTTACCAAATACCGGTGCAATAAGAGAGCAACAGTATTTGACAGTAAAATGACGCCCTATCCATCTAGAATATGACATTGATTGTCTCTGCATACGCATCCGTGAGGTCATCCCGGAAATGAAATCCGATAAGCGGATTAAAATTGTTGTGTTCCCGCCCGGGATCGAACCGGGGACCTTCTGCGTGTAAAGCAGACGTGATAACCGCTACACCACGGAAACGACGGATCGTCTGATGTGCCACCCGGAGACTCGTGGTAGCAACAGTTTTTCTTCTGTGTTAGCAAGGGCATCGGCTACGAGCTCCCTCCGATTCGTGAGGTTCCTATAGTACAAGAAGTCGATGAAAACAATCCAACCGCGACAGCCAGAGAGAACGCTGGGTGAGCTGCAGCCGTACATGGTGAGACCATCATCGGTGGCGTCATTCACATGCAGTGTGTTTTCGGAACGAACAGGCTCGTTGGTCTAGGGGTATGATTCCTGCTTCGGGTGCAGGAGGTCCCGGGTTCAAATCCCGGACGAGCCCTTGCGTTTTGTACAACGGTGTGCTAACAAACCGCATGGCGGCGGCTGTTTCGCGCATTTCCAGGCCTCCAAGTCAGCGCTAAATCCGACAACCAGTTCTGAAACAGTTTCATTTGAGCCATGTGCACCCTGCTGGTGGAACGTTTGAAGTTGATTTAAATGGTCACAGTAGAGATCGTAGCAAGTGTCTTGCTGAGTGCGACGAAAACGTGTTTCCGCCCGCAATCGAACCGGGGACCTTGTGCGTGTTAGGCAGACGTTATAACCGCTACACCACGGAAACTGCTACGCTCTGCCCTCCACATGTGATACAACTTGTAGGACGATCGCCATTGTGGCGTAAAAATCACAATGCCGGTATTTCGCATTCGTGTGAAACAATCGACAGCACCCTTGACTGCCTGAATGCCATGTCGAATAAGAGCTCAAGAAGTCATCGGAAACGCTCGAGGGAGAGTCCTCAGCAGCATCTGCTGCTCTTTCTTTCCTTACGAGATACCGTCGATTCGCGCAGTCGTTATTGCAAAAGATGTCACCAAAGGCGATCGCTTCGTTAGCGGCACGGCGCCTGGGCTCGGCGGCAGCTCTACATGGAGGCACCAGCAGCCCCAGCCCCTCCAGGCCGCCGCCGGCGCCACAGCGCAAGGAGTCGGCGCCCGCCCTGCAATGCCCCCTGTCGTTGCACATTCCACCCGCCCTTTATCCTCTCCATGTCTGACTCACTACCCTAAATGACGCTGTAGTCGACGTGCTTATTACTATCGCTTTTGGAAGAACCAAGGCGCAGTATTCTAGTGACGAACCGGTATTGCAAATTTGGATTAAGTAAAAATTTGTTGTGTGGTCGAGCGACACCCCCGTCTCGCTCTTCCTAGATGATCGCTGCTGCGCGGAGTAACTCCTAGCGCGCCGATGGCTTCAGAGTTGGTCTTCTCGAAGTTTTGCTTTTGCACTGCATTCCGCAATCTTATAGTTACGTGCTTCGGTTTCCCGACGTTCTTGTGTTTAGTGCGTTCGGCTTCTCTTAACCCTTAGCCACCGCTTGCCGAAATTTCCACACCGTCATCTGTTGATCTGCAGAGCTCGATGAAGGTACCGCGGCCGTTCCTGAGCTCGCGAAACGGCCGAATCTGTAGTTGTTTCCAGATCTCTCCCACACAACGGCCTCCCGGAAGCTTGGATTACAGGAGTACGCCACTACTCCCAGCCGCTGAATTACCTTTGAAGCAGAATGACATGAGCTACACGCAGCTCCGATTTTTTTTTTTTTTTTTGGTGTCTGACCTACTTTGAAAGATTTTGTAGTCGATTTACTTACCACTATCGCTGTTGGAAGGAGGAAACCACGTGATAATCACACAGTATTCTAGAGACGATCAGGTAATGAAAATTTAGAATAAGTAAAACAGTATCAAAAGAAGTTGTGTGGTGGAGCGGCACATGCAATTCACGCTTCCTAGATGATCGTTGCTGCATAGAATAATTCTTTTGTCTGTGGCGTCTTCAGTATTCGTCTTCTGGAAGTTTTGCTTGCAATATATTCTTCAATATTTTCATTATGAGTTGGTGCTTGCTTTCCCGATGTTATTTTGTTTAGTGCATTCGCCTTCTCTTAACCCTGAGAAACCACATACGGAAACTGAGGCACTGCCGGCTGTTCATAAGCAGAGTTCGATGAAGTTATTTCGCTTTTTATTCGGTGCCTTTAATATTCTTCTCATCAGTGGTGAGTGCTGCCTGCAGAAAGCGCTTATCTTGCGTATTCACGTGAAAGTTTGTGTTCCCTGGGAGATGCACTACTTGTGATTAGCTTGAGTGGTGCGGGCAGGTGGCTCGTTGGTCTAGGGGTATGATTCCTGCTTTGGGTGCAGGAGGTCCCGGGTTCAAATCCCGGACGAGCCCTGCCATTTTGACCGTGCTGAAGAGTAGGTGGAACTCAGTCCCGGTTGCAGCTCCTCAATGAAGAGTAAGACGCCTGTTATATCACGTGGATATAACAAGAATCCGGCACCAGTAAAGTACGTAGGTGGAATTCGGTAGAAAGGCAGACGGTAATTTTTCTTGCAACGGAAAACAAGGTTGTCTTTGCGGAATATGTGCACCGTGAGTGGAGATTCAGCTTGATTGTGCGACAGTCTACCTTCATCTTACTAGCGACGGCAACAACCAATGGGTGGGACGTAAGACTGAGCGTGGCTAAGAGTTTCTCATTATTAGTTACCTTCACACTTTGACACAGCCGTGACAAGGCGAGTAGCGCGAGCTCAGGATAGCCAGTAGGAAGCGCACCTGAAGTAGCCCTGAAGAACCGGGTTGTAAATTTTGCCAGCCATAATGGAGCTAGGGGCGTTCTCAGTTACCAAATACCGGTGCAATAAGAGAGCAACAGTATTTGACAGTAAAATGACGCCCTATCCATCTAGAATATGACATTGATTGTCTCTGCATACGCATCCGTGAGGTCATCCCGGAAATGAAATCCGATAAGCGGATTAAAATTGTTGTGTTCCCGCCCGGGATCGAACCGGGGACCTTCTGCGTGTAAAGCAGACGTGATAACCGCTACACCACGGAAACGACGGATCGTCTGATGTGCCACCCGGAGACTCGTGGTAGCAACAGTTTTTCTTCTGTGTTAGCAAGGGCATCGGCTACGAGCTCCCTCCGATTCGTGAGGTTCCTATAGTACAAGAAGTCGATGAAAACAATCCAACCGCGACAGCCAGAGAGAACGCTGGGTGAGCTGCAGCCGTACATGGTGAGACCATCATCGGTGGCGTCATTCACATGCAGTGTGTTTTCGGAACGAACAGGCTCGTTGGTCTAGGGGTATGATTCCTGCTTCGGGTGCAGGAGGTCCCGGGTTCAAATCCCGGACGAGCCCTTGCGTTTTGTACAACGGTGTGCTAACAAACCGCATGGCGGCGGCTGTTTCGCGCATTTCCAGGCCTCCAAGTCAGCGCTAAATCCGACAACCAGTTCTGAAACAGTTTCATTTGAGCCATGTGCACCCTGCTGGTGGAACGTTTGAAGTTGATTTAAATGGTCACAGTAGAGATCGTAGCAAGTGTCTTGCTGAGTGCGACGAAAACGTGTTTCCGCCCGCAATCGAACCGGGGACCTTGTGCGTGTTAGGCAGACGTTATAACCGCTACACCACGGAAACTGCTACGCTCTGCCCTCCACATGTGATACAACTTGTAGGACGATCGCCATTGTGGCGTAAAAATCACAATGCCGGTATTTCGCATTCGTGTGAAACAATCGACAGCACCCTTGACTGCCTGAATGCCATGTCGAATAAGAGCTCAAGAAGTCATCGGAAACGCTCGAGGGAGAGTCCTCAGCAGCATCTGCTGCTCTTTCTTTCCTTACGAGATACCGTCGATTCGCGCAGTCGTTATTGCAAAAGATGTCACCAAAGGCGATCGCTTCGTTAGCGGCACGGCGCCTGGGCTCGGCGGCAGCGAGATACCGTCGATTCGCGCAGTCGTTATTGCAAAAGATGTCACCAAAGGCGATCGCTTCGTTAGCGGCACGGCGCCTGGGCTCGGCGGCAGCTCTACATGGAGGCACCAGCAGCCCCAGCCCCTCCAGGCCGCCGCCGGCGCCACAGCGCAGGGAGTCGGCGCCCGCCCTGCAATGCCCCCTGTCGTTGCACATTCCACCCGCCCTTTATCCTCTCCATGTCTGACTCACTACCCTAAATGACGCTGTAGTCGACGTGCTTATTACTATCGCTTTTGGAAGAACCAAGGCGCAGTATTCTAGTGACGAACCGGTATTGCAAATTTGGATTAAGTAAAAATTTGTTGTGTGGTCGAGCGACACCCCCGTCTCGCTCTTCCTAGATGATCGCTGCTGCGCGGAGTAACTCCTAGCGCGCCGATGGCTTCAGAGTTGGTCTTCTCGAAGTTTTGCTTTTGCACTGCATTCCGCAATCTTATAGTTACGTGCTTCGGTTTCCCGACGTTCTTGTGTTTAGTGCGTTCGGCTTCTCTTAACCCTTAGCCACCGCTTGCCGAAATTTCCACACCGTCATCTGTTGATCTGCAGAGCTCGATGAAGGTACCGCGGCCGTTCCTGAGCTCGCGAAACGGCCGAATCTGTAGTTGTTTCCAGATCTCTCCCACACAACGGCCTCCCGGAAGCTTGGATTACAGGAGTACGCCACTACTCCCAGCCGCTGAATTACCTTTGAAGCAGAATGACATGAGCTACACGCAGCTCCGATTTTTTTTTTTTTTTTGGTGTCTGACCTACTTTGAAAGATTTTGTAGTCGATTTACTTACCACTATCGCTGTTGGAAGGAGGAAACCACGTGATAATCACACAGTATTCTAGAGACGATCAGGTAATGAAAATTTAGAATAAGTAAAACAGTATCAAAAGAAGTTGTGTGGTGGAGCGGCACATGCAATTCACGCTTCCTAGATGATCGTTGCTGCATAGAATAATTCTTTTGTCTGTGGCGTCTTCAGTATTCGTCTTCTGGAAGTTTTGCTTGCAATATATTCTTCAATATTTTCATTATGAGTTGGTGCTTGCTTTCCCGATGTTATTTTGTTTAGTGCATTCGCCTTCTCTTAACCCTGAGAAACCACATACGGAAACTGAGGCACTGCCGGCTGTTCATAAGCAGAGTTCGATGAAGTTATTTCGCTTTTTATTCGGTGCCTTTAATATTCTTCTCATCAGTGGTGAGTGCTGCCTGCAGAAAGCGCTTATCTTGCGTATTCACGTGAAAGTTTGTGTTCCCTGGGAGATGCACTACTTGTGATTAGCTTGAGTGGTGCGGGCAGGTGGCTCGTTGGTCTAGGGGTATGATTCCTGCTTTGGGTGCAGGAGGTCCCGGGTTCAAATCCCGGACGAGCCCTGCCATTTTGACCGTGCTGAAGAGTAGGTGGAACTCAGTCCCGGTTGCAGCTCCTCAATGAAGAGTAAGACGCCTGTTATATCACGTGGATATAACAAGAATCCGGCACCAGTAAAGTACGTAGGTGGAATTCGGTAGAAAGGCAGACGGTAATTTTTCTTGCAACGGAAAACAAGGTTGTCTTTGCGGAATATGTGCACCGTGAGTGGAGATTCAGCTTGATTGTGCGACAGTCTACCTTCATCTTACTAGCGACGGCAACAACCAATGGGTGGGACGTAAGACTGAGCGTGGCTAAGAGTTTCTCATTATTAGTTACCTTCACACTTTGACACAGCCGTGACAAGGCGAGTAGCGCGAGCTCAGGATAGCCAGTAGGAAGCGCACCTGAAGTAGCCCTGAAGAACCGGGTTGTAAATTTTGCCAGCCATAATGGAGCTAGGGGCGTTCTCAGTTACCAAATACCGGTGCAATAAGAGAGCAACAGTATTTGACAGTAAAATGACGCCCTATCCATCTAGAATATGACATTGATTGTCTCTGCATACGCATCCGTGAGGTCATCCCGGAAATGAAATCCGATAAGCGGATTAAAATTGTTGTGTTCCCGCCCGGGATCGAACCGGGGACCTTCTGCGTGTAAAGCAGACGTGATAACCGCTACACCACGGAAACGACGGATCGTCTGATGTGCCACCCGGAGACTCGTGGTAGCAACAGTTTTTCTTCTGTGTTAGCAAGGGCATCGGCTACGAGCTCCCTCCGATTCGTGAGGTTCCTATAGTACAAGAAGTCGATGAAAACAATCCAACCGCGACAGCCAGAGAGAACGCTGGGTGAGCTGCAGCCGTACATGGTGAGACCATCATCGGTGGCGTCATTCACATGCAGTGTGTTTTCGGAACGAACAGGCTCGTTGGTCTAGGGGTATGATTCCTGCTTCGGGTGCAGGAGGTCCCGGGTTCAAATCCCGGACGAGCCCTTGCGTTTTGTACAACGGTGTGCTAACAAACCGCATGGCGGCGGCTGTTTCGCGCATTTCCAGGCCTCCAAGTCAGCGCTAAATCCGACAACCAGTTCTGAAACAGTTTCATTTGAGCCATGTGCACCCTGCTGGTGGAACGTTTGAAGTTGATTTAAATGGTCACAGTAGAGATCGTAGCAAGTGTCTTGCTGAGTGCGACGAAAACGTGTTTCCGCCCGCAATCGAACCGGGGACCTTGTGCGTGTTAGGCAGACGTTATAACCGCTACACCACGGAAACTGCTACGCTCTGCCCTCCACATGTGATACAACTTGTAGGACGATCGCCATTGTGGCGTAAAAATCACAATGCCGGTATTTCGCATTCGTGTGAAACAATCGACAGCACCCTTGACTGCCTGAATGCCATGTCGAATAAGAGCTCAAGAAGTCATCGGAAACGCTCGAGGGAGAGTCCTCAGCAGCATCTGCTGCTCTTTCTTTCCTTACGAGATACCGTCGATTTCAGTCGTGGCCGAGTGGTTCAGTCGCGCTTGAGACACGGAGCTATTCGGACGTGCTGAGAGCGCTGTTAACCGGTGTGTTTACGAGTTGTGATATTTGTGTTTTTTCTACTTTCTGTTGGACGTGCAGTGATTGTTTTTCCGTTAATTGTGGTGAAGTTTCTAACCTTTTTCGCTGTTATTATTTAGCGGCCTCGACCGCTTGTAAATTTCTGCTATGGCCAGGTTATTTCCCAGGAAAAGTACCCTCCGTTTCGAATTTGAAAAGTCAACCCGTCACGTACAACCGACGTCACTGGAAATTCATGATTGGATAGTGGACGTTATTGGTATCAATTCTGATCAGGTGCACACTGCGTATTACGACATGGAGCAGTATTGTTTTTTTGTCAAATTACTGAACCCTGTGTTGCTGGATAAGGTACTCATGAAGCATGGCGGGCGAGTTGAGTTCCGACATCGGGATAACTCTGTAAGTACCGTTACCGTTACTAATGCCGACGTAGAATATAAAAATGTACGTATTTTTAATCTGCCCCCAGAAGTTGAAAATTGTTATTTGAAAGATGTGTTAAGCAAGTATGGGGATGTCAAACAGATTCGAAATGAACGCTGGTCTAGCCAGCATCGCCTGCAGTGTTTCAGTGGTGTTCGGTCAGTAGATATGCATGTGAAGGTCAATATTCCTTCCCATATTATGGTTTGCGACTACAGGGTTCAAGTTACGTACTCTGGTCAAACTTTGACGTGTCACATCTGCAATGAGAGTGGCCACATGCGTCAAGATTGTCCCAAACGAGTTTTCGTCTTAAAAAATTCCTTACAGCAACGGAAACGGTTAACGCTCGCGGAGATTATTACCGATAATCAAGCGGCAGAAAGTGCTACAGCCGGTGGTGCATCTGCGTTGCATGAACCGGAAGTCGTGCGCATTGAGGAATTTCCAACCCTGCCTCGGAAAAGTGCGGACGAACCGACACTTGCGACCGGAGACACTGCTACCAACAAACGGCGTAGGACTTGTGACGGTAGTAGTTCTGAGGACGAAACCCACAGTACACCAGAATCAAAGAGACAAGACTCGCAGGAACGTAGATCTGATACTAAGTTCGTAAAAGGTCCCGTTCTCGTAGACGATTTTTCCTCTGGCATGTCACATAGTGACAATTCAGCTGCTGTCGCGGCGTCGCAGGGGACGGATGGTCGGCCCTCCGACCAACCACAGCACCAGGTTCCGGTAGACCGATCGAATTGTGAACAGCAGGTCGCTGCAGGGGTTCACCACGGCGTAGACAGTTGTGATAGTACACAGACCACACCTCTAGATGAGGATGCCGGACGGCCAACGGCGGCGGCTCGCGACACGGAAACACAACAGGAATGTTGTCATAACACGGAACGCGAACATAAACAGCAGTCGGTGTCGGAAAATGTCAACAAACCACTTCATGTGGAGTTTGATGACAAACGTGTTGATAGCGAAAGTGCTTCCGCAGCTGGTTTGCCGCCGGAGGACACGCCGCGAGTGATTCCGGCCGTAGTGTCGGGCCCGTCGTCGGCCGTTGACGTTCCCCATGACCCGCCCACGCCGCCGTCTGCCGAGATGGCTCATAGTGGGCGCCGCAGGAACAGAATCCAACCAAATGTGAACGTTGTCCGAAAGAAAACTAAGAATAAAGATGCCGGGGGCAAACACAACGAGCATGACTTGGCTTTACAACCGGATACGCAAATGGAATGGCATGACGATCCGACCTTTGGCGATGATTAATTTATCCCCCTTCCTGCATAGGTCTCAGTATGTCACAGGCTTATAAAATAACAACGTTAAATATTAACAAGATCCGATCTGACGTCAAGGTGCGTGCTCTACAACAATATCTTTACGAGTCGGATACAGACGTCGCCCTTTTACAAGAGGTGGCCTTGCAGCACATAAACCTTACCGGTTTTGTTGCAATAATGAATTCTTCCCCGGAAACGAACGTGGGGACTGCCGTCTTAATTAGGGAAGGTATTCCAGTTGCCCACATTGAAAGATTAGAATCCGGTCGAGGACTGAGTGTCAATATTTTTGGCGTTACTGTTATTAATTTGTACGCGCCTTCCGGGAGTACTCGTAGAGCTGACAGAGCACGCTTTTATAAGGAAGATATCATTTATTTACTGCGGAACAATCCTACGCAGCTGATCATTGGAGGTGATTTTAATTGTGTATTGTCTAGAAAAGATCAGACACCAAATTTTAATTATTCACCTGATTTAAACCGTCTTGTTTATGATCTTAAACTCAAAGATACCTGGGAAGCTCGGTACCCAACTTTAGTGAGGTACACACACATCGTTGGCAATTCCTGTAGCAGGATCGACAGGATTTATGTGTCTGATAATTTAGCAACTCACTTATTAAATGTAGAAACTATTCCTACCAGCTTCTCAGACCACAGTGGCGTGGTTGCGTGTATCAACTTACAACAACAACCCACGCGCTGGTTTAAAAATCAGTGGCATCTTAATCTTTCATTATTAACCGACTCAGATCTGGAGGAGGCCGTCAGGCGTGCTTGGGACCAGTGCCTCCGCACTATTCATGCCTTCCCTAGCATTATAGCATGGTGGACCTATAAAGCGAAGCCCAAACTGCGCAGGGTTCTTATGTCCTTTGGTATTGAACGGGCTACTGGAATTCGCAGGACAATGGAATTTTATTACTCCGTCTTAAGAGATTTATATGACAGAGCGGATGCCACGGCTACTAGAATAGCGGAAATTCAGAGAATCAAAGCTAAATTACTCAGTCTGAAACGGGAGCAGTTAGAAGGACTAAAGGTTCGATCCAAAGTTAACTCAGTACGCGCAGACGAAACGGTGGCCTTGTATCACCTTGTCAAGCACGCGAAGAATAGAAGGAGGGCTTTCATTGATGAACTTAAACTCGAAGATGGCACGACGGTCACAAATCAACGCGATATCGTCAGAGAACTTTACAGCTACTTTGTCAGGACTTATACTTCAAACGCTCCCCATGCAGACAGCGCTTCTCAACTCCTTGAAGTTCTTTCTTCGAGGATAACTGCAGACGAAAGTGACAGTCTTTCTTCGGGTTTCAGTCACGAAGACGTTTTCGACATCATCTGCAGTTCCCCTACTAACAAGTCCCCTGGGCCTGACGGCCTTCCCATTGAATTTTATAAAAAGTTCTGGCACATACTAGGAGAGAAGATCACAGACATGGTGAACGAGGTCTTGCAGGGGCAGTCTGTTCCAGGAGAGTTTAAGGAATGTAAAATTGTTCTCCTCCCTAAGACCAGAGGTGGAAAATCTGTAACAAATCTTCGGCCGATATCACTACTGAATTCCGATTACAAGATTGTAGCTCGTGCAGTTAAGATGAGGTTTCTGCCGCTCACTTCCAACCTACTTTGCAAACAGCAGACATGTGCTTTTCGGCGGACTATACTGCAAACGGTCGCCTTTTATAGGGATATTATTGCGTTAGCTGACGCCAGCAACGTAAGATGTGGTCTGCTCTTTCTCGATTTTTTTAAGGCATTTGATCTTGTCAATCACACGTACCTACTAGAGACACTGCGGCGCTTGGGCTTTTTACCGTCCGCGATCGCAATGATAAAGAATGTGGCCATCGGAATCACTGCAAAAATTTCCGTAAATTCGCAACTCACGAAACGGCTCCTAATCGACAGAGGAGTCCCTCAGGGCAGCCCCTTGTCGATGTTGCTGTTCGTCATTTCGCTCGAGCCGCTCCTCACGCACCTGCAGGCGAAGCTTAGTGGTTTAACGATCTCAGGAGTGAAGTCCGTAACAGGAGCCTATGCGGATGATGTTGGGATTGTTATCAGAGATCAGTCTGACGTCACTGAGCTTGAAGCTGTCCTCAAGACCTACTGTCAGGCGTCTGGAGCACACATAAATGAACAGAAAAGCAAGTTTTTAAATCTGCGAGGCCTTGATCGTCTTCAAATTTCATGTGCCACACACGTCAGTGAACTTAAAGCTCTAGGGATAGTGTTGAAGGCGTCAACATTAAACATGACGGCAGCGAACTGGAGGGATGTGGCTCAAAAAATCAACGGTGCGGTAATTGATAACTACCACAGAAGTCTGAACCAATTTGACAGAATTACGTTGATTAATACGTGTGTTTTATCTAAGGCCTTCTACACGGCGCAGGTTCTTCCTCTTCCTGCAGGAGTGGCTCAACATATCACGTCAACGGTTACGAAATTTCTATGGAAAGGCGAGATCTTTCGTGTATCTGCACGAACAGCAGCGCTACACCCTACGCATGGAGGGATGGGATTGGTTGACATACGGAGCAAAGCACTGGCTCTGTACGTGTCACGTACGGCGGAAATCATACAGAAGGAACCTCATGGTCTTACGGCACAGTTATTTCATGCTGTCCGGCCACACAGTCTTGAACCTCCGCTGAATGTTCAACCTATTTGTTACCGGCTTAAGCATATCAGAGAGTATTATCTCGAGTATAGCTACCTTAGTCACCAGTTACGGCAAACTCAGTCTTTAACGGCAAAAGCCATTTTGGCGGAAAGGAGGGAACACGAAAGCCAGAATCCGATTGTTAACAAATATAGTGGAGTAAAATGGGATACAGTATGGCGAAACGTTGGTTCCACTGTTTTGAGCTCGGATGCTCGTACTGCGTGGTATAAAGCAGTCAATAATATAATAAGTACCAATGAGCGACTCCACCGGATAGGACTGAGTGCTACCGACCTCTGTCTTCACTGCGACCTCCTAGATACCGTGCTGCACAGGTGCACCTGTGGGGAACGTCTCCACAACTGGAACTGGATTCAGCAACAAGTCGCACTTATCACTCGCAGTGTTCCCGGCAATGTCCAGGCGATGATGATCTATCGACCTGATTTTAAGTTTTACCCACAGACGAAAAATAACGCTGTGAGCTGGTTACTGGGTAATTATTCTAGTTATATCTTTAACAAACTTGGCGATGATGATCCTGTCCAATTCAAAATGCATATGGCAATCGAATTTCACAAAACACTTCAATACAAGAATCATGGCAAGAACTTTGGAAATATGCTTAAAATTGTCTTCGAGAAAATGGGAATAGGGTAGTGTACCGGGTATGTGGGGGTGAATTGGGACACGGAGCACCTGTAGTGCCGCGAAGAGGCCCCACTGCTTCTGCGCCGTGTCCTGACTTCAGCCACTCCGCCTCGGTACCTCCCTCCAACGGTGAACATGGATCAGTGGAATAAACTTGGATCCGAGATGAGACACAATAATGTTTTTTCTTTCTTCTTGAAAAAATTGTTCACGGTGCTCCCCAAAGGAGGGGATTCGTTTATTTTTTCTTAAAAAAAAAAACAAAAATAAAGAAAAAAATACAAAACAATTTCAAAAAAGTAAACATAAAGAAAAATTAACAAACACTTTAAAAACAATTGCAAACATAAAACATAGAACAAGTATAGGACAATTATCAACAAATAATGGGAAAATATTTAATAGAGCTGTGGAACAAAGTTGCATAAGAAAAAGAACAAAAAAAAAAGTGGTTAAGGCGTCTGACTATATAAAAACAAAAGAAAAAAAAAGAAAAAAAAAAGTGGTAGAGCAAAAAAAAAGTGGTTAAGGCGTCTGACTTAAAAAATAAAAAAAAAGTGGTTAAAAAAAAGTGGCAGAAATAAAAAAAAAAGTGAAAAAAAAGGGGTATGATTCCTGCTTCGGGTGCAGGAGGTCCCGGGTTCAAATCCCGGACGAGCCCTTGCGTTTTGTACAACGGTGTGCTAACAAACCGCATGGCGGCGGCTGTTTCGCGCATTTCCAGGCCTCCAAGTCAGCGCTAAATCCGACAACCAGTTCTGAAACAGTTTCATTTGAGCCATGTGCACCCTGCTGGTGGAACGTTTGAAGTTGATTTAAATGGTCACAGTAGAGATCGTAGCAAGTGTCTTGCTGAGTGCGACGAAAACGTGTTTCCGCCCGCAATCGAACCGGGGACCTTGTGCGTGTTAGGCAGACGTTATAACCGCTACACCACGGAAACTGCTACGCTCTGCCCTCCACATGTGATACAACTTGTAGGACGATCGCCATTGTGGCGTAAAAATCACAATGCCGGTATTTCGCATTCGTGTGAAACAATCGACAGCACCCTTGACTGCCTGAATGCCATGTCGAATAAGAGCTCAAGAAGTCATCGGAAACGCTCGAGGGAGAGTCCTCAGCAGCATCTGCTGCTCTTTCTTTCCTTACGAGATACCGTCGATTCGCGCAGTCGTTATTGCAAAAGATGTCACCAAAGGCGATCGCTTCGTTAGCGGCACGGCGCCTGGGCTCGGCGGCAGCTCTACATGGAGGCACCAGCAGCCCCAGCCCCTCCAGGCCGCCGCCGGCGCCACAGCGCAAGGAGTCGGCGCCCGCCCTGCAATGCCCCCTGTCGTTGCACATTCCACCCGCCCTTTATCCTCTCCATGTCTGACTCACTACCCTAAATGACGCTGTAGTCGACGTGCTTATTACTATCGCTTTTGGAAGAACCAAGGCGCAGTATTCTAGTGACGAACCGGTATTGCAAATTTGGATTAAGTAAAAATTTGTTGTGTGGTCGAGCGACACCCCCGTCTCGCTCTTCCTAGATGATCGCTGCTGCGCGGAGTAACTCCTAGCGCGCCGATGGCTTCAGAGTTGGTCTTCTCGAAGTTTTGCTTTTGCACTGCATTCCGCAATCTTATAGTTACGTGCTTCGGTTTCCCGACGTTCTTGTGTTTAGTGCGTTCGGCTTCTCTTAATCCTTAGCCACCGCTTGCCGAAATTTCCACACCGTCATCTGTTGATCTGCAGAGCTCGATGAAGGTACCGCGGCCGTTCCTGAGCTCGCGAAACGGCCGAATCTGTAGTTGTTTCCAGATCTCTCCCACACAACGGCCTCCCGGAAGCTTGGATTACAGGAGTACGCCACTACTCCCAGCCGCTGAATTACCTTTGAAGCAGAATGACATGAGCTACACGCAGCTCCGATTTTTTTTTTTTTTTTTTGGTGTCTGACCTACTTTGAAATATTTTGTAGTCGATTTACTTACCACTATCGCTGTTGGAAGGAGGAAACCACGTGATAATCACACAGTATTCTAGAGACGATCAGGTAATGAAAATTTAGAATAAGTAAAACAGTATCAAAAGAAGTTGTGTGGTGGAGCGGCACATGCAATTCACGCTTCCTAGATGATCGTTGCTGCATAGAATAATTCTTTTGTCTGTGGCGTCTTCAGTATTCGTCTTCTGGAAGTTTTGCTTGCAATATATTCTTCAATATTTTCATTATGAGTTGGTGCTTGCTTTCCCGATGTTATTTTGTTTAGTGCATTCGCCTTCTCTTAACCCTGAGAAACCACATACGGAAACTGAGGCACTGCCGGCTGTTCATAAGCAGAGTTCGATGAAGTTATTTCGCTTTTTATTCGGTGCCTTTAATATTCTTCTCATCAGTGGTGAGTGCTGCCTGCAGAAAGCGCTTATCTTGCGTATTCACGTGAAAGTTTGTGTTCCCTGGGAGATGCACTACTTGTGATTAGCTTGAGTGGTGCGGGCAGGTGGCTCGTTGGTCTAGGGGTATGATTCCTGCTTTGGGTGCAGGAGGTCCCGGGTTCAAATCCCGGACGAGCCCTGCCATTTTGACCGTGCTGAAGAGTAGGTGGAACTCAGTCCCGGTTGCAGCTCCTCAATGAAGAGTAAGACGCCTGTTATATCACGTGGATATAACAAGAATCCGGCACCAGTAAAGTACGTAGGTGGAATTCGGTAGAAAGGCAGACGGTAATTTTTCTTGCAACGGAAAACAAGGTTGTCTTTGCGGAATATGTGCACCGTGAGTGGAGATTCAGCTTGATTGTGCGACAGTCTACCTTCATCTTACTAGCGACGGCAACAACCAATGGGTGGGACGTAAGACTGAGCGTGGCTAAGAGTTTCTCATTATTAGTTACCTTCACACTTTGACACAGCCGTGACAAGGCGAGTAGCGCGAGCTCAGGATAGCCAGTAGGAAGCGCACCTGAAGTAGCCCTGAAGAACCGGGTTGTAAATTTTGCCAGCCATAATGGAGCTAGGGGCGTTCTCAGTTACCAAATACCGGTGCAATAAGAGAGCAACAGTATTTGACAGTAAAATGACGCCCTATCCATCTAGAATATGACATTGATTGTCTCTGCATACGCATCCGTGAGGTCATCCCGGAAATGAAATCCGATAAGCGGATTAAAATTGTTGTGTTCCCGCCCGGGATCGAACCGGGGACCTTCTGCGTGTAAAGCAGACGTGATAACCGCTACACCACGGAAACGACGGATCGTCTGATGTGCCACCCGGAGACTCGTGGTAGCAACAGTTTTTCTTCTGTGTTAGCAAGGGCATCGGCTACGAGCTCCCTCCGATTCGTGAGGTTCCTATAGTACAAGAAGTCGATGAAAACAATCCAACCGCGACAGCCAGAGAGAACGCTGGGTGAGCTGCAGCCGTACATGGTGAGACCATCCTCGGTGGCGTCATTCACATGCAGTGTGTTTTCGGAACGAACAGGCTCGTTGGTCTAGGGGTATGATTCCTGCTTCGGGTGCAGGAGGTCCCGGGTTCAAATCCCGGACGAGCCCTTGCGTTTTGTACAACGGTGTGCTAACAAACCGCATGGCGGCGGCTGTTTCGCGCATTTCCAGGCCTCCAAGTCAGCGCTAAATCCGACAACCAGTTCTGAAACAGTTTCATTTGAGCCATGTGCACCCTGCTGGTGGAACGTTTGAAGTTGATTTAAATGGTCACAGTAGAGATCGTAGCAAGTGTCTTGCTGAGTGCGACGAAAACGTGTTTCCGCCCGCAATCGAACCGGGGACCTTGTGCGTGTTAGGCAGACGTTATAACCGCTACACCACGGAAACTGCTACGCTCTGCCCTCCACATGTGATACAACTTGTAGGACGATCGCCATTGTGGCGTAAAAATCACAATGCCGGTATTTCGCATTCGTGTGAAACAATCGACAGCACCCTTGACTGCCTGAATGCCATGTCGAATAAGAGCTCAAGAAGTCATCGGAAACGCTCGAGGGAGAGTCCTCAGCAGCATCTGCTGCTCTTTCTTTCCTTACGAGATACCGTCGATTCGCGCAGTCGTTATTGCAAAAGATGTCACCAAAGGCGATCGCTTCGTTAGCGGCACGGCGCCTGGGCTCGGCGGCAGCTCTACATGGAGGCACCAGCAGCCCCAGCCCCTCCAGGCCGCCGCCGGCGCCACAGCGCAAGGAGTCGGCGCCCGCACTGCAATGCCCCCTGTCGTTGCACATTCCACCCGCCCTTTATCCTCTCCATGTCTGACTCACTACCCTAAATGACGCTGTAGTCGACGTGCTTATTACTATCGCTTTTGGAAGAACCAAGGCGCAGTATTCTAGTGACGAACCGGTATTGCAAATTTGGATTAAGTAAAAATTTGTTGTGTGGTCGAGCGACACCCCCGTCTCGCTCTTCCTAGATGATCGCTGCTGCGCGGAGTAACTCCTAGCGCGCCGATGGCTTCAGAGTTGGTCTTCTCGAAGTTTTGCTTTTGCACTGCATTCCGCAATCTTATAGTTACGTGCTTCGGTTTCCCGACGTTCTTGTGTTTAGTGCGTTCGGCTTCTCTTAACCCTTAGCCACCGCTTGCCGAAATTTCCACACTGTCATCTGTCGATCTGCAGAGCTCGATGAAGGTACCGCGGCCGTTCCTGAGCTCGCGAAACGGCCGAATCTGTAGTTGTTTCCAGATCTCTCCCACACAACGGCCTCCCGGAAGCTTGGATTACAGGAGTACGCCACTACTCCCAGCCGCTGAATTACCTTTGAAGCAGAATGACATGAGCTACACGCAGCTCCGATTTTTTTTTTTTTTTTTTTTGGTGTCTGACCTACTTTGAAATATTTTGTAGTCGATTTACTTACCACTATCGCTGTTGGAAGGAGGAAACCACGTGATAATCACACAGTATTCTAGAGACGATCAGGTAATGAAAATTTAGAATAAGTAAAACAGTATCAAAAGAAGTTGTGTGGTGGAGCGGCACATGCAATTCACGCTTCCTAGATGATCGTTGCTGCATAGAATAATTCTTTTGTCTGTGGCGTCTTCAGTATTCGTCTTCTGGAAGTTTTGCTTGCAATATATTCTTCAATATTTTCATTATGAGTTGGTGCTTGCTTTCCCGATGTTATTTTGTTTAGTGCATTCGCCTTCTCTTAACCCTGAGAAACCACATACGGAAACTGAGGCACTGCCGGCTGTTCATAAGCAGAGTTCGATGAAGTTATTTCGCTTTTTATTCGGTGCCTTTAATATTCTTCTCATCAGTGGTGAGTGCTGCCTGCAGAAAGCGCTTATCTTGCGAATTCACGTGAAAGTTTGTGTTCCCTGGGAGATGCACTACTTGTGATTAGCTTGAGTGGTGCGGGTAGGTGGCTCGTTGGTCTAGGGGTATGATTCCTGCTTTGGGTGCAGGAGGTCCCGGGTTCAAATCCCGGACGAGCCCTGCCATTTTGACCGTGCTGAAGAGTAGGTGGAACTCAGTCCCGGTTGCAGCTCCTCAATGAAGAGTAAGACGCCTGTTATATCACGTGGATATAACAAGAATCCGGCACCAGTAAAGTACGTAGGTGGAATTCGGTAGAAAGGCAGACGGTAATTTTTCTTGCAACGGAAAACAAGGTTGTCTTTGCGGAATATGTGCACCGTGAGTGGAGATTCAGCTTGATTGTGCGACAGTCTACCTTCATCTTACTAGCGACGGCAACAACCAATGGGTGGGACGTAAGACTGAGCGTGGCTAAGAGTTTCTCATTATTAGTTACCTTCACACTTTGACACAGCCGTGACAAGGCGAGTAGCGCGAGCTCAGGATAGCCAGTAGGAAGCGCACCTGAAGTAGCCCTGAAGAACCGGGTTGTAAATTTTGCCAGCCATAATGGAGCTAGGGGCGTTCTCAGTTACCAAATACCGGTGCAATAAGAGAGCAACAGTATTTGACAGTAAAATGACGCCCTATCCATCTAGAATATGACATTGATTGTCTCTGCATACGCATCCGTGAGGTCATCCCGGAAATGAAATCCGATAAGCGGATTAAAATTGTTGTGTTCCCGCCCGGGATCGAACCGGGGACCTTCTGCGTGTAAAGCAGACGTGATAACCGCTACACCACGGAAACGACGGATCGTCTGATGTGCCACCCGGAGACTCGTGGTAGCAACAGTTTTTCTTCTGTGTTAGCAAGGGCATCGGCTACGAGCTCCCTCCGATTCGTGAGGTTCCTATAGTACAAGAAGTCGATGAAAACAATCCAACCGCGACAGCCAGAGAGAACGCTGGGTGAGCTGCAGCCGTACATGGTGAGACCATCCTCGGTGGCGTCATTCACATGCAGTGTGTTTTCGGAACGAACAGGCTCGTTGGTCTAGGGGTATGATTCCTGCTTCGGGTGCAGGAGGTCCCGGGTTCAAATCCCGGACGAGCCCTTGCGTTTTGTACAACGGTGTGCTAACAAACCGCATGGCGGCGGCTGTTTCGCGCATTTCCAGGCCTCCAAGTCAGCGCTAAATCCGACAACCAGTTCTGAAACAGTTTCATTTGAGCCATGTGCACCCTGCTGGTGGAACGTTTGAAGTTGATTTAAATGGTCACAGTAGAGATCGTAGCAAGTGTCTTGCTGAGTGCGACGAAAACGTGTTTCCGCCCGCAATCGAACCGGGGACCTTGTGCGTGTTAGGCAGACGTTATAACCGCTACACCACGGAAACTGCTACGCTCTGCCCTCCACATGTGATACAACTTGTAGGACGATCGCCATTGTGGCGTAAAAATCACAATGCCGGTATTTCGCATTCGTGTGAAACAATCGACAGCACCCTTGACTGCCTGAATGCCATGTCGAATAAGAGCTCAAGAAGTCATCGGAAACGCTCGAGGGAGAGTCCTCAGCAGCATCTGCTGCTCTTTCTTTCCTTACGAGATACCGTCGATTCGCGCAGTCGTTATTGCAAAAGATGTCACCAAAGGCGATCGCTTCGTTAGCGGCACGGCACGGCGCCTGGGCTCGGCGGCAGCTCTACATGGAGGCACCAGCAGCCCCAGCCCCTCCAGGCCGCCGCCGGCGCCACAGCGCAAGGAGTCGGCGCCCGCCCTGCAATGCCCCCTGTCGTTGCACATTCCACCCGCCCTTTATCCTCTCCATGTCTGACTCACTACCCTAAATGACGCTGTAGTCGACGTGCTTATTACTATCGCTTTTGGAAGAACCAAGGCGCAGTATTCTAGTGACGAACCGGTATTGCAAATTTGGATTAAGTAAAAATTTGTTGTGTGGTCGAGCGACACCCCCGTCTCGCTCTTCCTAGATGATCGCTGCTGCGCGGAGTAACTCCTAGCGCGCCGATGGCTTCAGAGTTGGTCTTCTCGAAGTTTTGCTTTTGCACTGCATTCCGCAATCTTATAGTTACGTGCTTCGGTTTCCCGACGTTCTTGTGTTTAGTGCGTTCGGCTTCTCTTAACCCTTAGCCACCGCTTGCCGAAATTTCCACACCGTCATCTGTTGATCTGCAGAGCTCGATGAAGGTACCGCGGCCGTTCCTGAGCTCGCGAAACGGCCGAATCTGTAGTTGTTTCCAGATCTCTCCCACACAACGGCCTCCCGGAAGCTTGGATTACAGGAGTACGCCACTACTCCCAGCCGCTGAATTACCTTTGAAGCAGAATGACATGAGCTACACGCAGCTCCGATTTTTTTTTTTTTTTTTTTTTTGGTGTCTGACCTACTTTGAAAGATTTTGTAGTCGATTTACTTACCACTATCGCTGTTGGAAGGAGGAAACCACGTGATAATCACACAGTATTCTAGAGACGATCAGGTAATGAAAATTTAGAATAAGTAAAACAGTATCAAAAGAAGTTGTGTGGTGGAGCGGCACATGCAATTCACGCTTCCTAGATGATCGTTGCTGCATAGAATAATTCTTTTGTCTGTGGCGTCTTCAGTATTCGTCTTCTGGAAGTTTTGCTTGCAATATATTCTTCAATATTTTCATTATGAGTTGGTGCTTGCTTTCCCGATGTTATTTTGTTTAGTGCATTCGCCTTCTCTTAACCCTGAGAAACCACATACGGAAACTGAGGCACTGCCGGCTGTTCATAAGCAGAGTTCGATGAAGTTATTTCGCTTTTTATTCGGTGCCTTTAATATTCTTCTCATCAGTGGTGAGTGCTGCCTGCAGAAAGCGCTTATCTTGCGAATTCACGTGAAAGTTTGTGTTCCCTGGGAGATGCACTACTTGTGATTAGCTTGAGTGGTGCGGGCAGGTGGCTCGTTGGTCTAGGGGTATGATTCCTGCTTTGGGTGCAGGAGGTCCCGGGTTCAAATCCCGGACGAGCCCTGCCATTTTGACCGTGCTGAAGAGTAGGTGGAACTCAGTCCCGGTTGCAGCTCCTCAATGAAGAGTAAGACGCCTGTTATATCACGTGGATATAACAAGAATCCGGCACCAGTAAAGTACGTAGGTGGAATTCGGTAGAAAGGCAGACGGTAATTTTTCTTGCAACGGAAAACAAGGTTGTCTTTGCGGAATATGTGCACCGTGAGTGGAGATTCAGCTTGATTGTGCGACAGTCTACCTTCATCTTACTAGCGACGGCAACAACCAATGGGTGGGACGTAAGACTGAGCGTGGCTAAGAGTTTCTCATTATTAGTTACCTTCACACTTTGACACAGCCGTGACAAGGCGAGTAGCGCGAGCTCAGGATAGCCAGTAGGAAGCGCACCTGAAGTAGCCCTGAAGAACCGGGTTGTAAATTTTGCCAGCCATAATGGAGCTAGGGGCGTTCTCAGTTACCAAATACCGGTGCAATAAGAGAGCAACAGTATTTGACAGTAAAATGACGCCCTATCCATCTAGAATATGACATTGATTGTCTCTGCATACGCATCCGTGAGGTCATCCCGGAAATGAAATCCGATAAGCGGATTAAAATTGTTGTGTTCCCGCCCGGGATCGAATCGGGGACCTTCTGCGTGTAAAGCAGACGTGATAACCGCTACACCACGGAAACGACGGATCGTCTGATGTGCCACCCGGAGACTCGTGGTAGCAACAGTTTTTCTTCTGTGTTAGCAAGGGCATCGGCTACGAGCTCCCTCCGATTCGTGAGGTTCCTATAGTACAAGAAGTCGATGAAAACAATCCAACCGCGACAGCCAGAGAGAACGCTGGGTGAGCTGCAGCCGTACATGGTGAGACCATCCTCGGTGGCGTCATTCACATGCAGTGTGTTTTCGGAACGAACAGGCTCGTTGGTCTAGGGGTATGATTCCTGCTTCGGGTGCAGGAGGTCCCGGGTTCAAATCCCGGACGAGCCCTTGCGTTTTGTACAACGGTGTGCTAACAAACCGCATGGCGGCGGCTGTTTCGCGCATTTCCAGGCCTCCAAGTCAGCGCTAAATCCGACAACCAGTTCTGAAACAGTTTCATTTGAGCCATGTGCACCCTGCTGGTGGAACGTTTGAAGTTGATTTAAATGGTCACAGTAGAGATCGTAGCAAGTGTCTTGCTGAGTGCGACGAAAACGTGTTTCCGCCCGCAATCGAACCGGGGACCTTGTGCGTGTTAGGCAGACGTTATAACCGCTACACCACGGAAACTGCTACGCTCTGCCCTCCACATGTGATACAACTTGTAGGACGATCGCCATTGTGGCGTAAAAATCACAATGCCGGTATTTCGCATTCGTGTGAAACAATCGACAGCACCCTTGACTGCCTGAATGCCATGTCGAATAAGAGCTCAAGAAGTCATCGGAAACGCTCGAGGGAGAGTCCTCAGCAGCATCTGCTGCTCTTTCTTTCCTTACGAGATACCGTCGATTCGCGCAGTCGTTATTGCAAAAGATGTCACCAAAGGCGATCGCTTCGTTAGCGGCACGGCGCCTGGGCTCGGCGGCAGTACAAGAAGTCGATGAAAACAATCCAACCGCGACAGCCAGAGAGAACGCTGGGTGAGCTGCAGCCGTACATGGTGAGACCATCCTCGGTGGCGTCATTCACATGCAGTGTGTTTTCGGAACGAACAGGCTCGTTGGTCTAGGGGTATGATTCCTGCTTCGGGTGCAGGAGGTCCCGGGTTCAAATCCCGGACGAGCCCTTGCGTTTTGTACAACGGTGTGCTAACAAACCGCATGGCGGCGGCTGTTTCGCGCATTTCCAGGCCTCCAAGTCAGCGCTAAATCCGACAACCAGTTCTGAAACAGTTTCATTTGAGCCATGTGCACCCTGCTGGTGGAACGTTTGAAGTTGATTTAAATGGTCACAGTAGAGATCGTAGCAAGTGTCTTGCTGAGTGCGACGAAAACGTGTTTCCGCCCGCAATCGAACCGGGGACCTTGTGCGTGTTAGGCAGACGTTATAACCGCTACACCACGGAAACTGCTACGCTCTGCCCTCCACATGTGATACAACTTGTAGGACGATCGCCATTGTGGCGTAAAAATCACAATGCCGGTATTTCGCATTCGTGTGAAACAATCGACAGCACCCTTGACTGCCTGAATGCCATGTCGAATAAGAGCTCAAGAAGTCATCGGAAACGCTCGAGGGAGAGTCCTCAGCAGCATCTGCTGCTCTTTCTTTCCTTACGAGATACCGTCGATTCGCGCAGTCGTTATTGCAAAAGATGTCACCAAAGGCGATCGCTTCGTTAGCGGCACGGCGCCTGGGCTCGGCGGCAGTACAAGAAGTCGATGAAAACAATCCAACCGCGACAGCCAGAGAGAACGCTGGGTGAGCTGCAGCCGTACATGGTGAGACCATCCTCGGTGGCGTCATTCACATGCAGTGTGTTTTCGGAACGAACAGGCTCGTTGGTCTAGGGGTATGATTCCTGCTTCGGGTGCAGGAGGTCCCGGGTTCAAATCCCGGACGAGCCCTTGCGTTTTGTACAACGGTGTGCTAACAAACCGCATGGCGGCGGCTGTTTCGCGCATTTCCAGGCCTCCAAGTCAGCGCTAAATCCGACAACCAGTTCTGAAACAGTTTCATTTGAGCCATGTGCACCCTGCTGGTGGAACGTTTGAAGTTGATTTAAATGGTCACAGTAGAGATCGTAGCAAGTGTCTTGCTGAGTGCGACGAAAACGTGTTTCCGCCCGCAATCGAACCGGGGACCTTGTGCGTGTTAGGCAGACGTTATAACCGCTACACCACGGAAACTGCTACGCTCTGCCCTCCACATGTGATACAACTTGTAGGACGATCGCCATTGTGGCGTAAAAATCACAATGCCGGTATTTCGCATTCGTGTGAAACAATCGACAGCACCCTTGACTGCCTGAATGCCATGTCGAATAAGAGCTCAAGAAGTCATCGGAAACGCTCGAGGGAGAGTCCTCAGCAGCATCTGCTGCTCTTTCTTTCCTTACGAGATACCGTCGATTCGCGCAGTCGTTATTGCAAAAGATGTCACCAAAGGCGATCGCTTCGTTAGCGGCACGGCGCCTGGGCTCGGCGGCAGCTCTACATGGAGGCACCAGCAGCCCCAGCCCCTCCAGGCCGCCGCCGGCGCCACAGCGCAAGGAGTCGGCGCCCGCCCTGCAATGCCCCCTGTCGTTGCACATTCCACCCGCCCTTTATCCTCTCCATGTCTGACTCACTACCCTAAATGACGCTGTAGTCGACGTGCTTATTACTATCGCTTTTGGAAGAACCAAGGCGCAGTATTCTAGTGACGAACCGGTATTGCAAATTTGGATTAAGTAAAAATTTGTTGTGTGGTCGAGCGACACCCCCGTCTCGCTCTTCCTAGATGATCGCTGCTGCGCGGAGTAACTCCTAGCGCGCCGATGGCTTCAGAGTTGGTCTTCTCGAAGTTTTGCTTTTGCACTGCATTCCGCAATCTTATAGTTACGTGCTTCGGTTTCCCGACGTTCTTGTGTTTAGTGCGTTCGGCTTCTCTTAACCCTTAGCCACCGCTTGCCGAAATTTCCACACCGTCATCTGTTGATCTGCAGAGCTCGATGAAGGTACCGCGGCCGTTCCTGAGCTCGCGAAACGGCCGAATCTGTAGTTGTTTCCAGATCTCTCCCACACAACGGCCTCCCGGAAGCTTGGATTACAGGAGTACGCCACTACTCCCAGCCGCTGAATTACCTTTGAAGCAGAATGACATGAGCTACACGCAGCTCCGATTTTTTTTTTTTTTTTTTTGGTGTCTGACCTACTTTGAAAGATTTTGTAGTCGATTTACTTACCACTATCGCTGTTGGAAGGAGGAAACCACGTGATAATCACACAGTATTCTAGAGACGATCAGGTAATGAAAATTTAGAATAAGTAAAACAGTATCAAAAGAAGTTGTGTGGTGGAGCGGCACATGCAATTCACGCTTCCTAGATGATCGTTGCTGCATAGAATAATTCTTTTGTCTGTGGCGTCTTCAGTATTCGTCTTCTGGAAGTTTTGCTTGCAATATATTCTTCAATATTTTCATTATGAGTTGGTGCTTGCTTTCCCGATGTTATTTTGTTTAGTGCATTCGCCTTCTCTTAACCCTGAGAAACCACATACGGAAACTGAGGCACTGCCGGCTGTTCATAAGCAGAGTTCGATGAAGTTATTTCGCTTTTTATTCGGTGCCTTTAATATTCTTCTCATCAGTGGTGAGTGCTGCCTGCAGAAAGCGCTTATCTTGCGAATTCACGTGAAAGTTTGTGTTCCCTGGGAGATGCACTACTTGTGATTAGCTTGAGTGGTGCGGGCAGGTGGCTCGTTGGTCTAGGGGTATGATTCCTGCTTTGGGTGCAGGAGGTCCCGGGTTCAAATCCCGGACGAGCCCTGCCATTTTGACCGTGCTGAAGAGTAGGTGGAACTCAGTCCCGGTTGCAGCTCCTCAATGAAGAGTAAGACGCCTGTTATATCACGTGGATATAACAAGAATCCGGCACCAGTAAAGTACGTAGGTGGAATTCGGTAGAAAGGCAGACGGTAATTTTTCTTGCAACGGAAAACAAGGTTGTCTTTGCGGAATATGTGCACCGTGAGTGGAGATTCAGCTTGATTGTGCGACAGTCTACCTTCATCTTACTAGCGACGGCAACAACCAATGGGTGGGACGTAAGACTGAGCGTGGCTAAGAGTTTCTCATTATTAGTTACCTTCACACTTTGACACAGCCGTGACAAGGCGAGTAGCGCGAGCTCAGGATAGCCAGTAGGAAGCGCACCTGAAGTAGCCCTGAAGAACCGGGTTGTAAATTTTGCCAGCCATAATGGAGCTAGGGGCGTTCTCAGTTACCAAATACCGGTGCAATAAGAGAGCAACAGTATTTGACAGTAAAATGACGCCCTATCCATCTAGAATATGACATTGATTGTCTCTGCATACGCATCCGTGAGGTCATCCCGGAAATGAAATCCGATAAGCGGATTAAAATTGTTGTGTTCCCGCCCGGGATCGAATCGGGGACCTTCTGCGTGTAAAGCAGACGTGATAACCGCTACACCACGGAAACGACGGATCGTCTGATGTGCCACCCGGAGACTCGTGGTAGCAACAGTTTTTCTTCTGTGTTAGCAAGGGCATCGGCTACGAGCTCCCTCCGATTCGTGAGGTTCCTATAGTACAAGAAGTCGATGAAAACAATCCAACCGCGACAGCCAGAGAGAACGCTGGGTGAGCTGCAGCCGTACATGGTGAGACCATCCTCGGTGGCGTCATTCACATGCAGTGTGTTTTCGGAACGAACAGGCTCGTTGGTCTAGGGGTATGATTCCTGCTTCGGGTGCAGGAGGTCCCGGGTTCAAATCCCGGACGAGCCCTTGCGTTTTGTACAACGGTGTGCTAACAAACCGCATGGCGGCGGCTGTTTCGCGCATTTCCAGGCCTCCAAGTCAGCGCTAAATCCGACAACCAGTTCTGAAACAGTTTCATTTGAGCCATGTGCACCCTGCTGGTGGAACGTTTGAAGTTGATTTAAATGGTCACAGTAGAGATCGTAGCAAGTGTCTTGCTGAGTGCGACGAAAACGTGTTTCCGCCCGCAATCGAACCGGGGACCTTGTGCGTGTTAGGCAGACGTTATAACCGCTACACCACGGAAACTGCTACGCTCTGCCCTCCACATGTGATACAACTTGTAGGACGATCGCCATTGTGGCGTAAAAATCACAATGCCGGTATTTCGCATTCGTGTGAAACAATCGACAGCACCCTTGACTGCCTGAATGCCATGTCGAATAAGAGCTCAAGAAGTCATCGGAAACGCTCGAGGGAGAGTCCTCAGCAGCATCTGCTGCTCTTTCTTTCCTTACGAGATACCGTCGATTCGCGCAGTCGTTATTGCAAAAGATGTCACCAAAGGCGATCGCTTCGTTAGCGGCACGGCGCCTGGGCTCGGCGGCAGTACAAGAAGTCGATGAAAACAATCCAACCGCGACAGCCAGAGAGAACGCTGGGTGAGCTGCAGCCGTACATGGTGAGACCATCCTCGGTGGCGTCATTCACATGCAGTGTGTTTTCGGAACGAACAGGCTCGTTGGTCTAGGGGTATGATTCCTGCTTCGGGTGCAGGAGGTCCCGGGTTCAAATCCCGGACGAGCCCTTGCGTTTTGTACAACGGTGTGCTAACAAACCGCATGGCGGCGGCTGTTTCGCGCATTTCCAGGCCTCCAAGTCAGCGCTAAATCCGACAACCAGTTCTGAAACAGTTTCATTTGAGCCATGTGCACCCTGCTGGTGGAACGTTTGAAGTTGATTTAAATGGTCACAGTAGAGATCGTAGCAAGTGTCTTGCTGAGTGCGACGAAAACGTGTTTCCGCCCGCAATCGAACCGGGGACCTTGTGCGTGTTAGGCAGACGTTATAACCGCTACACCACGGAAACTGCTACGCTCTGCCCTCCACATGTGATACAACTTGTAGGACGATCGCCATTGTGGCGTAAAAATCACAATGCCGGTATTTCGCATTCGTGTGAAACAATCGACAGCACCCTTGACTGCCTGAATGCCATGTCGAATAAGAGCTCAAGAAGTCATCGGAAACGCTCGAGGGAGAGTCCTCAGCAGCATCTGCTGCTCTTTCTTTCCTTACGAGATACCGTCGATTCGCGCAGTCGTTATTGCAAAAGATGTCACCAAAGGCGATCGCTTCGTTAGCGGCACGGCGCCTGGGCTCGGCGGCAGTACAAGAAGTCGATGAAAACAATCCAACCGCGACAGCCAGAGAGAACGCTGGGTGAGCTGCAGCCGTACATGGTGAGACCATCCTCGGTGGCGTCATTCACATGCAGTGTGTTTTCGGAACGAACAGGCTCGTTGGTCTAGGGGTATGATTCCTGCTTCGGGTGCAGGAGGTCCCGGGTTCAAATCCCGGACGAGCCCTTGCGTTTTGTACAACGGTGTGCTAACAAACCGCATGGCGGCGGCTGTTTCGCGCATTTCCAGGCCTCCAAGTCAGCGCTAAATCCGACAACCAGTTCTGAAACAGTTTCATTTGAGCCATGTGCACCCTGCTGGTGGAACGTTTGAAGTTGATTTAAATGGTCACAGTAGAGATCGTAGCAAGTGTCTTGCTGAGTGCGACGAAAACGTGTTTCCGCCCGCAATCGAACCGGGGACCTTGTGCGTGTTAGGCAGACGTTATAACCGCTACACCACGGAAACTGCTACGCTCTGCCCTCCACATGTGATACAACTTGTAGGACGATCGCCATTGTGGCGTAAAAATCACAATGCCGGTATTTCGCATTCGTGTGAAACAATCGACAGCACCCTTGACTGCCTGAATGCCATGTCGAATAAGAGCTCAAGAAGTCATCGGAAACGCTCGAGGGAGAGTCCTCAGCAGCATCTGCTGCTCTTTCTTTCCTTACGAGATACCGTCGATTCGCGCAGTCGTTATTGCAAAAGATGTCACCAAAGGCGATCGCTTCGTTAGCGGCACGGCGCCTGGGCTCGGCGGCAGTACAAGAAGTCGATGAAAACAATCCAACCGCGACAGCCAGAGAGAACGCTGGGTGAGCTGCAGCCGTACATGGTGAGACCATCCTCGGTGGCGTCATTCACATGCAGTGTGTTTTCGGAACGAACAGGCTCGTTGGTCTAGGGGTATGATTCCTGCTTCGGGTGCAGGAGGTCCCGGGTTCAAATCCCGGACGAGCCCTTGCGTTTTGTACAACGGTGTGCTAACAAACCGCATGGCGGCGGCTGTTTCGCGCATTTCCAGGCCTCCAAGTCAGCGCTAAATCCGACAACCAGTTCTGAAACAGTTTCATTTGAGCCATGTGCACCCTGCTGGTGGAACGTTTGAAGTTGATTTAAATGGTCACAGTAGAGATCGTAGCAAGTGTCTTGCTGAGTGCGACGAAAACGTGTTTCCGCCCGCAATCGAACCGGGGACCTTGTGCGTGTTAGGCAGACGTTATAACCGCTACACCACGGAAACTGCTACGCTCTGCCCTCCACATGTGATACAACTTGTAGGACGATCGCCATTGTGGCGTAAAAATCACAATGCCGGTATTTCGCATTCGTGTGAAACAATCGACAGCACCCTTGACTGCCTGAATGCCATGTCGAATAAGAGCTCAAGAAGTCATCGGAAACGCTCGAGGGAGAGTCCTCAGCAGCATCTGCTGCTCTTTCTTTCCTTACGAGATACCGTCGATTCGCGCAGTCGTTATTGCAAAAGATGTCACCAAAGGCGATCGCTTCGTTAGCGGCACGGCACGGCGCCTGGGCTCGGCGGCAGCTCTACATGGAGGCACCAGCAGCCCCAGCCCCTCCAGGCCGCCGCCGGCGCCACAGCGCAAGGAGTCGGCGCCCGCCCTGCAATGCCCCCTGTCGTTGCACATTCCACCCGCCCTTTATCCTCTCCATGTCTGACTCACTACCCTAAATGACGCTGTAGTCGACGTGCTTATTACTATCGCTTTTGGAAGAACCAAGGCGCAGTATTCTAGTGACGAACCGGTATTGCAAATTTGGATTAAGTAAAAATTTGTTGTGTGGTCGAGCGACACCCCCGTCTCGCTCTTCCTAGATGATCGCTGCTGCGCGGAGTAACTCCTAGCGCGCCGATGGCTTCAGAGTTGGTCTTCTCGAAGTTTTGCTTTTGCACTGCATTCCGCAATCTTATAGTTACGTGCTTCGGTTTCCCGACGTTCTTGTGTTTAGTGCGTTCGGCTTCTCTTAACCCTTAGCCACCGCTTGCCGAAATTTCCACACCGTCATCTGTTGATCTGCAGAGCTCGATGAAGGTACCGCGGCCGTTCCTGAGCTCGCGAAACGGCCGAATCTGTAGTTGTTTCCAGATCTCTCCCACACAACGGCCTCCCGGAAGCTTGGATTACAGGAGTACGCCACTACTCCCAGCCGCTGAATTACCTTTGAAGCAGAATGACATGAGCTACACGCAGCTCCGATTTTTTTTTTTTTTTTTTTTTTGGTGTCTGACCTACTTTGAAAGATTTTGTAGTCGATTTACTTACCACTATCGCTGTTGGAAGGAGGAAACCACGTGATAATCACACAGTATTCTAGAGACGATCAGGTAATGAAAATTTAGAATAAGTAAAACAGTATCAAAAGAAGTTGTGTGGTGGAGCGGCACATGCAATTCACGCTTCCTAGATGATCGTTGCTGCATAGAATAATTCTTTTGTCTGTGGCGTCTTCAGTATTCGTCTTCTGGAAGTTTTGCTTGCAATATATTCTTCAATATTTTCATTATGAGTTGGTGCTTGCTTTCCCGATGTTATTTTGTTTAGTGCATTCGCCTTCTCTTAACCCTGAGAAACCACATACGGAAACTGAGGCACTGCCGGCTGTTCATAAGCAGAGTTCGATGAAGTTATTTCGCTTTTTATTCGGTGCCTTTAATATTCTTCTCATCAGTGGTGAGTGCTGCCTGCAGAAAGCGCTTATCTTGCGAATTCACGTGAAAGTTTGTGTTCCCTGGGAGATGCACTACTTGTGATTAGCTTGAGTGGTGCGGGCAGGTGGCTCGTTGGTCTAGGGGTATGATTCCTGCTTTGGGTGCAGGAGGTCCCGGGTTCAAATCCCGGACGAGCCCTGCCATTTTGACCGTGCTGAAGAGTAGGTGGAACTCAGTCCCGGTTGCAGCTCCTCAATGAAGAGTAAGACGCCTGTTATATCACGTGGATATAACAAGAATCCGGCACCAGTAAAGTACGTAGGTGGAATTCGGTAGAAAGGCAGACGGTAATTTTTCTTGCAACGGAAAATAAGGTTGTCTTTGCGGAATATGTGCACCGTGAGTGGAGATTCAGCTTGATTGTGCGACAGTCTACCTTCATCTTACTAGCGACGGCAACAACCAATGGGTGGGACGTAAGACTGAGCGTGGCTAAGAGTTTCTCATTATTAGTTACCTTCACACTTTGACACAGCCGTGACAAGGCGAGTAGCGCGAGCTCAGGATAGCCAGTAGGAAGCGCACCTGAAGTAGCCCTGAAGAACCGGGTTGTAAATTTTGCCAGCCATAATGGAGCTAGGGGCGTTCTCAGTTACCAAATACCGGTGCAATAAGAGAGCAACAGTATTTGACAGTAAAATGACGCCCTATCCATCTAGAATATGACATTGATTGTCTCTGCATACGCATCCGTGAGGTCATCCCGGAAATGAAATCCGATAAGCGGATTAAAATTGTTGTGTTCCCGCCCGGGATCGAATCGGGGACCTTCTGCGTGTAAAGCAGACGTGATAACCGCTACACCACGGAAACGACGGATCGTCTGATGTGCCACCCGGAGACTCGTGGTAGCAACAGTTTTTCTTCTGTGTTAGCAAGGGCATCGGCTACGAGCTCCCTCCGATTCGTGAGGTTCCTATAGTACAAGAAGTCGATGAAAACAATCCAACCGCGACAGCCAGAGAGAACGCTGGGTGAGCTGCAGCCGTACATGGTGAGACCATCCTCGGTGGCGTCATTCACATGCAGTGTGTTTTCGGAACGAACAGGCTCGTTGGTCTAGGGGTATGATTCCTGCTTCGGGTGCAGGAGGTCCCGGGTTCAAATCCCGGACGAGCCCTTGCGTTTTGTACAACGGTGTGCTAACAAACCGCATGGCGGCGGCTGTTTCGCGCATTTCCAGGCCTCCAAGTCAGCGCTAAATCCGACAACCAGTTCTGAAACAGTTTCATTTGAGCCATGTGCACCCTGCTGGTGGAACGTTTGAAGTTGATTTAAATGGTCACAGTAGAGATCGTAGCAAGTGTCTTGCTGAGTGCGACGAAAACGTGTTTCCGCCCGCAATCGAACCGGGGACCTTGTGCGTGTTAGGCAGACGTTATAACCGCTACACCACGGAAACTGCTACGCTCTGCCCTCCACATGTGATACAACTTGTAGGACGATCGCCATTGTGGCGTAAAAATCACAATGCCGGTATTTCGCATTCGTGTGAAACAATCGACAGCACCCTTGACTGCCTGAATGCCATGTCGAATAAGAGCTCAAGAAGTCATCGGAAACGCTCGAGGGAGAGTCCTCAGCAGCATCTGCTGCTCTTTCTTTCCTTACGAGATACCGTCGATTCGCGCAGTCGTTATTGCAAAAGATGTCACCAAAGGCGATCGCTTCGTTAGCGGCACGGCGCCTGGGCTCGGCGGCAGTACAAGAAGTCGATGAAAACAATCCAACCGCGACAGCCAGAGAGAACGCTGGGTGAGCTGCAGCCGTACATGGTGAGACCATCCTCGGTGGCGTCATTCACATGCAGTGTGTTTTCGGAACGAACAGGCTCGTTGGTCTAGGGGTATGATTCCTGCTTCGGGTGCAGGAGGTCCCGGGTTCAAATCCCGGACGAGCCCTTGCGTTTTGTACAACGGTGTGCTAACAAACCGCATGGCGGCGGCTGTTTCGCGCATTTCCAGGCCTCCAAGTCAGCGCTAAATCCGACAACCAGTTCTGAAACAGTTTCATTTGAGCCATGTGCACCCTGCTGGTGGAACGTTTGAAGTTGATTTAAATGGTCACAGTAGAGATCGTAGCAAGTGTCTTGCTGAGTGCGACGAAAACGTGTTTCCGCCCGCAATCGAACCGGGGACCTTGTGCGTGTTAGGCAGACGTTATAACCGCTACACCACGGAAACTGCTACGCTCTGCCCTCCACATGTGATACAACTTGTAGGACGATCGCCATTGTGGCGTAAAAATCACAATGCCGGTATTTCGCATTCGTGTGAAACAATCGACAGCACCCTTGACTGCCTGAATGCCATGTCGAATAAGAGCTCAAGAAGTCATCGGAAACGCTCGAGGGAGAGTCCTCAGCAGCATCTGCTGCTCTTTCTTTCCTTACGAGATACCGTCGATTCGCGCAGTCGTTATTGCAAAAGATGTCACCAAAGGCGATCGCTTCGTTAGCGGCACGGCGCCTGGGCTCGGCGGCAGTACAAGAAGTCGATGAAAACAATCCAACCGCGACAGCCAGAGAGAACGCTGGGTGAGCTGCAGCCGTACATGGTGAGACCATCCTCGGTGGCGTCATTCACATGCAGTGTGTTTTCGGAACGAACAGGCTCGTTGGTCTAGGGGTATGATTCCTGCTTCGGGTGCAGGAGGTCCCGGGTTCAAATCCCGGACGAGCCCTTGCGTTTTGTACAACGGTGTGCTAACAAACCGCATGGCGGCGGCTGTTTCGCGCATTTCCAGGCCTCCAAGTCAGCGCTAAATCCGACAACCAGTTCTGAAACAGTTTCATTTGAGCCATGTGCACCCTGCTGGTGGAACGTTTGAAGTTGATTTAAATGGTCACAGTAGAGATCGTAGCAAGTGTCTTGCTGAGTGCGACGAAAACGTGTTTCCGCCCGCAATCGAACCGGGGACCTTGTGCGTGTTAGGCAGACGTTATAACCGCTACACCACGGAAACTGCTACGCTCTGCCCTCCACATGTGATACAACTTGTAGGACGATCGCCATTGTGGCGTAAAAATCACAATGCCGGTATTTCGCATTCGTGTGAAACAATCGACAGCACCCTTGACTGCCTGAATGCCATGTCGAATAAGAGCTCAAGAAGTCATCGGAAACGCTCGAGGGAGAGTCCTCAGCAGCATCTGCTGCTCTTTCTTTCCTTACGAGATACCGTCGATTCGCGCAGTCGTTATTGCAAAAGATGTCACCAAAGGCGATCGCTTCGTTAGCGGCACGGCGCCTGGGCTCGGCGGCAGCTCTACATGGAGGCACCAGCAGCCCCAGCCCCTCCAGGCCGCCGCCGGCGCCACAGCGCAAGGAGTCGGCGCCCGCCCTGCAATGCCCCCTGTCGTTGCACATTCCACCCGCCCTTTATCCTCTCCATGTCTGACTCACTACCCTAAATGACGCTGTAGTCGACGTGCTTATTACTATCGCTTTTGGAAGAACCAAGGCGCAGTATTCTAGTGACGAACCGGTATTGCAAATTTGGATTAAGTAAAAATTTGTTGTGTGGTCGAGCGACACCCCCGTCTCGCTCTTCCTAGATGATCGCTGCTGCGCGGAGTAACTCCTAGCGCGCCGATGGCTTCAGAGTTGGTCTTCTCGAAGTTTTGCTTTTGCACTGCATTCCGCAATCTTATAGTTACGTGCTTCGGTTTCCCGACGTTCTTGTGTTTAGTGCGTTCGGCTTCTCTTAACCCTTAGCCACCGCTTGCCGAAATTTCCACACCGTCATCTGTTGATCTGCAGAGCTCGATGAAGGTACCGCGGCCGTTCCTGAGCTCGCGAAACGGCCGAATCTGTAGTTGTTTCCAGATCTCTCCCACACAACGGCCTCCCGGAAGCTTGGATTACAGGAGTACGCCACTACTCCCAGCCGCTGAATTACCTTTGAAGCAGAATGACATGAGCTACACGCAGCTCCGATTTTTTTTTTTTTTTTTTTTTGGTGTCTGACCTACTTTGAAAGATTTTGTAGTCGATTTACTTACCACTATCGCTGTTGGAAGGAGGAAACCACGTGATAATCACACAGTATTCTAGAGACGATCAGGTAATGAAAATTTAGAATAAGTAAAACAGTATCAAAAGAAGTTGTGTGGTGGAGCGGCACATGCAATTCACGCTTCCTAGATGATCGTTGCTGCATAGAATAATTCTTTTGTCTGTGGCGTCTTCAGTATTCGTCTTCTGGAAGTTTTGCTTGCAATATATTCTTCAATATTTTCATTATGAGTTGGTGCTTGCTTTCCCGATGTTATTTTGTTTAGTGCATTCGCCTTCTCTTAACCCTGAGAAACCACATACGGAAACTGAGGCACTGCCGGCTGTTCATAAGCAGAGTTCGATGAAGTTATTTCGCTTTTTATTCGGTGCCTTTAATATTCTTCTCATCAGTGGTGAGTGCTGCCTGCAGAAAGCGCTTATCTTGCGAATTCACGTGAAAGTTTGTGTTCCCTGGGAGATGCACTACTTGTGATTAGCTTGAGTGGTGCGGGCAGGTGGCTCGTTGGTCTAGGGGTATGATTCCTGCTTTGGGTGCAGGAGGTCCCGGGTTCAAATCCCGGACGAGCCCTGCCATTTTGACCGTGCTGAAGAGTAGGTGGAACTTAGTCCCGGTTGCAGCTCCTCAATGAAGAGTAAGACGCCTGTTATATCACGTGGATATAACAAGAATCCGGCACCAGTAAAGTACGTAGGTGGAATTCGGTAGAAAGGCAGACGGTAATTTTTCTTGCAACGGAAAACAAGGTTGTCTTTGCGGAATATGTGCACCGTGAGTGGAGATTCAGCTTGATTGTGCGACAGTCTACCTTCATCTTACTAGCGACGGCAACAACCAATGGGTGGGACGTAAGACTGAGCGTGGCTAAGAGTTTCTCATTATTAGTTACCTTCACACTTTGACACAGCCGTGACAAGGCGAGTAGCGCGAGCTCAGGATAGCCAGTAGGAAGCGCACCTGAAGTAGCCCTGAAGAACCGGGTTGTAAATTTTGCCAGCCATAATGGAGCTAGGGGCGTTCTCAGTTACCAAATACCGGTGCAATAAGAGAGCAACAGTATTTGACAGTAAAATGACGCCCTATCCATCTAGAATATGACATTGATTGTCTCTGCATACGCATCCGTGAGGTCATCCCGGAAATGAAATCCGATAAGCGGATTAAAATTGTTGTGTTCCCGCCCGGGATCGAATCGGGGACCTTCTGCGTGTAAAGCAGACGTGATAACCGCTACACCACGGAAACGACGGATCGTCTGATGTGCCACCCGGAGACTCGTGGTAGCAACAGTTTTTCTTCTGTGTTAGCAAGGGCATCGGCTACGAGCTCCCTCCGATTCGTGAGGTTCCTATAGTACAAGAAGTCGATGAAAACAATCCAACCGCGACAGCCAGAGAGAACGCTGGGTGAGCTGCAGCCGTACATGGTGAGACCATCCTCGGTGGCGTCATTCACATGCAGTGTGTTTTCGGAACGAACAGGCTCGTTGGTCTAGGGGTATGATTCCTGCTTCGGGTGCAGGAGGTCCCGGGTTCAAATCCCGGACGAGCCCTTGCGTTTTGTACAACGGTGTGCTAACAAACCGCATGGCGGCGGCTGTTTCGCGCATTTCCAGGCCTCCAAGTCAGCGCTAAATCCGACAACCAGTTCTGAAACAGTTTCATTTGAGCCATGTGCACCCTGCTGGTGGAACGTTTGAAGTTGATTTAAATGGTCACAGTAGAGATCGTAGCAAGTGTCTTGCTGAGTGCGACGAAAACGTGTTTCCGCCCGCAATCGAACCGGGGACCTTGTGCGTGTTAGGCAGACGTTATAACCGCTACACCACGGAAACTGCTACGCTCTGCCCTCCACATGTGATACAACTTGTAGGACGATCGCCATTGTGGCGTAAAAATCACAATGCCGGTATTTCGCATTCGTGTGAAACAATCGACAGCACCCTTGACTGCCTGAATGCCATGTCGAATAAGAGCTCAAGAAGTCATCGGAAACGCTCGAGGGAGAGTCCTCAGCAGCATCTGCTGCTCTTTCTTTCCTTACGAGATACCGTCGATTCGCGCAGTCGTTATTGCAAAAGATGTCACCAAAGGCGATCGCTTCGTTAGCGGCACGGCGCCTGGGCTCGGCGGCAGTACAAGAAGTCGATGAAAACAATCCAACCGCGACAGCCAGAGAGAACGCTGGGTGAGCTGCAGCCGTACATGGTGAGACCATCCTCGGTGGCGTCATTCACATGCAGTGTGTTTTCGGAACGAACAGGCTCGTTGGTCTAGGGGTATGATTCCTGCTTCGGGTGCAGGAGGTCCCGGGTTCAAATCCCGGACGAGCCCTTGCGTTTTGTACAACGGTGTGCTAACAAACCGCATGGCGGCGGCTGTTTCGCGCATTTCCAGGCCTCCAAGTCAGCGCTAAATCCGACAACCAGTTCTGAAACAGTTTCATTTGAGCCATGTGCACCCTGCTGGTGGAACGTTTGAAGTTGATTTAAATGGTCACAGTAGAGATCGTAGCAAGTGTCTTGCTGAGTGCGACGAAAACGTGTTTCCGCCCGCAATCGAACCGGGGACCTTGTGCGTGTTAGGCAGACGTTATAACCGCTACACCACGGAAACTGCTACGCTCTGCCCTCCACATGTGATACAACTTGTAGGACGATCGCCATTGTGGCGTAAAAATCACAATGCCGGTATTTCGCATTCGTGTGAAACAATCGACAGCACCCTTGACTGCCTGAATGCCATGTCGAATAAGAGCTCAAGAAGTCATCGGAAACGCTCGAGGGAGAGTCCTCAGCAGCATCTGCTGCTCTTTCTTTCCTTACGAGATACCGTCGATTCGCGCAGTCGTTATTGCAAAAGATGTCACCAAAGGCGATCGCTTCGTTAGCGGCACGGCGCCTGGGCTCGGCGGCAGTACAAGAAGTCGATGAAAACAATCCAACCGCGACAGCCAGAGAGAACGCTGGGTGAGCTGCAGCCGTACATGGTGAGACCATCCTCGGTGGCGTCATTCACATGCAGTGTGTTTTCGGAACGAACAGGCTCGTTGGTCTAGGGGTATGATTCCTGCTTCGGGTGCAGGAGGTCCCGGGTTCAAATCCCGGACGAGCCCTTGCGTTTTGTACAACGGTGTGCTAACAAACCGCATGGCGGCGGCTGTTTCGCGCATTTCCAGGCCTCCAAGTCAGCGCTAAATCCGACAACCAGTTCTGAAACAGTTTCATTTGAGCCATGTGCACCCTGCTGGTGGAACGTTTGAAGTTGATTTAAATGGTCACAGTAGAGATCGTAGCAAGTGTCTTGCTGAGTGCGACGAAAACGTGTTTCCGCCCGCAATCGAACCGGGGACCTTGTGCGTGTTAGGCAGACGTTATAACCGCTACACCACGGAAACTGCTACGCTCTGCCCTCCACATGTGATACAACTTGTAGGACGATCGCCATTGTGGCGTAAAAATCACAATGCCGGTATTTCGCATTCGTGTGAAACAATCGACAGCACCCTTGACTGCCTGAATGCCATGTCGAATAAGAGCTCAAGAAGTCATCGGAAACGCTCGAGGGAGAGTCCTCAGCAGCATCTGCTGCTCTTTCTTTCCTTACGAGATACCGTCGATTCGCGCAGTCGTTATTGCAAAAGATGTCACCAAAGGCGATCGCTTCGTTAGCGGCACGGCGCCTGGGCTCGGCGGCAGTACAAGAAGTCGATGAAAACAATCCAACCGCGACAGCCAGAGAGAACGCTGGGTGAGCTGCAGCCGTACATGGTGAGACCATCCTCGGTGGCGTCATTCACATGCAGTGTGTTTTCGGAACGAACAGGCTCGTTGGTCTAGGGGTATGATTCCTGCTTCGGGTGCAGGAGGTCCCGGGTTCAAATCCCGGACGAGCCCTTGCGTTTTGTACAACGGTGTGCTAACAAACCGCATGGCGGCGGCTGTTTCGCGCATTTCCAGGCCTCCAAGTCAGCGCTAAATCCGACAACCAGTTCTGAAACAGTTTCATTTGAGCCATGTGCACCCTGCTGGTGGAACGTTTGAAGTTGATTTAAATGGTCACAGTAGAGATCGTAGCAAGTGTCTTGCTGAGTGCGACGAAAACGTGTTTCCGCCCGCAATCGAACCGGGGACCTTGTGCGTGTTAGGCAGACGTTATAACCGCTACACCACGGAAACTGCTACGCTCTGCCCTCCACATGTGATACAACTTGTAGGACGATCGCCATTGTGGCGTAAAAATCACAATGCCGGTATTTCGCATTCGTGTGAAACAATCGACAGCACCCTTGACTGCCTGAATGCCATGTCGAATAAGAGCTCAAGAAGTCATCGGAAACGCTCGAGGGAGAGTCCTCAGCAGCATCTGCTGCTCTTTCTTTCCTTACGAGATACCGTCGATTCGCGCAGTCGTTATTGCAAAAGATGTCACCAAAGGCGATCGCTTCGTTAGCGGCACGGCGCCTGGGCTCGGCGGCAGTACAAGAAGTCGATGAAAACAATCCAACCGCGACAGCCAGAGAGAACGCTGGGTGAGCTGCAGCCGTACATGGTGAGACCATCCTCGGTGGCGTCATTCACATGCAGTGTGTTTTCGGAACGAACAGGCTCGTTGGTCTAGGGGTATGATTCCTGCTTCGGGTGCAGGAGGTCCCGGGTTCAAATCCCGGACGAGCCCTTGCGTTTTGTACAACGGTGTGCTAACAAACCGCATGGCGGCGGCTGTTTCGCGCATTTCCAGGCCTCCAAGTCAGCGCTAAATCCGACAACCAGTTCTGAAACAGTTTCATTTGAGCCATGTGCACCCTGCTGGTGGAACGTTTGAAGTTGATTTAAATGGTCACAGTAGAGATCGTAGCAAGTGTCTTGCTGAGTGCGACGAAAACGTGTTTCCGCCCGCAATCGAACCGGGGACCTTGTGCGTGTTAGGCAGACGTTATAACCGCTACACCACGGAAACTGCTACGCTCTGCCCTCCACATGTGATACAACTTGTAGGACGATCGCCATTGTGGCGTAAAAATCACAATGCCGGTATTTCGCATTCGTGTGAAACAATCGACAGCACCCTTGACTGCCTGAATGCCATGTCGAATAAGAGCTCAAGAAGTCATCGGAAACGCTCGAGGGAGAGTCCTCAGCAGCATCTGCTGCTCTTTCTTTCCTTACGAGATACCGTCGATTCGCGCAGTCGTTATTGCAAAAGATGTCACCAAAGGCGATCGCTTCGTTAGCGGCACGGCGCCTGGGCTCGGCGGCAGTACAAGAAGTCGATGAAAACAATCCAACCGCGACAGCCAGAGAGAACGCTGGGTGAGCTGCAGCCGTACATGGTGAGACCATCCTCGGTGGCGTCATTCACATGCAGTGTGTTTTCGGAACGAACAGGCTCGTTGGTCTAGGGGTATGATTCCTGCTTCGGGTGCAGGAGGTCCCGGGTTCAAATCCCGGACGAGCCCTTGCGTTTTGTACAACGGTGTGCTAACAAACCGCATGGCGGCGGCTGTTTCGCGCATTTCCAGGCCTCCAAGTCAGCGCTAAATCCGACAACCAGTTCTGAAACAGTTTCATTTGAGCCATGTGCACCCTGCTGGTGGAACGTTTGAAGTTGATTTAAATGGTCACAGTAGAGATCGTAGCAAGTGTCTTGCTGAGTGCGACGAAAACGTGTTTCCGCCCGCAATCGAACCGGGGACCTTGTGCGTGTTAGGCAGACGTTATAACCGCTACACCACGGAAACTGCTACGCTCTGCCCTCCACATGTGATACAACTTGTAGGACGATCGCCATTGTGGCGTAAAAATCACAATGCCGGTATTTCGCATTCGTGTGAAACAATCGACAGCACCCTTGACTGCCTGAATGCCATGTCGAATAAGAGCTCAAGAAGTCATCGGAAACGCTCGAGGGAGAGTCCTCAGCAGCATCTGCTGCTCTTTCTTTCCTTACGAGATACCGTCGATTCGCGCAGTCGTTATTGCAAAAGATGTCACCAAAGGCGATCGCTTCGTTAGCGGCACGGCGCCTGGGCTCGGCGGCAGCTCTACATGGAGGCACCAGCAGCCCCAGCCCCTCCAGGCCGCCGCCGGCGCCACAGCGCAAGGAGTCGGCGCCCGCCCTGCAATGCCCCCTGTCGTTGCACATTCCACCCGCCCTTTATCCTCTCCATGTCTGACTCACTACCCTAAATGACGCTGTAGTCGACGTGCTTATTACTATCGCTTTTGGAAGAACCAAGGCGCAGTATTCTAGTGACGAACCGGTATTGCAAATTTGGATTAAGTAAAAATTTGTTGTGTGGTCGAGCGACACCCCCGTCTCGCTCTTCCTAGATGATCGCTGCTGCGCGGAGTAACTCCTAGCGCGCCGATGGCTTCAGAGTTGGTCTTCTCGAAGTTTTGCTTTTGCACTGCATTCCGCAATCTTATAGTTACGTGCTTCGGTTTCCCGACGTTCTTGTGTTTAGTGCGTTCGGCTTCTCTTAACCCTTAGCCACCGCTTGCCGAAATTTCCACACCGTCATCTGTTGATCTGCAGAGCTCGATGAAGGTACCGCGGCCGTTCCTGAGCTCGCGAAACGGCCGAATCTGTAGTTGTTTCCAGATCTCTCCCACACAACGGCCTCCCGGAAGCTTGGATTACAGGAGTACGCCACTACTCCCAGCCGCTGAATTACCTTTGAAGCAGAATGACATGAGCTACACGCAGCTCCGATTTTTTTTTTTTTTTTGGTGTCTGACCTACTTTGAAAGATTTTGTAGTCGATTTACTTACCACTATCGCTGTTGGAAGGAGGAAACCACGTGATAATCACACAGTATTCTAGAGACGATCAGGTAATGAAAATTTAGAATAAGTAAAACAGTATCAAAAGAAGTTGTGTGGTGGAGCGGCACATGCAATTCACGCTTCCTAGATGATCGTTGCTGCATAGAATAATTCTTTTGTCTGTGGCGTCTTCAGTATTCGTCTTCTGGAAGTTTTGCTTGCAATATATTCTTCAATATTTTCATTATGAGTTGGTGCTTGCTTTCCCGATGTTATTTTGTTTAGTGCATTCGCCTTCTCTTAACCCTGAGAAACCACATACGGAAACTGAGGCACTGCCGGCTGTTCATAAGCAGAGTTCGATGAAGTTATTTCGCTTTTTATTCGGTGCCTTTAATATTCTTCTCATCAGTGGTGAGTGCTGCCTGCAGAAAGCGCTTATCTTGCGAATTCACGTGAAAGTTTGTGTTCCCTGGGAGATGCACTACTTGTGATTAGCTTGAGTGGTGCGGGCAGGTGGCTCGTTGGTCTAGGGGTATGATTCCTGCTTTGGGTGCAGGAGGTCCCGGGTTCAAATCCCGGACGAGCCCTGCCATTTTGACCGTGCTGAAGAGTAGGTGGAACTCAGTCCCGGTTGCAGCTCCTCAATGAAGAGTAAGACGCCTGTTATATCACGTGGATATAACAAGAATCCGGCACCAGTAAAGTACGTAGGTGGAATTCGGTAGAAAGGCAGACGGTAATTTTTCTTGCAACGGAAAACAAGGTTGTCTTTGCGGAATATGTGCACCGTGAGTGGAGATTCAGCTTGATTGTGCGACAGTCTACCTTCATCTTACTAGCGACGGCAACAACCAATGGGTGGGACGTAAGACTGAGCGTGGCTAAGAGTTTCTCATTATTAGTTACCTTCACACTTTGACACAGCCGTGACAAGGCGAGTAGCGCGAGCTCAGGATAGCCAGTAGGAAGCGCACCTGAAGTAGCCCTGAAGAACCGGGTTGTAAATTTTGCCAGCCATAATGGAGCTAGGGGCGTTCTCAGTTACCAAATACCGGTGCAATAAGAGAGCAACAGTATTTGACAGTAAAATGACGCCCTATCCATCTAGAATATGACATTGATTGTCTCTGCATACGCATCCGTGAGGTCATCCCGGAAATGAAATCCGATAAGCGGATTAAAATTGTTGTGTTCCCGCCCGGGATTGAATCGGGGACCTTCTGCGTGTAAAGCAGACGTGATAACCGCTACACCACGGAAACGACGGATCGTCTGATGTGCCACCCGGAGACTCGTGGTAGCAACAGTTTTTCTTCTGTGTTAGCAAGGGCATCGGCTACGAGCTCCCTCCGATTCGTGAGGTTCCTATAGTACAAGAAGTCGATGAAAACAATCCAACCGCGACAGCCAGAGAGAACGCTGGGTGAGCTGCAGCCGTACATGGTGAGACCATCCTCGGTGGCGTCATTCACATGCAGTGTGTTTTCGGAACGAACAGGCTCGTTGGTCTAGGGGTATGATTCCTGCTTCGGGTGCAGGAGGTCCCGGGTTCAAATCCCGGACGAGCCCTTGCGTTTTGTACAACGGTGTGCTAACAAACCGCATGGCGGCGGCTGTTTCGCGCATTTCCAGGCCTCCAAGTCAGCGCTAAATCCGACAACCAGTTCTGAAACAGTTTCATTTGAGCCATGTGCACCCTGCTGGTGGAACGTTTGAAGTTGATTTAAATGGTCACAGTAGAGATCGTAGCAAGTGTCTTGCTGAGTGCGACGAAAACGTGTTTCCGCCCGCAATCGAACCGGGGACCTTGTGCGTGTTAGGCAGACGTTATAACCGCTACACCACGGAAACTGCTACGCTCTGCCCTCCACATGTGATACAACTTGTAGGACGATCGCCATTGTGGCGTAAAAATCACAATGCCGGTATTTCGCATTCGTGTGAAACAATCGACAGCACCCTTGACTGCCTGAATGCCATGTCGAATAAGAGCTCAAGAAGTCATCGGAAACGCTCGAGGGAGAGTCCTCAGCAGCATCTGCTGCTCTTTCTTTCCTTACGAGATACCGTCGATTCGCGCAGTCGTTATTGCAAAAGATGTCACCAAAGGCGATCGCTTCGTTAGCGGCACGGCGCCTGGGCTCGGCGGCAGTACAAGAAGTCGATGAAAACAATCCAACCGCGACAGCCAGAGAGAACGCTGGGTGAGCTGCAGCCGTACATGGTGAGACCATCCTCGGTGGCGTCATTCACATGCAGTGTGTTTTCGGAACGAACAGGCTCGTTGGTCTAGGGGTATGATTCCTGCTTCGGGTGCAGGAGGTCCCGGGTTCAAATCCCGGACGAGCCCTTGCGTTTTGTACAACGGTGTGCTAACAAACCGCATGGCGGCGGCTGTTTCGCGCATTTCCAGGCCTCCAAGTCAGCGCTAAATCCGACAACCAGTTCTGAAACAGTTTCATTTGAGCCATGTGCACCCTGCTGGTGGAACGTTTGAAGTTGATTTAAATGGTCACAGTAGAGATCGTAGCAAGTGTCTTGCTGAGTGCGACGAAAACGTGTTTCCGCCCGCAATCGAACCGGGGACCTTGTGCGTGTTAGGCAGACGTTATAACCGCTACACCACGGAAACTGCTACGCTCTGCCCTCCACATGTGATACAACTTGTAGGACGATCGCCATTGTGGCGTAAAAATCACAATGCCGGTATTTCGCATTCGTGTGAAACAATCGACAGCACCCTTGACTGCCTGAATGCCATGTCGAATAAGAGCTCAAGAAGTCATCGGAAACGCTCGAGGGAGAGTCCTCAGCAGCATCTGCTGCTCTTTCTTTCCTTACGAGATACCGTCGATTCGCGCAGTCGTTATTGCAAAAGATGTCACCAAAGGCGATCGCTTCGTTAGCGGCACGGCGCCTGGGCTCGGCGGCAGTACAAGAAGTCGATGAAAACAATCCAACCGCGACAGCCAGAGAGAACGCTGGGTGAGCTGCAGCCGTACATGGTGAGACCATCCTCGGTGGCGTCATTCACATGCAGTGTGTTTTCGGAACGAACAGGCTCGTTGGTCTAGGGGTATGATTCCTGCTTCGGGTGCAGGAGGTCCCGGGTTCAAATCCCGGACGATCCCTTGCGTTTTGTACAACGGTGTGCTAACAAACCGCATGGCGGCGGCTGTTTCGCGCATTTCCAGGCCTCCAAGTCAGCGCTAAATCCGACAACCAGTTCTGAAACAGTTTCATTTGAGCCATGTGCACCCTGCTGGTGGAACGTTTGAAGTTGATTTAAATGGTCACAGTAGAGATCGTAGCAAGTGTCTTGCTGAGTGCGACGAAAACGTGTTTCCGCCCGCAATCGAACCGGGGACCTTGTGCGTGTTAGGCAGACGTTATAACCGCTACACCACGGAAACTGCTACGCTCTGCCCTCCACATGTGATACAACTTGTAGGACGATCGCCATTGTGGCGTAAAAATCACAATGCCGGTATTTCGCATTCGTGTGAAACAATCGACAGCACCCTTGACTGCCTGAATGCCATGTCGAATAAGAGCTCAAGAAGTCATCGGAAACGCTCGAGGGAGAGTCCTCAGCAGCATCTGCTGCTCTTTCTTTCCTTACGAGATACCGTCGATTCGCGCAGTCGTTATTGCAAAAGATGTCACCAAAGGCGATCGCTTCGTTAGCGGCACGGCGCCTGGGCTCGGCGGCAGTACAAGAAGTCGATGAAAACAATCCAACCGCGACAGCCAGAGAGAACGCTGGGTGAGCTGCAGCCGTACATGGTGAGACCATCCTCGGTGGCGTCATTCACATGCAGTGTGTTTTCGGAACGAACAGGCTCGTTGGTCTAGGGGTATGATTCCTGCTTCGGGTGCAGGAGGTCCCGGGTTCAAATCCCGGACGAGCCCTTGCGTTTTGTACAACGGTGTGCTAACAAACCGCATGGCGGCGGCTGTTTCGCGCATTTCCAGGCCTCCAAGTCAGCGCTAAATCCGACAACCAGTTCTGAAACAGTTTCATTTGAGCCATGTGCACCCTGCTGGTGGAACGTTTGAAGTTGATTTAAATGGTCACAGTAGAGATCGTAGCAAGTGTCTTGCTGAGTGCGACGAAAACGTGTTTCCGCCCGCAATCGAACCGGGGACCTTGTGCGTGTTAGGCAGACGTTATAACCGCTACACCACGGAAACTGCTACGCTCTGCCCTCCACATGTGATACAACTTGTAGGACGATCGCCATTGTGGCGTAAAAATCACAATGCCGGTATTTCGCATTCGTGTGAAACAATCGACAGCACCCTTGACTGCCTGAATGCCATGTCGAATAAGAGCTCAAGAAGTCATCGGAAACGCTCGAGGGAGAGTCCTCAGCAGCATCTGCTGCTCTTTCTTTCCTTACGAGATACCGTCGATTCGCGCAGTCGTTATTGCAAAAGATGTCACCAAAGGCGATCGCTTCGTTAGCGGCACGGCACGGCGCCTGGGCTCGGCGGCAGCTCTACATGGAGGCACCAGCAGCCCCAGCCCCTCCAGGCCGCCGCCGGCGCCACAGCGCAAGGAGTCGGCGCCCGCCCTGCAATGCCCCCTGTCGTTGCACATTCCACCCGCCCTTTATCCTCTCCATGTCTGACTCACTACCCTAAATGACGCTGTAGTCGACGTGCTTATTACTATCGCTTTTGGAAGAACCAAGGCGCAGTATTCTAGTGACGAACCGGTATTGCAAATTTGGATTAAGTAAAAATTTGTTGTGTGGTCGAGCGACACCCCCGTCTCGCTCTTCCTAGATGATCGCTGCTGCGCGGAGTAACTCCTAGCGCGCCGATGGCTTCAGAGTTGGTCTTCTCGAAGTTTTGCTTTTGCACTGCATTCCGCAATCTTATAGTTACGTGCTTCGGTTTCCCGACGTTCTTGTGTTTAGTGCGTTCGGCTTCTCTTAACCCTTAGCCACCGCTTGCCGAAATTTCCACACCGTCATCTGTTGATCTGCAGAGCTCGATGAAGGTACCGCGGCCGTTCCTGAGCTCGCGAAACGGCCGAATCTGTAGTTGTTTCCAGATCTCTCCCACACAACGGCCTCCCGGAAGCTTGGATTACAGGAGTACGCCACTACTCCCAGCCGCTGAATTACCTTTGAAGCAGAATGACATGAGCTACACGCAGCTCCGATTTTTTTTTTTTTTTTTTTTTTTTTTGGTGTCTGACCTACTTTGAAAGATTTTGTAGTCGATTTACTTACCACTATCGCTGTTGGAAGGAGGAAACCACGTGATAATCACACAGTATTCTAGAGACGATCAGGTAATGAAAATTTAGAATAAGTAAAACAGTATCAAAAGAAGTTGTGTGGTGGAGCGGCACATGCAATTCACGCTTCCTAGATGATCGTTGCTGCATAGAATAATTCTTTTGTCTGTGGCGTCTTCAGTATTCGTCTTCTGGAAGTTTTGCTTGCAATATATTCTTCAATATTTTCATTATGAGTTGGTGCTTGCTTTCCCGATGTTATTTTGTTTAGTGCATTCGCCTTCTCTTAACCCTGAGAAACCACATACGGAAACTGAGGCACTGCCGGCTGTTCATAAGCAGAGTTCGATGAAGTTATTTCGCTTTTTATTCGGTGCCTTTAATATTCTTCTCATCAGTGGTGAGTGCTGCTTGCAGAAAGCGCTTATCTTGCGAATTCACGTGAAAGTTTGTGTTCCCTGGGAGATGCACTACTTGTGATTAGCTTGAGTGGTGCGGGCAGGTGGCTCGTTGGTCTAGGGGTATGATTCCTGCTTTGGGTGCAGGAGGTCCCGGGTTCAAATCCCGGACGAGCCCTGCCATTTTGACCGTGCTGAAGAGTAGGTGGAACTCAGTCCCGGTTGCAGCTCCTCAATGAAGAGTAAGACGCCTGTTATATCACGTGGATATAACAAGAATCCGGCACCAGTAAAGTACGTAGGTGGAATTCGGTAGAAAGGCAGACGGTAATTTTTCTTGCAACGGAAAACAAGGTTGTCTTTGCGGAATATGTGCACCGTGAGTGGAGATTCAGCTTGATTGTGCGACAGTCTACCTTCATCTTACTAGCGACGGCAACAACCAATGGGTGGGACGTAAGACTGAGCGTGGCTAAGAGTTTCTCATTATTAGTTACCTTCACACTTTGACACAGCCGTGACAAGGCGAGTAGCGCGAGCTCAGGATAGCCAGTAGGAAGCGCACCTGAAGTAGCCCTGAAGAACCGGGTTGTAAATTTTGCCAGCCATAATGGAGCTAGGGGCGTTCTCAGTTACCAAATACCGGTGCAATAAGAGAGCAACAGTATTTGACAGTAAAATGACGCCCTATCCATCTAGAATATGACATTGATTGTCTCTGCATACGCATCCGTGAGGTCATCCCGGAAATGAAATCCGATAAGCGGATTAAAATTGTTGTGTTCCCGCCCGGGATCGAATCGGGGACCTTCTGCGTGTAAAGCAGACGTGATAACCGCTACACCACGGAAACGACGGATCGTCTGATGTGCCACCCGGAGACTCGTGGTAGCAACAGTTTTTCTTCTGTGTTAGCAAGGGCATCGGCTACGAGCTCCCTCCGATTCGTGAGGTTCCTATAGTACAAGAAGTCGATGAAAACAATCCAACCGCGACAGCCAGAGAGAACGCTGGGTGAGCTGCAGCCGTACATGGTGAGACCATCCTCGGTGGCGTCATTCACATGCAGTGTGTTTTCGGAACGAACAGGCTCGTTGGTCTAGGGGTATGATTCCTGCTTCGGGTGCAGGAGGTCCCGGGTTCAAATCCCGGACGAGCCCTTGCGTTTTGTACAACGGTGTGCTAACAAACCGCATGGCGGCGGCTGTTTCGCGCATTTCCAGGCCTCCAAGTCAGCGCTAAATCCGACAACCAGTTCTGAAACAGTTTCATTTGAGCCATGTGCACCCTGCTGGTGGAACGTTTGAAGTTGATTTAAATGGTCACAGTAGAGATCGTAGCAAGTGTCTTGCTGAGTGCGACGAAAACGTGTTTCCGCCCGCAATCGAACCGGGGACCTTGTGCGTGTTAGGCAGACGTTATAACCGCTACACCACGGAAACTGCTACGCTCTGCCCTCCACATGTGATACAACTTGTAGGACGATCGCCATTGTGGCGTAAAAATCACAATGCCGGTATTTCGCATTCGTGTGAAACAATCGACAGCACCCTTGACTGCCTGAATGCCATGTCGAATAAGAGCTCAAGAAGTCATCGGAAACGCTCGAGGGAGAGTCCTCAGCAGCATCTGCTGCTCTTTCTTTCCTTACGAGATACCGTCGATTCGCGCAGTCGTTATTGCAAAAGATGTCACCAAAGGCGATCGCTTCGTTAGCGGCACGGCGCCTGGGCTCGGCGGCAGTACAAGAAGTCGATGAAAACAATCCAACCGCGACAGCCAGAGAGAACGCTGGGTGAGCTGCAGCCGTACATGGTGAGACCATCCTCGGTGGCGTCATTCACATGCAGTGTGTTTTCGGAACGAACAGGCTCGTTGGTCTAGGGGTATGATTCCTGCTTCGGGTGCAGGAGGTCCCGGGTTCAAATCCCGGACGAGCCCTTGCGTTTTGTACAACGGTGTGCTAACAAACCGCATGGCGGCGGCTGTTTCGCGCATTTCCAGGCCTCCAAGTCAGCGCTAAATCCGACAACCAGTTCTGAAACAGTTTCATTTGAGCCATGTGCACCCTGCTGGTGGAACGTTTGAAGTTGATTTAAATGGTCACAGTAGAGATCGTAGCAAGTGTCTTGCTGAGTGCGACGAAAACGTGTTTCCGCCCGCAATCGAACCGGGGACCTTGTGCGTGTTAGGCAGACGTTATAACCGCTACACCACGGAAACTGCTACGCTCTGCCCTCCACATGTGATACAACTTGTAGGACGATCGCCATTGTGGCGTAAAAATCACAATGCCGGTATTTCGCATTCGTGTGAAACAATCGACAGCACCCTTGACTGCCTGAATGCCATGTCGAATAAGAGCTCAAGAAGTCATCGGAAACGCTCGAGGGAGAGTCCTCAGCAGCATCTGCTGCTCTTTCTTTCCTTACGAGATACCGTCGATTCGCGCAGTCGTTATTGCAAAAGATGTCACCAAAGGCGATCGCTTCGTTAGCGGCACGGCGCCTGGGCTCGGCGGCAGCTCTACATGGAGGCACCAGCAGCCCCAGCCCCTCCAGGCCGCCGCCGGCGCCACAGCGCAAGGAGTCGGCGCCCGCCCTGCAATGCCCCCTGTCGTTGCACATTCCACCCGCCCTTTATCCTCTCCATGTCTGACTCACTACCCTAAATGACGCTGTAGTCGACGTGCTTATTACTATCGCTTTTGGAAGAACCAAGGCGCAGTATTCTAGTGACGAACCGGTATTGCAAATTTGGATTAAGTAAAAATTTGTTGTGTGGTCGAGCGACACCCCCGTCTCGCTCTTCCTAGATGATCGCTGCTGCGCGGAGTAACTCCTAGCGCGCCGATGGCTTCAGAGTTGGTCTTCTCGAAGTTTTGCTTTTGCACTGCATTCCGCAATCTTATAGTTACGTGCTTCGGTTTCCCGACGTTCTTGTGTTTAGTGCGTTCGGCTTCTCTTAACCCTTAGCCACCGCTTGCCGAAATTTCCACACCGTCATCTGTTGATCTGCAGAGCTCGATGAAGGTACCGCGGCCGTTCCTGAGCTCGCGAAACGGCCGAATCTGTAGTTGTTTCCAGATCTCTCCCACACAACGGCCTCCCGGAAGCTTGGATTACAGGAGTACGCCACTACTCCCAGCCGCTGAATTACCTTTGAAGCAGAATGACATGAGCTACACGCAGCTCCGATTTTTTTTTTTTTTTTTTTTTTTTTTGGTGTCTGACCTACTTTGAAAGATTTTGTAGTCGATTTACTTACCACTATCGCTGTTGGAAGGAGGAAACCACGTGATAATCACACAGTATTCTAGAGACGATCAGGTAATGAAAATTTAGAATAAGTAAAACAGTATCAAAAGAAGTTGTGTGGTGGAGCGGCACATGCAATTCACGCTTCCTAGATGATCGTTGCTGCATAGAATAATTCTTTTGTCTGTGGCGTCTTCAGTATTCGTCTTCTGGAAGTTTTGCTTGCAATATATTCTTCAATATTTTCATTATGAGTTGGTGCTTGCTTTCCCGATGTTATTTTGTTTAGTGCATTCGCCTTCTCTTAACCCTGAGAAACCACATACGGAAACTGAGGCACTGCCGGCTGTTCATAAGCAGAGTTCGATGAAGTTATTTCGCTTTTTATTCGGTGCCTTTAATATTCTTCTCATCAGTGGTGAGTGCTGCTTGCAGAAAGCGCTTATCTTGCGAATTCACGTGAAAGTTTGTGTTCCCTGGGAGATGCACTACTTGTGATTAGCTTGAGTGGTGCGGGCAGGTGGCTCGTTGGTCTAGGGGTATGATTCCTGCTTTGGGTGCAGGAGGTCCCGGGTTCAAATCCCGGACGAGCCCTGCCATTTTGACCGTGCTGAAGAGTAGGTGGAACTCAGTCCCGGTTGCAGCTCCTCAATGAAGAGTAAGACGCCTGTTATATCACGTGGATATAACAAGAATCCGGCACCAGTAAAGTACGTAGGTGGAATTCGGTAGAAAGGCAGACGGTAATTTTTCTTGCAACGGAAAACAAGGTTGTCTTTGCGGAATATGTGCACCGTGAGTGGAGATTCAGCTTGATTGTGCGACAGTCTACCTTCATCTTACTAGCGACGGCAACAACCAATGGGTGGGACGTAAGACTGAGCGTGGCTAAGAGTTTCTCATTATTAGTTACCTTCACACTTTGACACAGCCGTGACAAGGCGAGTAGCGCGAGCTCAGGATAGCCAGTAGGAAGCGCACCTGAAGTAGCCCTGAAGAACCGGGTTGTAAATTTTGCCAGCCATAATGGAGCTAGGGGCGTTCTCAGTTACCAAATACCGGTGCAATAAGAGAGCAACAGTATTTGACAGTAAAATGACGCCCTATCCATCTAGAATATGACATTGATTGTCTCTGCATACGCATCCGTGAGGTCATCCCGGAAATGAAATCCGATAAGCGGATTAAAATTGTTGTGTTCCCGCCCGGGATCGAATCGGGGACCTTCTGCGTGTAAAGCAGACGTGATAACCGCTACACCACGAAAACGACGGATCGTATGATGTGCCACCCGGAGACTCGTGGTAGCAACAGTTTTTCTTCTGTGTTAGCAAGGGCATCGGCTACGAGCTCCCTCCGATTCGTGAGGTTCCTATAGTACAAGAAGTCGATGAAAACAATCCAACCGCGACAGCCAGAGAGAACGCTGGGTGAGCTGCAGCCGTACATGGTGAGACCATCCTCGGTGGCGTCATTCACATGCAGTGTGTTTTCGGAACGAACAGGCTCGTTGGTCTAGGGGTATGATTCCTGCTTCGGGTGCAGGAGGTCCCGGGTTCAAATCCCGGACGAGCCCTTGCGTTTTGTACAACGGTGTGCTAACAAACCGCATGGCGGCGGCTGTTTCGCGCATTTCCAGGCCTCCAAGTCAGCGCTAAATCCGACAACCAGTTCTGAAACAGTTTCATTTGAGCCATGTGCACCCTGCTGGTGGAACGTTTGAAGTTGATTTAAATGGTCACAGTAGAGATCGTAGCAAGTGTCTTGCTGAGTGCGACGAAAACGTGTTTCCGCCCGCAATCGAACCGGGGACCTTGTGCGTGTTAGGCAGACGTTATAACCGCTACACCACGGAAACTGCTACGCTCTGCCCTCCACATGTGATACAACTTGTAGGACGATCGCCATTGTGGCGTAAAAATCACAATGCCGGTATTTCGCATTCGTGTGAAACAATCGACAGCACCCTTGACTGCCTGAATGCCATGTCGAATAAGAGCTCAAGAAGTCATCGGAAACGCTCGAGGGAGAGTCCTCAGCAGCATCTGCTGCTCTTTCTTTCCTTACGAGATACCGTCGATTCGCGCAGTCGTTATTGCAAAAGATGTCACCAAAGGCGATCGCTTCGTTAGCGGCACGGCGCCTGGGCTCGGCGGCAGTACAAGAAGTCGATGAAAACAATCCAACCGCGACAGCCAGAGAGAACGCTGGGTGAGCTGCAGCCGTACATGGTGAGACCATCCTCGGTGGCGTCATTCACATGCAGTGTGTTTTCGGAACGAACAGGCTCGTTGGTCTAGGGGTATGATTCCTGCTTCGGGTGCAGGAGGTCCCGGGTTCAAATCCCGGACGAGCCCTTGCGTTTTGTACAACGGTGTGCTAACAAACCGCATGGCGGCGGCTGTTTCGCGCATTTCCAGGCCTCCAAGTCAGCGCTAAATCCGACAACCAGTTCTGAAACAGTTTCATTTGAGCCATGTGCACCCTGCTGGTGGAACGTTTGAAGTTGATTTAAATGGTCACAGTAGAGATCGTAGCAAGTGTCTTGCTGAGTGCGACGAAAACGTGTTTCCGCCCGCAATCGAACCGGGGACCTTGTGCGTGTTAGGCAGACGTTATAACCGCTACACCACGGAAACTGCTACGCTCTGCCCTCCACATGTGATACAACTTGTAGGACGATCGCCATTGTGGCGTAAAAATCACAATGCCGGTATTTCGCATTCGTGTGAAACAATCGACAGCACCCTTGACTGCCTGAATGCCATGTCGAATAAGAGCTCAAGAAGTCATCGGAAACGCTCGAGGGAGAGTCCTCAGCAGCATCTGCTGCTCTTTCTTTCCTTACGAGATACCGTCGATTCGCGCAGTCGTTATTGCAAAAGATGTCACCAAAGGCGATCGCTTCGTTAGCGGCACGGCACGGCGCCTGGGCTCGGCGGCAGCTCTACATGGAGGCACCAGCAGCCCCAGCCCCTCCAGGCCGCCGCCGGCGCCACAGCGCAAGGAGTCGGCGCCCGCCCTGCAATGCCCCCTGTCGTTGCACATTCCACCCGCCCTTTATCCTCTCCATGTCTGACTCACTACCCTAAATGACGCTGTAGTCGACGTGCTTATTACTATCGCTTTTGGAAGAACCAAGGCGCAGTATTCTAGTGACGAACCGGTATTGCAAATTTGGATTAAGTAAAAATTTGTTGTGTGGTCGAGCGACACCCCCGTCTCGCTCTTCCTAGATGATCGCTGCTGCGCGGAGTAACTCCTAGCGCGCCGATGGCTTCAGAGTTGGTCTTCTCGAAGTTTTGCTTTTGCACTGCATTCCGCAATCTTATAGTTACGTGCTTCGGTTTCCCGACGTTCTTGTGTTTAGTGCGTTCGGCTTCTCTTAATCCTTAGCCACCGCTTGCCGAAATTTCCACACCGTCATCTGTTGATCTGCAGAGCTCGATGAAGGTACCGCGGCCGTTCCTGAGCTCGCGAAACGGCCGAATCTGTAGTTGTTTCCAGATCTCTCCCACACAACGGCCTCCCGGAAGCTTGGATTACAGGAGTACGCCACTACTCCCAGCCGCTGAATTACCTTTGAAGCAGAATGACATGAGCTACACGCAGCTCCGATTTTTTTTTTTTTTTTTTTTTTTTTTTGGTGTCTGACCTACTTTGAAAGATTTTGTAGTCGATTTACTTACCACTATCGCTGTTGGAAGGAGGAAACCACGTGATAATCACACAGTATTCTAGAGACGATCAGGTAATGAAAATTTAGAATAAGTAAAACAGTATCAAAAGAAGTTGTGTGGTGGAGCGGCACATGCAATTCACGCTTCCTAGATGATCGTTGCTGCATAGAATAATTCTTTTGTCTGTGGCGTCTTCAGTATTCGTCTTCTGGAAGTTTTGCTTGCAATATATTCTTCAATATTTTCATTATGAGTTGGTGCTTGCTTTCCCGATGTTATTTTGTTTAGTGCATTCGCCTTCTCTTAACCCTGAGAAACCACATACGGAAACTGAGGCACTGCCGGCTGTTCATAAGCAGAGTTCGATGAAGTTATTTCGCTTTTTATTCGGTGCCTTTAATATTCTTCTCATCAGTGGTGAGTGCTGCCTGCAGAAAGCGCTTATCTTGCGAATTCACGTGAAAGTTTGTGTTCCCTGGGAGATGCACTACTTGTGATTGGCTTGAGTGGTGCGGGCAGGTGGCTCGTTGGTCTAGGGGTATGATTCCTGCTTTGGGTGCAGGAGGTCCCGGGTTCAAATCCCGGACGAGCCCTGCCATTTTGACCGTGCTGAAGAGTAGGTGGAACTCAGTCCCGGTTGCAGCTCCTCAATGAAGAGTAAGACGCCTGTTATATCACGTGGATATAACAAGAATCCGGCACCAGTAAAGTACGTAGGTGGAATTCGGTAGAAAGGCAGACGGTAATTTTTCTTGCAACGGAAAACAAGGTTGTCTTTGCGGAATATGTGCACCGTGAGTGGAGATTCAGCTTGATTGTGCGACAGTCTACCTTCATCTTACTAGCGACGGCAACAACCAATGGGTGGGACGTAAGACTGAGCGTGGCTAAGAGTTTCTCATTATTAGTTACCTTCACACTTTGACACAGCCGTGACAAGGCGAGTAGCGCGAGCTCAGGATAGCCAGTAGGAAGCGCACCTGAAGTAGCCCTGAAGAACCGGGTTGTAAATTTTGCCAGCCATAATGGAGCTAGGGGCGTTCTCAGTTACCAAATACCGGTGCAATAAGAGAGCAACAGTATTTGACAGTAAAATGACGCCCTATCCATCTAGAATATGACATTGATTGTCTCTGCATACGCATCCGTGAGGTCATCCCGGAAATGAAATCCGATAAGCGGATTAAAATTGTTGTGTTCCCGCCCGGGATCGAATCGGGGACCTTCTGCGTGTAAAGCAGACGTGATAACCGCTACACCACGGAAACGACGGATCGTCTGATGTGCCACCCGGAGACTCGTGGTAGCAACAGTTTTTCTTCTGTGTTAGCAAGGGCATCGGCTACGAGCTCCCTCCGATTCGTGAGGTTCCTATAGTACAAGAAGTCGATGAAAACAATCCAACCGCGACAGCCAGAGAGAACGCTGGGTGAGCTGCAGCCGTACATGGTGAGACCATCCTCGGTGGCGTCATTCACATGCAGTGTGTTTTCGGAACGAACAGGCTCGTTGGTCTAGGGGTATGATTCCTGCTTCGGGTGCAGGAGGTCCCGGGTTCAAATCCCGGACGAGCCCTTGCGTTTTGTACAACGGTGTGCTAACAAACCGCATGGCGGCGGCTGTTTCGCGCATTTCCAGGCCTCCAAGTCAGCGCTAAATCCGACAACCAGTTCTGAAACAGTTTCATTTGAGCCATGTGCACCCTGCTGGTGGAACGTTTGAAGTTGATTTAAATGGTCACAGTAGAGATCGTAGCAAGTGTCTTGCTGAGTGCGACGAAAACGTGTTTCCGCCCGCAATCGAACCGGGGACCTTGTGCGTGTTAGGCAGACGTTATAACCGCTACACCACGGAAACTGCTACGCTCTGCCCTCCACATGTGATACAACTTGTAGGACGATCGCCATTGTGGCGTAAAAATCACAATGCCGGTATTTCGCATTCGTGTGAAACAATCGACAGCACCCTTGACTGCCTGAATGCCATGTCGAATAAGAGCTCAAGAAGTCATCGGAAACGCTCGAGGGAGAGTCCTCAGCAGCATCTGCTGCTCTTTCTTTCCTTACGAGATACCGTCGATTCGCGCAGTCGTTATTGCAAAAGATGTCACCAAAGGCGATCGCTTCGTTAGCGGCACGGCGCCTGGGCTCGGCGGCAGTACAAGAAGTCGATGAAAACAATCCAACCGCGACAGCCAGAGAGAACGCTGGGTGAGCTGCAGCCGTACATGGTGAGACCATCCTCGGTGGCGTCATTCACATGCAGTGTGTTTTCGGAACGAACAGGCTCGTTGGTCTAGGGGTATGATTCCTGCTTCGGGTGCAGGAGGTCCCGGGTTCAAATCCCGGACGAGCCCTTGCGTTTTGTACAACGGTGTGCTAACAAACCGCATGGCGGCGGCTGTTTCGCGCATTTCCAGGCCTCCAAGTCAGCGCTAAATCCGACAACCAGTTCTGAAACAGTTTCATTTGAGCCATGTGCACCCTGCTGGTGGAACGTTTGAAGTTGATTTAAATGGTCACAGTAGAGATCGTAGCAAGTGTCTTGCTGAGTGCGACGAAAACGTGTTTCCGCCCGCAATCGAACCGGGGACCTTGTGCGTGTTAGGCAGACGTTATAACCGCTACACCACGGAAACTGCTACGCTCTGCCCTCCACATGTGATACAACTTGTAGGACGATCGCCATTGTGGCGTAAAAATCACAATGCCGGTATTTCGCATTCGTGTGAAACAATCGACAGCACCCTTGACTGCCTGAATGCCATGTCGAATAAGAGCTCAAGAAGTCATCGGAAACGCTCGAGGGAGAGTCCTCAGCAGCATCTGCTGCTCTTTCTTTCCTTACGAGATACCGTCGATTCGCGCAGTCGTTATTGCAAAAGATGTCACCAAAGGCGATCGCTTCGTTAGCGGCACGGCGCCTGGGCTCGGCGGCAGTACAAGAAGTCGATGAAAACAATCCAACCGCGACAGCCAGAGAGAACGCTGGGTGAGCTGCAGCCGTACATGGTGAGACCATCCTCGGTGGCGTCATTCACATGCAGTGTGTTTTCGGAACGAACAGGCTCGTTGGTCTAGGGGTATGATTCCTGCTTCGGGTGCAGGAGGTCCCGGGTTCAAATCCCGGACGAGCCCTTGCGTTTTGTACAACGGTGTGCTAACAAACCGCATGGCGGCGGCTGTTTCGCGCATTTCCAGGCCTCCAAGTCAGCGCTAAATCCGACAACCAGTTCTGAAACAGTTTCATTTGAGCCATGTGCACCCTGCTGGTGGAACGTTTGAAGTTGATTTAAATGGTCACAGTAGAGATCGTAGCAAGTGTCTTGCTGAGTGCGACGAAAACGTGTTTCCGCCCGCAATCGAACCGGGGACCTTGTGCGTGTTAGGCAGACGTTATAACCGCTACACCACGGAAACTGCTACGCTCTGCCCTCCACATGTGATACAACTTGTAGGACGATCGCCATTGTGGCGTAAAAATCACAATGCCGGTATTTCGCATTCGTGTGAAACAATCGACAGCACCCTTGACTGCCTGAATGCCATGTCGAATAAGAGCTCAAGAAGTCATCGGAAACGCTCGAGGGAGAGTCCTCAGCAGCATCTGCTGCTCTTTCTTTCCTTACGAGATACCGTCGATTCGCGCAGTCGTTATTGCAAAAGATGTCACCAAAGGCGATCGCTTCGTTAGCGGCACGGCGCCTGGGCTCGGCGGCAGCTCTACATGGAGGCACCAGCAGCCCCAGCCCCTCCAGGCCGCCGCCGGCGCCACAGCGCAAGGAGTCGGCGCCCGCCCTGCAATGCCCCCTGTCGTTGCACATTCCACCCGCCCTTTATCCTCTCCATGTCTGACTCACTACCCTAAATGACGCTGTAGTCGACGTGCTTATTACTATCGCTTTTGGAAGAACCAAGGCGCAGTATTCTAGTGACGAACCGGTATTGCAAATTTGGATTAAGTAAAAATTTGTTGTGTGGTCGAGCGACACCCCCGTCTCGCTCTTCCTAGATGATCGCTGCTGCGCGGAGTAACTCCTAGCGCGCCGATGGCTTCAGAGTTGGTCTTCTCGAAGTTTTGCTTTTGCACTGCATTCCGCAATCTTATAGTTACGTGCTTCGGTTTCCCGACGTTCTTGTGTTTAGTGCGTTCGGCTTCTCTTAACCCTTAGCCACCGCTTGCCGAAATTTCCACACCGTCATCTGTTGATCTGCAGAGCTCGATGAAGGTACCGCGGCCGTTCCTGAGCTCGCGAAACGGCCGAATCTGTAGTTGTTTCCAGATCTCTCCCACACAACGGCCTCCCGGAAGCTTGGATTACAGGAGTACGCCACTACTCCCAGCCGCTGAATTACCTTTGAAGCAGAATGACATGAGCTACACGCAGCTCCGATTTTTTTTTTTTTTGGTGTCTGACCTACTTTGAAAGATTTTGTAGTCGATTTACTTACCACTATCGCTGTTGGAAGGAGGAAACCACGTGATAATCACACAGTATTCTAGAGACGATCAGATAATGAAAATTTAGAATAAGTAAAACAGTATCAAAAGAAGTTGTGTGGTGGAGCGGCACATGCAATTCACGCTTCCTAGATGATCGTTGCTGCATAGAATAATTCTTTTGTCTGTGGCGTCTTCAGTATTCGTCTTCTGGAAGTTTTGCTTGCAATATATTCTTCAATATTTTCATTATGAGTTGGTGCTTGCTTTCCCGATGTTATTTTGTTTAGTGCATTCGCCTTCTCTTAACCCTGAGAAACCACATACGGAAACTGAGGCACTGCCGGCTGTTCATAAGCAGAGTTCGATGAAGTTATTTCGCTTTTTATTCGGTGCCTTTAATATTCTTCTCATCAGTGGTGAGTGCTGCCTGCAGAAAGCGCTTATCTTGCGAATTCACGTGAAAGTTTGTGTTCCCTGGGAGATGCACTACTTGTGATTAGCTTGAGTGGTGCGGGCAGGTGGCTCGTTGGTCTAGGGGTATGATTCCTGCTTTGGGTGCAGGAGGTCCCGGGTTCAAATCCCGGACGAGCCCTGCCATTTTGACCGTGCTGAAGAGTAGGTGGAACTCAGTCCCGGTTGCAGCTCCTCAATGAAGAGTAAGACGCCTGTTATATCACGTGGATATAACAAGAATCCGGCACCAGTAAAGTACGTAGGTGGAATTCGGTAGAAAGGCAGACGGTAATTTTTCTTGCAACGGAAAACAAGGTTGTCTTTGCGGAATATGTGCACCGTGAGTGGAGATTCAGCTTGATTGTGCGACAGTCTACCTTCATCTTACTAGCGACGGCAACAACCAATGGGTGGGACGTAAGACTGAGCGTGGCTAAGAGTTTCTCATTATTAGTTACCTTCACACTTTGACACAGCCGTGACAAGGCGAGTAGCGCGAGCTCAGGATAGCCAGTAGGAAGCGCACCTGAAGTAGCCCTGAAGAACCGGGTTGTAAATTTTGCCAGCCATAATGGAGCTAGGGGCGTTCTCAGTTACCAAATACCGGTGCAATAAGAGAGCAACAGTATTTGACAGTAAAATGACGCCCTATCCATCTAGAATATGACATTGATTGTCTCTGCATACGCATCCGTGAGGTCATCCCGGAAATGAAATCCGATAAGCGGATTAAAATTGTTGTGTTCCCGCCCGGGATCGAACCGGGGACCTTCTGCGTGTAAAGCAGACGTGATAACCGCTACACCACGGAAACGACGGATCGTCTGATGTGCCACCCGGAGACTCGTGGTAGCAACAGTTTTTCTTCTGTGTTAGCAAGGGCATCGGCTACGAGCTCCCTCCGATTCGTGAGGTTCCTATAGTACAAGAAGTCGATGAAAACAATCCAACCGCGACAGCCAGAGAGAACGCTGGGTGAGCTGCAGCCGTACATGGTGAGACCATCCTCGGTGGCGTCATTCACATGCAGTGTGTTTTCGGAACGAACAGGCTCGTTGGTCTAGGGGACACAGTTCCGCCGCAGCAGCGGCCGTGTGCGGACGTGCCGGAGTGCTCGCTCCGCGCGTGTTTGGCGGCGCTTGCAGCAGTTGTGGGCCTTGTGAGTACATCATGGCTTTTGCCATGGATGATCAGTTACGCCGTTACACGTTGCGTTTCCAATTCCCGTTTGGTTTTGCCCGACCACATGTCTACGAATTAGTCGATTTTTTCTTCGACAGATTGGGTCTTAAAGACGAGGAAGTTTTAGGATTTTCATACGATTTTCTAGCGAATGCCGTTTACGTGAAACTTGTTAATGACGAGCCTTGTTTACGTGTAATGGACTCAACTAAGGGTACTGCCGAGTTCGTTAATTCTGATGGTGAAATTTGTAAAGTTGTTGTTAACCATGCTGGGTTAGGCCTGCGCACGGTCCGTATATTCAACCTACCATTTGAAATTGACCTTGAACGTATTCGGCAATGTCTGTCCCAGTATGGGAACGTATTAGAAATTCACCAAGAGCAGTGGAGTGGCCTTAAACACTTCAATGTGGATAATGGTGTCAGAGTAGCGCGAATTGACCTATCTAAGCATATCCCGTCGAATGTCGTGGTACAAGGCTTCCGAGCACTCGTTATGTACGAGGGGCAACCACGTACATGTGTACTTTGTGGCTCTCCGGACCATATGAAGGCCGCGTGTCCACGTGCTAAACCAGTGCGTCGTGTTTTACGACAACGTGATGCCCTTGCAGCTGGGCTGGATGGCAATAAGCCGACGTATGCCGAGAGCCTTGTCGGTCCGTCTGTCGTTAGCGCGCCACAGCTGCACGCGACTGAGGTTGTGCCTGACGTGCCCGCCGCCGGTGTAAACAACGCTACGCCGAGCCGAATGCCCGTTGCTTCTGACGTGGAAACCTATGCAAACGACGGGGCCGGAAATTCGCGCCCTTCCGATGCTGGCGTGGTCCGTGTGGAACTTCCGCCTCGGTTGCCCGATCAACAGATGCTCCCATCTGTGGAGAGTCTTACACCTGAGGACTCTGGTGACCAGCCGCGAGTTTCCCATCCCCTTGACGTGTCTTCTCCAGTCAGCGCAGTTTCCGGCAAAGAACTGTCTCCCACGGGAGCTACCCCTACCGCTGCGAATTCTGACAACAACGAACCAGTCGAGGACACCCGTCCTCAGAAGAAAGGTCGACAAAAGAAATCGGTCCGTAAGCAGAGTGAAGAGGAAACTCGTACTCTCGAACAGAAACTGCAGCGTACTATCAAGCAGTTCCGGACGGATGAATGTGAGAGAATCGTCACGGACGATGGAGTACAGGTCGTGCAGCATTCAGAGGAGGCCGATATGGGGATGCAGGTCGACAGTTCTGGACCCGATGCATTTATGGATACCGCTCACTCGCCGGGGTCGAGCAGGCAGCCTTCCTGGGCTGACGATACGCATTAACATGGCATCACCCCTTCTTATGCGGGATTACAAAATTGCAACTGCTAATATAAATCGAATAACATCTGATGTAAAATTAAAATGTTTGACTGACTATCTGTATGCCGCCGATATAGATATCGTTTTCCTACAAGAAGTCGTCACACCCAAGGTCGGGAATGTCACAGGCTATGAGGCCATCATAAATATTGGCGATGAGGCAGGGACTGCAATTTTGTACAAAGCGGGCATCACTTGTAGACCTCGAGCGATTTTAGAAACGGGTAGAGGGATTGTCGTACAGTTCGAAGATTTGCTTTTGATCAACGTCTATGCCCCGACTGGATCTACAGGCCGAAGGGATAGGAGTGTTTTTTATCGCGATGAAATTGTGCCATTATTATCCTGTGGTTGTTCGAAGATTTTATTGGGCGGCGATTTTAACTGTGTTGTACGCAGAGAAGACCAGTGTCCGAATTTTAATTTTTGTCTGGAGTTGCGAGATTTAATTGATGGGCTGGAGTTACACGATACCTGGTGCTCACTTCGCCCGCAGGTGACCGGATATACTTATGTTACCGCTGCCTCCGCTAGTCGTCTGGATAGGTTTTATGTATCTACAGACATTTTAAGCGCTGCCAGGGATTGTGAAATATGGCCTGTTAATTTTAGCGACCACTGTGCGTATCACATTACGCTTAGGCACGTCTCGCAGAAAACCTTTTTGGGTCGAGGCGTATGGCAACTGAACGTCGCACTGTTGGACGACGGCGACCTGAAGAAGGATCTTATTGCAACGTGGCAATGGTGCCTCCAGCGACGACAAAGATATAGGGAGCGTGTTCGTTGGTGGACGGAGCTAGTAAAACCACGCATAAAGAAATGTATTTGTCAGTTTGCCAGGGCCAAGGCGTACTGGAAGAAACAGACGTTGGAATTTTATTTTACCGCTCTCCGCCAGTTGTATAACGATTCCTCTGCACTGCCTGGCAATCTCCTTCGCATTAAACGTACCAAAGCCAAAATCACCGCATTGGTTCGTGAGTCTCTGGCAGGAGCCCAAGTCAGGGCCCGCGCTTTCGATGACACCTTTAACGAGTCAGCGTCCTTGTACCACGTCATACGGGAAGCTAAAAGAGGCAGACAAAAAATCATTACTCAACTGACAGATGACGATGGTCGTGTTTATGATGAGCAAGGCGAGCTTAAGATTTTTATTCGGAATCATTTCAGGCAACTTTACTCCCTACCTGACACAGACGTAGAGGCAGGAGAGGATTTTTTGTCTAACATTACAGCATCGGTGGATCCGGACGACCACGCACAGCTCCTGGCCAACATAACTAACTTCGAAGTGAATTCAATCATTACGTCTGCGGCGAAAGGAAAAGCTGCAGGATCAGACGGTTTGCCGGTCGAATTTTACCTTCGGTATTGGGATGTTTTCGGCGACGAACTGACTATCATGTATAATGAATTGTTAACGAATACTGCTTTTCCATCGCAGTTCACTGAGGGCCTGATAGTCTTAGTCTCCAAACCGTCACAGGGGACTTCACTCAATAACTTACGACCAATCACCCTACTCAATGCAGATTTCAAAATCTTTACTAGAATTCTGAATGCCAGACTTAAGCCAGTCCTCAGTAAAGTGCTTGGTTCATACCACATGAACGTGGTTCCTGGTCGATCAATGATAGACGCCCTGTGCGAATACCGAGATATTGCATATTTGACTTGGATTTGCAAGACCACGTTGGCAATAGTCTTTTTTGACTTCGACAAGGCATTTGATAGGACCAACCATGGATTTCTGTTCCGAACGCTGGATAAACTGGGTTTCAACCAGCATTTCGTACAGATCATAAGGAATTGTATCTGCAATACGACTTCCCGCGTGAAATTCAACGGCCAGTTAACAGCCCCTGTGCCCATTCAACAAGGTTTGCGACAAGGGTGCCCGCTTTCTACGACTCTTTTCGCCATTGCTATCGAGCCGCTACTGATGACGTTTTGCGTCACCTTACCGGGTCTTCAAACGCTGAATACAAAGACCGTCTGTCATGCCTATGCGGACGATATCAGCGTCCTTATCAATAACGACGAAGAGTTCGATTCCGTGCGGCGGCTTGTCCACCGGTATGCCAGCGCCTGCGGTGCACGCCTTAACGAACGGAAATCCAAAGTCTTGCATTTAGGTCCGCAGGCTCGCTTCGCGAACACCGTTTGGTTAGAGGCAACCAACCAGCTCAAGCACCTTGGTTTGATTCTCACTCCGAATCCACGGGAAATGGTAAGAGTAAATTGGGAACAGAAGCTCAACGTCCTTCGAGCTTTGATTCGAGAGCACAATATGCGGTCTTTAGACAGGATTCAGAGAGCACATTTCGTCAATTATTATGTTCTCAGCAAGATTTACCATGTTGCCGCTGTTCTCCCTATTCCTACTGATATTGCTAACAGAATTTTAGCCCTTGCAGGCTGGTACATTTGGCGAGGTAATATTTTTAAAGTCGCTTTCAAGGCTACCGCTTTACCTCGGTATAAAGGTGGTCTAGCCCTTAAAGATGTTGAATTACAGTGCTCAGCGATTTTTCTAGCTCGAACATCAAGGATCTTACGATGTCGTCAGACAGGTCTTACAGCGCGTCTATTCCAGCAGTTACGACCACCGGATATGACGCCACCGATAAATGTTGGACATATCCATCCCGAGCTCGCTCATATTCGCCGATATTACGTGGAGTTCAGCTATGTGCATCAACACCTGCAACCATTTACTGCTGCGGCTGTCTACAGTGTATTTACGAATCGGCAACAGAATAACTCTATAGAAATGAAGTATCCTGGCAAGAACTGGCGACAAATTTGGATGAATATCAGCACTCCTCTTCTTCGTTCCCAAGTTCGTTCCGTGTGGTATGATGTTGTGAACGAGGTGATGCCCACGGGGGAGAAATTGTGGAAGATCCCCTTTCGGCCTACACCGACTTGCGACACATGTGGCCATGTGGAAACATTGCACCACATATTATGCTGCAGAGATCAGACGCAAATCTGGAAATGGACGAGAATGAAACTGGCTCTTATTAATAGAACGACGCCATCCGCAATACAACTGCAGGATATATTCCACCCGGACTGGCAATTATTTCCGAAATCTAAAAATAATAGCTATACCTGGTTAATTGGACAGTACCTATTTTATATACTGACGACTAAAACGCCTACACTTTCTGATTTTCATATGTATCTTATTGTCGAATATTACGCGATCAAACGATTACGAAAGTATAAAGAAAAATTTCAGAATTTTCTCACCGTTGCTTTGAATGATGGGAAGCTTTAAGTGTGCGAACCAATGGGTACGATTATTGCTTTTATTCTTTCTTCTATTATCAGGGTATCTGTTTGTCGGTTCTCAGGACTCAATTGTTTCATAGGTGGTACAATGTGTGCACCTAAGGTCACAGAGAAGCAGCATGCAACAGGATGCAAACCTTGTAGAGCCAGTATTTATTTCTGTTTTTTTTACGTTACCCAGCAGACAAGTATAGTTTCATTTGACGAAGTTTAAACCAGACGAGGCAGTATTTTCTTTCTAGATACCCATCTTTCCTCTCTAAGGAACCATTTCTCTATTTATTATCTACGATGCTGAAGGAGCAATCTATGATCTTGTTGTTTCTGTCTCCACCAACTCATGGAACACACAATAGTACCCAGTTACTTTACTGAATAACTGCAAGAAAACAGCACGGCGGCAATCTCGGCGAACATACTCTCAACGCTAAGAGATGACAACTTTGAATGAAGCCTTCAGGAAACTGAAACATCGACGAATACAGAACGACATGGAAACATTCATGCCATTACTACGTGAAGACGAGCTTGAGAGGTAGTGATCCTGAGATATACCACCACCAAAAAAAAAAAAAAAATAAAAAAAATAAATAAATAAATAAATAAATAAAAAAACATAAAAAATTAAAAAATCAAAAAATAAAAAAAAAATAAAAAAACTTCCACAAATAAAGCGCAGAAGCTAGCCGAAGAAGGCACGAAAAGGTGAGCGAATGGATGGGCTGTGCGGGGAGAAGGGAGGCCCAAAAAAAAAAAAAAAAAAAAAAAAAAAAAAAAAAAAAAAAAAAAAAAAAAAGGTGGCCGAGTGGTTAAAAAAAAAAAAAAAAGGGTATGATTCCTGCTTCGGGTGCAGGAGGTCCCGGGTTCAAATCCCGGACGAGCCCTTGCGTTTTGTACAACGGTGTGCTAACAAACCGCATGGCGGCGGCTGTTTCGCGCATTTCCAGGCCTCCAAGTCAGCGCTAAATCCGACAACCAGTTCTGAAACAGTTTCATTTGAGCCATGTGCACCCTGCTGGTGGAACGTTTGAAGTTGATTTAAATGGTCACAGTAGAGATCGTAGCAAGTGTCTTGCTGAGTGCGACGAAAACGTGTTTCCGCCCGCAATCGAACCGGGGACCTTGTGCGTGTTAGGCAGACGTTATAACCGCTACACCACGGAAACTGCTACGCTCTGCCCTCCACATGTGATACAACTTGTAGGACGATCGCCATTGTGGCGTAAAAATCACAATGCCGGTATTTCGCATTCGTGTGAAACAATCGACAGCACCCTTGACTGCCTGAATGCCATGTCGAATAAGAGCTCAAGAAGTCATCGGAAACGCTCGAGGGAGAGTCCTCAGCAGCATCTGCTGCTCTTTCTTTCCTTACGAGATACCGTCGATTCGCGCAGTCGTTATTGCAAAAGATGTCACCAAAGGCGATCGCTTCGTTAGCGGCACGGCACGGCGCCTGGGCTCGGCGGCAGCTCTACATGGAGGCACCAGCAGCCCCAGCCCCTCCAGGCCGCCGCCGGCGCCACAGCGCAAGGAGTCGGCGCCCGCCCTGCAATGCCCCCTGTCGTTGCACATTCCACCCGCCCTTTATCCTCTCCATGTCTGACTCACTACCCTAAATGACGCTGTAGTCGACGTGCTTATTACTATCGCTTTTGGAAGAACCAAGGCGCAGTATTCTAGTGACGAACCGGTATTGCAAATTTGGATTAAGTAAAAATTTGTTGTGTGGTCGAGCGACACCCCCGTCTCGCTCTTCCTAGATGATCGCTGCTGCGCGGAGTAACTCCTAGCGCGCCGATGGCTTCAGAGTTGGTCTTCTCGAAGTTTTGCTTTTGCACTGCATTCCGCAATCTTATAGTTACGTGCTTCGGTTTCCCGACGTTCTTGTGTTTAGTGCGTTCGGCTTCTCTTAACCCTTAGCCACCGCTTGCCGAAATTTCCACACTGTCATCTGTCGATCTGCAGAGCTCGATGAAGGTACCGCGGCCGTTCCTGAGCTCGCGAAACGGCCGAATCTGTAGTTGTTTCCAGATCTCTCCCACACAACGGCCTCCCGGAAGCTTGGATTACAGGAGTACGCCACTACTCCCAGCCGCTGAATTACCCTTGAAGCAGAATGACATGAGCTACACGCAGCTCCGATTTTTTTTTTTTTTTGGTGTCTGACCTACTTTGAAAGATTTTGTAGTCGATTTACTTACCACTATCGCTGTTGGAAGGAGGAAACCACGTGATAATCACACAGTATTCTAGAGACGATCAGGTAATGAAAATTTAGAATAAGTAAAACAGTATCAAAAGAAGTTGTGTGGTGGAGCGGCACATGCAATTCACGCTTCCTAGATGATCGTTGCTGCATAGAATAATTCTTTTGTCTGTGGCGTCTTCAGTATTCGTCTTCTGGAAGTTTTGCTTGCAATATATTCTTCAATATTTTCATTATGAGTTGGTGCTTGCTTTCCCGATGTTATTTTGTTTAGTGCATTCGCCTTCTCTTAACCCTGAGAAACCACATACGGAAACTGAGGCACTGCCGGCTGTTCATAAGCAGAGTTCGATGAAGTTATTTCGCTTTTTATTCGGTGCCTTTAATATTCTTCTCATCAGTGGTGAGTGCTGCCTGCAGAAAGCGCTTATCTTGCGAATTCACGTGAAAGTTTGTGTTCCCTGGGAGATGCACTACTTGTGATTAGCTTGAGTGGTGCGGGCAGGTGGCTCGTTGGTCTAGGGGTATGATTCCTGCTTTGGGTGCAGGAGGTCCCGGGTTCAAATCCCGGACGAGCCCTGCCATTTTGACCGTGCTGAAGAGTAGGTGGAACTCAGTCCCGGTTGCAGCTCCTCAATGAAGAGTAAGACGCCTGTTATATCACGTGGATATAACAAGAATCCGGCACCAGTAAAGTACGTAGGTGGAATTCGGTAGAAAGGCAGACGGTAATTTTTCTTGCAACGGAAAACAAGGTTGTCTTTGCGGAATATGTGCACCGTGAGTGGAGATTCAGCTTGATTGTGCGACAGTCTACCTTCATCTTACTAGCGACGGCAACAACCAATGGGTGGGACGTAAGACTGAGCGTGGCTAAGAGTTTCTCATTATTAGTTACCTTCACACTTTGACACAGCCGTGACAAGGCGAGTAGCGCGAGCTCAGGATAGCCAGTAGGAAGCGCACCTGAAGTAGCCCTGAAGAACCGGGTTGTAAATTTTGCCAGCCATAATGGAGCTAGGGGCGTTCTCAGTTACCAAATACCGGTGCAATAAGAGAGCAACAGTATTTGACAGTAAAATGACGCCCTATCCATCTAGAATATGACATTGATTGTCTCTGCATACGCATCCGTGAGGTCATCCCGGAAATGAAATCCGATAAGCGGATTAAAATTGTTGTGTTCCCGCCCGGGATCGAACCGGGGACCTTCTGCGTGTAAAGCAGACGTGATAACCGCTACACCACGGAAACGACGGATCGTCTGATGTGCCACCCGGAGACTCGTGGTAGCAACAGTTTTTCTTCTGTGTTAGCAAGGGCATCGGCTACGAGCTCCCTCCGATTCGAGAGGTTCCTATAGTACAAGAAGTCGATGAAAACAATCCAACCGCGACAGCCAGAGAGAACGCTGGGTGAGCTGCAGCCGTACATGGTGAGACCATCCTCGGTGGCGTCATTCACATGCAGTGTGTTTTCGGAACGAACAGGCTCGTTGGTCTAGGGGTATGATTCCTGCTTCGGGTGCAGGAGGTCCCGGGTTCAAATCCCGGACGAGCCCTTGCGTTTTGTACAACGGTGTGCTAACAAACCGCATGGCGGCGGCTGTTTCGCGCATTTCCAGGCCTCCAAGTCAGCGCTAAATCCGACAACCAGTTCTGAAACAGTTTCATTTGAGCCATGTGCACCCTGCTGGTGGAACGTTTGAAGTTGATTTAAATGGTCACAGTAGAGATCGTAGCAAGTGTCTTGCTGAGTGCGACGAAAACGTGTTTCCGCCCGCAATCGAACCGGGGACCTTGTGCGTGTTAGGCAGACGTTATAACCGCTACACCACGGAAACTGCTACGCTCTGCCCTCCACATGTGATACAACTTGTAGGACGATCGCCATTGTGGCGTAAAAATCACTTTGCGGAAACGCACAATGCCGGTATTTCGCATTCGTGTGAAACAATCGACAGCACCCTTGACTGCCTGAATGCCATGTCGAATAAGAGCTCAAGAAGTCATCGGAAACGCTCGAGGGAGAGTCCTCAGCAGCATCTGCTGCTCTTTCTTTCCTTACGAGATACCGTCGATTCGCGCAGTCGTTATTGCAAAAGATGTCACCAAAGGCGATCGCTTCGTTAGCGGCACGGCGCCTGGGCTCGGCGGCAACTTGTAGGACGATCGCCATTGTGGCGTAAAAATCACTTTGCGGAAACGCACAATGCCGGTATTTCGCATTCGTGTGAAACAATCGACAGCACCCTTGACTGCCTGAATGCCATGTCGAATAAGAGCTCAAGAAGTCATCGGAAACGCTCGAGGGAGAGTCCTCAGCAGCATCTGCTGCTCTTTCTTTCCTTACGAGATACCGTCGATTCGCGCAGTCGTTATTGCAAAAGATGTCACCAAAGGCGATCGCTTCGTTAGCGGCACGGCGCCTGGGCTCGGCGGCAGCTCTACATGGAGGCACCAGCAGCCCCAGCCCCTCCAGGCCGCCGCCGGCGCCACAGCGCAAGGAGTCGGCGCCCGCCCTGCAATGCCCCCTGTCGTTGCACATTCCACCCGCCCTTTATCCTCTCCATGTCTGACTCACTACCCTAAATGACGCTGTAGTCGACGTGCTTATTACTATCGCTTTTGGAAGAACCAAGGCGCAGTATTCTAGTGACGAACCGGTATTGCAAATTTGGATTAAGTAAAAATTTGTTGTGTGGTCGAGCGACACCCCCGTCTCGCTCTTCCTAGATGATCGCTGCTGCGCGGAGTAACTCCTAGCGCGCCGATGGCTTCAGAGTTGGTCTTCTCGAAGTTTTGCTTTTGCACTGCATTCCGCAATCTTATAGTTACGTGCTTCGGTTTCCCGACGTTCTTGTGTTTAGTGCGTTCGGCTTCTCTTAACCCTTAGCCACCGCTTGCCGAAATTTCCACACTGTCATCTGTCGATCTGCAGAGCTCGATGAAGGTACCGCGGCCGTTCCTGAGCTCGCGAAACGGCCGAATCTGTAGTTGTTTCCAGATCTCTCCCACACAACGGCCTCCCGGAAGCTTGGATTACAGGAGTACGCCACTACTCCCAGCCGCTGAATTACCTTTGAAGCAGAATGACATGAGCTACACGCAGCTCCGATTTTTTTTTTTTTTTTTGGTGTCTGACCTACTTTGAAAGATTTTGTAGTCGATTTACTTACCACTATCGCTGTTGGAAGGAGGAAACCACGTGATAATCACACAGTATTCTAGAGACGATCAGGTAATGAAAATTTAGAATAAGTAAAACAGTATCAAAAGAAGTTGTGTGGTGGAGCGGCACATGCAATTCACGCTTCCTAGATGATCGTTGCTGCATAGAATAATTCTTTTGTCTGTGGCGTCTTCAGTATTCGTCTTCTGGAAGTTTTGCTTGCAATATATTCTTCAATATTTTCATTATGAGTTGGTGCTTGCTTTCCCGATGTTATTTTGTTTAGTGCATTCGCCTTCTCTTAACCCTGAGAAACCACATACGGAAACTGAGGCACTGCCGGCTGTTCATAAGCAGAGTTCGATGAAGTTATTTCGCTTTTTATTCGGTGCCTTTAATATTCTTCTCATCAGTGGTGAGTGCTGCCTGCAGAAAGCGCTTATCTTGCGTATTCACGTGAAAGTTTGTGTTCCCTGGGAGATGCACTACTTGTGATTAGCTTGAGTGCTGCGGGCAGGTGGCTCGTTGGTCTAGGGGTATGATTCCTGCTTTGGGTGCAGGAGGTCCCGGGTTCAAATCCCGGACGAGCCCTGCCATTTTGACCGTGCTGAAGAGTAGGTGGAACTCAGTCCCGGTTGCAGCTCCTCAATGAAGAGTAAGACGCCTGTTATATCACGTGGATATAACAAGAATCCGGCACCAGTAAAGTACGTAGGTGGAATTCGGTAGAAAGGCAGACGGTAATTTTTCTTGCAACGGAAAACAAGGTTGTCTTTGCGGAATATGTGCACCGTGAGTGGAGATTCAGCTTGATTGTGCGACAGTCTACCTTCATCTTACTAGCGACGGCAACAACCAATGGGTGGGACGTAAGACTGAGCGTGGCTAAGAGTTTCTCATTATTAGTTACCTTCACACTTTGACACAGCCGTGACAAGGCGAGTAGCGCGAGCTCAGGATAGCCAGTAGGAAGCGCACCTGAAGTAGCCCTGAAGAACCGGGTTGTAAATTTTGCCAGCCATAATGGAGCTAGGGGCGTTCTCAGTTACCAAATACCGGTGCAATAAGAGAGCAACAGTATTTGACAGTAAAATGACGCCCTATCCATCTAGAATATGACATTGATTGTCTCTGCATACGCATCCGTGAGGTCATCCCGGAAATGAAATCCGATAAGCGGATTAAAATTGTTGTGTTCCCGCCCGGGATCGAACCGGGGACCTTCTGCGTGTAAAGCAGACGTGATAACCGCTACACCACGGAAACGACGGATCGTCTGATGTGCCACCCGGAGACTCGTGGTAGCAACAGTTTTTCTTCTGTGTTAGCAAGGGCATCGGCTACGAGCTCCCTCCGATTCGTGAGGTTCCTATAGTACAAGAAGTCGATGAAAACAATCCAACCGCGACAGCCAGAGAGAACGCTGGGTGAGCTGCAGCCGTACATGGTGAGACCATCCTCGGTGGCGTCATTCACATGCAGTGTGTTTTCGGAACGAACAGGCTCGTTGGTCTAGGGGTATGATTCCTGCTTCGGGTGCAGGAGGTCCCGGGTTCAAATCCCGGACGAGCCCTTGCGTTTTGTACAACGGTGTGCTAACAAACCGCATGGCGGCGGCTGTTTCGCGCATTTCCAGGCCTCCAAGTCAGCGCTAAATCCGACAACCAGTTCTGAAACAGTTTCATTTGAGCCATGTGCACCCTGCTGGTGGAACGTTTGAAGTTGATTTAAATGGTCACAGTAGAGATCGTAGCAAGTGTCTTGCTGAGTGCGACGAAAACGTGTTTCCGCCCGCAATCGAACCGGGGACCTTGTGCGTGTTAGGCAGACGTTATAACCGCTACACCACGGAAACTGCTACGCTCTGCCCTCCACATGTGATACAACTTGTAGGACGATCGCCATTGTGGCGTAAAAATCACTTTGCGGAAACGCACAATGCCGGTATTTCGCATTCGTGTGAAACAATCGACAGCACCCTTGACTGCCTGAATGCCATGTCGAATAAGAGCTCAAGAAGTCATCGGAAACGCTCGAGGGAGAGTCCTCAGCAGCATCTGCTGCTCTTTCTTTCCTTACGAGATACCGTCGATTCGCGCAGTCGTTATTGCAAAAGATGTCACCAAAGGCGATCGCTTCGTTAGCGGCACGGCGCCTGGGCTCGGCGGCAACTTGTAGGACGATCGCCATTGTGGCGTAAAAATCACTTTGCGGAAACGCACAATGCCGGTATTTCGCATTCGTGTGAAACAATCGACAGCACCCTTGACTGCCTGAATGCCATGTCGAATAAGAGCTCAAGAAGTCATCGGAAACGCTCGAGGGAGAGTCCTCAGCAGCATCTGCTGCTCTTTCTTTCCTTACGAGATACCGTCGATTCGCGCAGTCGTTATTGCAAAAGATGTCACCAAAGGCGATCGCTTCGTTAGCGGCACGGCGCCTGGGCTCGGCGGCAGCTCTACATGGAGGCACCAGCAGCCCCAGCCCCTCCAGGCCGCCGCCGGCGCCACAGCGCAAGGAGTCGGCGCCCGCCCTGCAATGCCCCCTGTCGTTGCACATTCCACCCGCCCTTTATCCTCTCCATGTCTGACTCACTACCCTAAATGACGCTGTAGTCGACGTGCTTATTACTATCGCTTTTGGAAGAACCAAGGCGCAGTATTCTAGTGACGAACCGGTATTGCAAATTTGGATTAAGTAAAAATTTGTTGTGTGGTCGAGCGACACCCCCGTCTCGCTCTTCCTAGATGATCGCTGCTGCGCGGAGTAACTCCTAGCGCGCCGATGGCTTCAGAGTTGGTCTTCTCGAAGTTTTGCTTTTGCACTGCATTCCGCAATCTTATAGTTACGTGCTTCGGTTTCCCGACGTTCTTGTGTTTAGTGCGTTCGGCTTCTCTTAACCCTTAGCCACCGCTTGCCGAAATTTCCACACTGTCATCTGTCGATCTGCAGAGCTCGATGAAGGTACCGCGGCCGTTCCTGAGCTCGCGAAACGGCCGAATCTGTAGTTGTTTCCAGATCTCTCCCACACAACGGCCTCCCGGAAGCTTGGATTACAGGAGTACGCCACTACTCCCAGCCGCTGAATTACCTTTGAAGCAGAATGACATGAGCTACACGCAGCTCCGATTTTTTTTTTTTTTTTTGGTGTCTGACCTACTTTGAAAGATTTTGTAGTCGATTTACTTACCACTATCGCTGTTGGAAGGAGGAAACCACGTGATAATCACACAGTATTCTAGAGACGATCAGGTAATGAAAATTTAGAATAAGTAAAACAGTATCAAAAGAAGTTGTGTGGTGGAGCGGCACATGCAATTCACGCTTCCTAGATGATCGTTGCTGCATAGAATAATTCTTTTGTCTGTGGCGTCTTCAGTATTCGTCTTCTGGAAGTTTTGCTTGCAATATATTCTTCAATATTTTCATTATGAGTTGGTGCTTGCTTTCCCGATGTTATTTTGTTTAGTGCATTCGCCTTCTCTTAACCCTGAGAAACCACATACGGAAACTGAGGCACTGCCGGCTGTTCATAAGCAGAGTTCGATGAAGTTATTTCGCTTTTTATTCGGTGCCTTTAATATTCTTCTCATCAGTGGTGAGTGCTGCCTGCAGAAAGCGCTTATCTTGCGAATTCACGTGAAAGTTTGTGTTCCCTGGGAGATGCACTACTTGTGATTAGCTTGAGTGGTGCGGGCAGGTGGCTCGTTGGTCTAGGGGTATGATTCCTGCTTTGGGTGCAGGAGGTCCCGGGTTCAAATCCCGGACGAGCCCTGCCATTTTGACCGTGCTGAAGAGTAGGTGGAACTCAGTCCCGGTTGCAGCTCCTCAATGAAGAGTAAGACGCCTGTTATATCACGTGGATATAACAAGAATCCGGCACCAGTAAAGTACGTAGGTGGAATTCGGTAGAAAGGCAGACGGTAATTTTTCTTGCAACGGAAAACAAGGTTGTCTTTGCGGAATATGTGCACCGTGAGTGGAGATTCAGCTTGATTGTGCGACAGTCTACCTTCATCTTACTAGCGACGGCAACAACCAATGGGTGGGACGTAAGACTGAGCGTGGCTAAGAGTTTCTCATTATTAGTTACCTTCACACTTTGACACAGCCGTGACAAGGCGAGTAGCGCGAGCTCAGGATAGCCAGTAGGAAGCGCACCTGAAGTAGCCCTGAAGAACCGGGTTGTAAATTTTGCCAGCCATAATGGAGCTAGGGGCGTTCTCAGTTACCAAATACCGGTGCAATAAGAGAGCAACAGTATTTGACAGTAAAATGACGCCCTATCCATCTAGAATATGACATTGATTGTCTCTGCATACGCATCCGTGAGGTCATCCCGGAAATGAAATCCGATAAGCGGATTAAAATTGTTGTGTTCCCGCCCGGGATCGAACCGGGGACCTTCTGCGTGTAAAGCAGACGTGATAACCGCTACACCACGGAAACGACGGATCGTCTGATGTGCCACCCGGAGACTCGTGGTAGCAACAGTTTTTCTTCTGTGTTAGCAAGGGCATCGGCTACGAGCTCCCTCCGATTCGAGAGGTTCCTATAGTACAAGAAGTCGATGAAAACAATCCAACCGCGACAGCCAGAGAGAACGCTGGGTGAGCTGCAGCCGTACATGGTGAGACCATCCTCGGTGGCGTCATTCACATGCAGTGTGTTTTCGGAACGAACAGGCTCGCTGGTCTAGGGGTATGATTCCTGCTTCGGGTGCAGGAGGTCCCGGGTTCAAATCCCGGACGAGCCCTTGCGTTTTGTACAACGGTGTGCTAACAAACCGCATGGCGGCGGCTGTTTCGCGCATTTCCAGGCCTCCAAGTCAGCGCTAAATCCGACAACCAGTTCTGAAACAGTTTCATTTGAGCCATGTGCACCCTGCTGGTGGAACGTTTGAAGTTGATTTAAATGGTCACAGTAGAGATCGTAGCAAGTGTCTTGCTGAGTGCGACGAAAACGTGTTTCCGCCCGCAATCGAACCGGGGACCTTGTGCGTGTTAGGCAGACGTTATAACCGCTACACCACGGAAACTGCTACGCTCTGCCCTCCACATGTGATACAACTTGTAGGACGATCGCCATTGTGGCGTAAAAATCACTTTGCGGAAACGCACAATGCCGGTATTTCGCATTCGTGTGAAACAATCGACAGCACCCTTGACTGCCTGAATGCCATGTCGAATAAGAGCTCAAGAAGTCATCGGAAACGCTCGAGGGAGAGTCCTCAGCAGCATCTGCTGCTCTTTCTTTCCTTACGAGATACCGTCGATTCGCGCAGTCGTTATTGCAAAAGATGTCACCAAAGGCGATCGCTTCGTTAGCGGCACGGCGCCTGGGCTCGGCGGCAACTTGTAGGACGATCGCCATTGTGGCGTAAAAATCACTTTGCGGAAACGCACAATGCCGGTATTTCGCATTCGTGTGAAACAATCGACAGCACCCTTGACTGCCTGAATGCCATGTCGAATAAGAGCTCAAGAAGTCATCGGAAACGCTCGAGGGAGAGTCCTCAGCAGCATCTGCTGCTCTTTCTTTCCTTACGAGATACCGTCGATTCGCGCAGTCGTTATTGCAAAAGATGTCACCAAAGGCGATCGCTTCGTTAGCGGCACGGCGCCTGGGCTCGGCGGCAGCTCTACATGGAGGCACCAGCAGCCCCAGCCCCTCCAGGCCGCCGCCGGCGCCACAGCGCAAGGAGTCGGCGCCCGCCCTGCAATGCCCCCTGTCGTTGCACATTCCACCCGCCCTTTATCCTCTCCATGTCTGACTCACTACCCTAAATGACGCTGTAGTCGACGTGCTTATTACTATCGCTTTTGGAAGAACCAAGGCGCAGTATTCTAGTGACGAACCGGTATTGCAAATTTGGATTAAGTAAAAATTTGTTGTGTGGTCGAGCGACACCCCCGTCTCGCTCTTCCTAGATGATCGCTGCTGCGCGGAGTAACTCCTAGCGCGCCGATGGCTTCAGAGTTGGTCTTCTCGAAGTTTTGCTTTTGCACTGCATTCCGCAATCTTATAGTTACGTGCTTCGGTTTCCCGACGTTCTTGTGTTTAGTGCGTTCGGCTTCTCTTAACCCTTAGCCACCGCTTGCCGAAATTTCCACACTGTCATCTGTCGATCTGCAGAGCTCGATGAAGGTACCGCGGCCGTTCCTGAGCTCGCGAAACGGCCGAATCTGTAGTTGTTTCCAGATCTCTCCCACACAACGGCCTCCCGGAAGCTTGGATTACAGGAGTACGCCACTACTCCCAGCCGCTGAATTACCTTTGAAGCAGAATGACATGAGCTACACGCAGCTCCGATTTTTTTTTTTTTTGGTGTCTGACCTACTTTGAAAGATTTTGTAGTCGATTTACTTACCACTATCGCTGTTGGAAGGAGGAAACCACGTGATAATCACACAGTATTCTAGAGACGATCAGGTAATGAAAATTTAGAATAAGTAAAACAGTATCAAAAGAAGTTGTGTGGTGGAGCGGCACATGCAATTCACGCTTCCTAGATGATCGTTGCTGCATAGAATAATTCTTTTGTCTGTGGCGTCTTCAGTATTCGTCTTCTGGAAGTTTTGCTTGCAATATATTCTTCAATATTTTCATTATGAGTTGGTGCTTGCTTTCCCGATGTTATTTTGTTTAGTGCATTCGCCTTCTCTTAACCCTGAGAAACCACATACGGAAACTGAGGCACTGCCGGCTGTTCATAAGCAGAGTTCGATGAAGTTATTTCGCTTTTTATTCGGTGCCTTTAATATTCTTCTCATCAGTGGTGAGTGCTGCCTGCAGAAAGCGCTTATCTTGCGAATTCACGTGAAAGTTTGTGTTCCCTGGGAGATGCACTACTTGTGATTAGCTTGAGTGGTGCGGGCAGGTGGCTCGTTGGTCTAGGGGTATGATTCCTGCTTTGGGTGCAGGAGGTCCCGGGTTCAAATCCCAGACGAGCCCTGCCATTTTGACCGTGCTGAAGAGTAGGTGGAACTCAGTCCCGGTTGCAGCTCCTCAATGAAGAGTAAGACGCCTGTTATATCACGTGGATATAACAAGAATCCGGCACCAGTAAAGTACGTAGGTGGAATTCGGTAGAAAGGCAGACGGTAATTTTTCTTGCAACGGAAAACAAGGTTGTCTTTGCGGAATATGTGCACCGTGAGTGGAGATTCAGCTTGATTGTGCGACAGTCTACCTTCATCTTACTAGCGACGGCAACAACCAATGGGTGGGACGTAAGACTGAGCGTGCCTAGAGTTTCTCATTATTAGTTACCTTCACACTTTGACACAGCCGTGACAAGGCGAGTAGCGCGAGCTCAGGATAGCCAGTAGGAAGCGCACCTGAAGTAGCCCTGAAGAACCGGGTTGTAAATTTTGCCAGCCATAATGGAGCTAGGGGCGTTCTCAGTTACCAAATACCGGTGCAATAAGAGAGCAACAGTATTTGACAGTAAAATGACGCCCTATCCATCTAGAATATGACATTGATTGTCTCTGCATACGCATCCGTGAGGTCATCCCGGAAATGAAATCCGATAAGCGGATTAAAATTGTTGTGTTCCCGCCCGGGATCGAACCGGGGACCTTCTGCGTGTAAAGCAGACGTGATAACCGCTACACCACGGAAACGACGGATCGTCTGATGTGCCACCCGGAGACTCGTGGTAGCAACAGTTTTTCTTCTGTGTTAGCAAGGGCATCGGCTACGAGCTCTCTCCGATTCGTGAGGTTCCTATAGTACAAGAAGTCGATGAAAACAATCCAACCGCGACAGCCAGAGAGAACGCTGGGTGAGCTGCAGCCGTACATGGTGAGACCATCCTCGGTGGCGTCATTCACATGCAGTGTGTTTTCGGAACGAACAGGCTCGTTGGTCTAGGGGTATGATTCCTGCTTCGGGTGCAGGAGGTCCCGGGTTCAAATCCCGGACGAGCCCTTGCGTTTTGTACAACGGTGTGCTAACAAACCGCATGGCGGCGGCTGTTTCGCGCATTTCCAGGCCTCCAAGTCAGCGCTAAATCCGACAACCAGTTCTGAAACAGTTTCATTTGAGCCATGTGCACCCTGCTGGTGGAACGTTTGAAGTTGATTTAAATGGTCACAGTAGAGATCGTAGCAAGTGTCTTGCTGAGTGCGACGAAAACGTGTTTCCGCCCGCAATCGAACCGGGGACCTTGTGCGTGTTAGGCAGACGTTATAACCGCTACACCACGGAAACTGCTACGCTCTGCCCTCCACATGTGATACAACTTGTAGGACGATCGCCATTGTGGCGTAAAAATCACAATGCCGGTATTTCGCATTCGTGTGAAACAATCGACAGCACCCTTGACTGCCTGAATGCCATGTCGAATAAGAGCTCAAGAAGTCATCGGAAACGCTCGAGGGAGAGTCCTCAGCAGCATCTGCTGCTCTTTCTTTCCTTACGAGATACCGTCGATTCGCGCAGTCGTTATTGCAAAAGATGTCACCAAAGGCGATCGCTTCGTTAGCGGCACGGCGCCTGGGCTCGGCGGCAGTACAAGAAGTCGATGAAAACAATCCAACCGCGACAGCCAGAGAGAACGCTGGGTGAGCTGCAGCCGTACATGGTGAGACCATCCTCGGTGGCGTCATTCACATGCAGTGTGTCTTCGGAACGAACAGGCTCGTTGGTCTAGGGGTATGATTCCTGCTTCGGGTGCAGGAGGTCCCGGGTTCAAATCCCGGACGAGCCCTTGCGTTTTGTACAACGGTGTGCTAACAAACCGCATGGCGGCGGCTGTTTCGCGCATTTCCAGGCCTCCAAGTCAGCGCTAAATCCGACAACCAGTTCTGAAACAGTTTCATTTGAGCCATGTGCACCCTGCTGGTGGAACGTTTGAAGTTGATTTAAATGGTCACAGTAGAGATCGTAGCAAGTGTCTTGCTGAGTGCGACGAAAACGTGTTTCCGCCCGCAATCGAACCGGGGACCTTGTGCGTGTTAGGCAGACGTTATAACCGCTACACCACGGAAACTGCTACGCTCTGCCCTCCACATGTGATACAACTTGTAGGACGATCGCCATTGTGGCGTAAAAATCACAATGCCGGTATTTCGCATTCGTGTGAAACAATCGACAGCACCCTTGACTGCCTGAATGCCATGTCGAATAAGAGCTCAAGAAGTCATCGGAAACGCTCGAGGGAGAGTCCTCAGCAGCATCTGCTGCTCTTTCTTTCCTTACGAGATACCGTCGATTCGCGCAGTCGTTATTGCAAAAGATGTCACCAAAGGCGATCGCTTCGTTAGCGGCACGGCGCCTGGGCTCGGCGGCAGTACAAGAAGTCGATGAAAACAATCCAACCGCGACAGCCAGAGAGAACGCTGGGTGAGCTGCAGCCGTACATGGTGAGACCATCCTCGGTGGCGTCATTCACATGCAGTGTGTTTTCGGAACGAACAGGCTCGTTGGTCTAGGGGTATGATTCCTGCTTCGGGTGCAGGAGGTCCCGGGTTCAAATCCCGGACGAGCCCTTGCGTTTTGTACAACGGTGTGCTAACAAACCGCATGGCGGCGGCTGTTTCGCGCATTTCCAGGCCTCCAAGTCAGCGCTAAATCCGACAACCAGTTCTGAAACAGTTTCATTTGAGCCATGTGCACCCTGCTGGTGGAACGTTTGAAGTTGATTTAAATGGTCACAGTAGAGATCGTAGCAAGTGTCTTGCTGAGTGCGACGAAAACGTGTTTCCGCCCGCAATCGAACCGGGGACCTTGTGCGTGTTAGGCAGACGTTATAACCGCTACACCACGGAAACTGCTACGCTCTGCCCTCCACATGTGATACAACTTGTAGGACGATCGCCATTGTGGCGTAAAAATCACAATGCCGGTATTTCGCATTCGTGTGAAACAATCGACAGCACCCTTGACTGCCTGAATGCCATGTCGAATAAGAGCTCAAGAAGTCATCGGAAACGCTCGAGGGAGAGTCCTCAGCAGCATCTGCTGCTCTTTCTTTCCTTACGAGATACCGTCGATTCGCGCAGTCGTTATTGCAAAAGATGTCACCAAAGGCGATCGCTTCGTTAGCGGCACGGCACGGCGCCTGGGCTCGGCGGCAGCTCTACATGGAGGCACCAGCAGCCCCAGCCCCTCCAGGCCGCCGCCGGCGCCACAGCGCAAGGAGTCGGCGCCCGCCCTGCAATGCCCCCTGTCGTTGCACATTCCACCCGCCCTTTATCCTCTCCATGTCTGACTCACTACCCTAAATGACGCTGTAGTCGACGTGCTTATTACTATCGCTTTTGGAAGAACCAAGGCGCAGTATTCTAGTGACGAACCGGTATTGCAAATTTGGATTAAGTAAAAATTTGTTGTGTGGTCGAGCGACACCCCCGTCTCGCTCTTCCTAGATGATCGCTGCTGCGCGGAGTAACTCCTAGCGCGCCGATGGCTTCAGAGTTGGTCTTCTCGAAGTTTTGCTTTTGCACTGCATTCCGCAATCTTATAGTTACGTGCTTCGGTTTCCCGACGTTCTTGTGTTTAGTGCGTTCGGCTTCTCTTAACCCTTAGCCACCGCTTGCCGAAATTTCCACACCGTCATCTGTTGATCTGCAGAGCTCGATGAAGGTACCGCGGCCGTTCCTGAGCTCGCGAAACGGCCGAATCTGTAGTTGTTTCCAGATCTCTCCCACACAACGGCCTCCCGGAAGCTTGGATTACAGGAGTACGCCACTACTCCCAGCCGCTGAATTACCTTTGAAGCAGAATGACATGAGCTACACGCAGCTCCGATTTTTTTTTTTTTTTTTGGTGTCTGACCTACTTTGAAAGATTTTGTAGTCGATTTACTTACCACTATCGCTGTTGGAAGGAGGAAACCACGTGATAATCACACAGTATTCTAGAGACGATCAGGTAATGAAAATTTAGAATAAGTAAAACAGTATCAAAAGAAGTTGTGTGGTGGAGCGGCACATGCAATTCACGCTTCCTAGATGATCGTTGCTGCATAGAATAATTCTTTTGTCTGTGGCGTCTTCAGTATTCGTCTTCTGGAAGTTTTGCTTGCAATATATTCTTCAATATTTTCATTATGAGTTGGTGCTTGCTTTCCCGATGTTATTTTGTTTAGTGCATTCGCCTTCTCTTAACCCTGAGAAACCACATACGGAAACTGAGGCACTGCCGGCTGTTCATAAGCAGAGTTCGATGAAGTTATTTCGCTTTTTATTCGGTGCCTTTAATATTCTTCTCATCAGTGGTGAGTGCTGCCTGCAGAAAGCGCTTATCTTGCGAATTCACGTGAAAGTTTGTGTTCCCTGGGAGATGCACTACTTGTGATTAGCTTGAGTGGTGCGGGCAGGTGGCTCGTTGGTCTAGGGGTATGATTCCTGCTTTGGGTGCAGGAGGTCCCGGGTTCAAATCCCGGACGAGCCCTGCCATTTTGACCGTGCTGAAGAGTAGGTGGAACTCAGTCCCGGTTGCAGCTCCTCAATGAAGAGTAAGACGCCTGTTATATCACGTGGATATAACAAGAATCCGGCACCAGTAAAGTACGTAGGTGGAATTCGGTAGAAAGGCAGACGGTAATTTTTCTTGCAACGGAAAACAAGGTTGTCTTTGCGGAATATGTGCACCGTGAGTGGAGATTCAGCTTGATTGTGCGACAGTCTACCTTCATCTTACTAGCGACGGCAACAACCAATGGGTGGGACGTAAGACTGAGCGTGGCTAAGAGTTTCTCATTATTAGTTACCTTCACACTTTGACACAGCCGTGACAAGGCGAGTAGCGCGAGCTCAGGATAGCCAGTAGGAAGCGCACCTGAAGTAGCCCTGAAGAACCGGGTTGTAAATTTTGCCAGCCATAATGGAGCTAGGGGCGTTCTCAGTTACCAAATACCGGTGCAATAAGAGAGCAACAGTATTTGACAGTAAAATGACGCCCTATCCATCTAGAATATGACATTGATTGTCTCTGCATACGCATCCGTGAGGTCATCCCGGAAATGAAATCCGATAAGCGGATTAAAATTGTTGTGTTCCCGCCCGGGATCGAACCGGGGACCTTCTGCGTGTAAAGCAGACGTGATAACCGCTACACCACGGAAACGACGGATCGTCTGATGTGCCACCCGGAGACTCGTGGTAGCAACAGTTTTTCTTCTGTGTTAGCAAGGGCATCGGCTACGAGCTCTCTCCGATTCGTGAGGTTCCTATAGTACAAGAAGTCGATGAAAACAATCCAACCGCGACAGCCAGAGAGAACGCTGGGTGAGCTGCAGCCGTAGATGGTGAGACCATCCTCGGTGGCGTCATTCACATGCAGTGTGTTTTCGGAACGAACAGGCTCGTTGGTCTAGGGGTATGATTCCTGCTTCGGGTGCAGGAGGTCCCGGGTTCAAATCCCGGACGAGCCCTTGCGTTTTGTACAACGGTGTGCTAACAAACCGCATGGCGGCGGCTGTTTCGCGCATTTCCAGGCCTCCAAGTCAGCGCTAAATCCGACAACCAGTTCTGAAACAGTTTCATTTGAGCCATGTGCACCCTGCTGGTGGAACGTTTGAAGTTGATTTAAATGGTCACAGTAGAGATCGTAGCAAGTGTCTTGCTGAGTGCGACGAAAACGTGTTTCCGCCCGCAATCGAACCGGGGACCTTGTGCGTGTTAGGCAGACGTTATAACCGCTACACCACGGAAACTGCTACGCTCTGCCCTCCACATGTGATACAACTTGTAGGACGATCGCCATTGTGGCGTAAAAATCACAATGCCGGTATTTCGCATTCGTGTGAAACAATCGACAGCACCCTTGACTGCCTGAATGCCATGTCGAATAAGAGCTCAAGAAGTCATCGGAAACGCTCGAGGGAGAGTCCTCAGCAGCATCTGCTGCTCTTTCTTTCCTTACGAGATACCGTCGATTCGCGCAGTCGTTATTGCAAAAGATGTCACCAAAGGCGATCGCTTCGTTAGCGGCACGGCGCCTGGGCTCGGCGGCAGTACAAGAAGTCGATGAAAACAATCCAACCGCGACAGCCAGAGAGAACGCTGGGTGAGCTGCAGCCGTACATGGTGAGACCATCCTCGGTGGCGTCATTCACATGCAGTGTGTTTTCGGAACGAACAGGCTCGTTGGTCTAGGGGTATGATTCCTGCTTCGGGTGCAGGAGGTCCCGGGTTCAAATCCCGGACGAGCCCTTGCGTTTTGTACAACGGTGTGCTAACAAACCGCATGGCGGCGGCTGTTTCGCGCATTTCCAGGCCTCCAAGTCAGCGCTAAATCCGACAACCAGTTCTGAAACAGTTTCATTTGAGCCATGTGCACCCTGCTGGTGGAACGTTTGAAGTTGATTTAAATGGTCACAGTAGAGATCGTAGCAAGTGTCTTGCTGAGTGCGACGAAAACGTGTTTCCGCCCGCAATCGAACCGGGGACCTTGTGCGTGTTAGGCAGACGTTATAACCGCTACACCACGGAAACTGCTACGCTCTGCCCTCCACATGTGATACAACTTGTAGGACGATCGCCATTGTGGCGTAAAAATCACAATGCCGGTATTTCGCATTCGTGTGAAACAATCGACAGCACCCTTGACTGCCTGAATGCCATGTCGAATAAGAGCTCAAGAAGTCATCGGAAACGCTCGAGGGAGAGTCCTCAGCAGCATCTGCTGCTCTTTCTTTCCTTACGAGATACCGTCGATTCGCGCAGTCGTTATTGCAAAAGATGTCACCAAAGGCGATCGCTTCGTTAGCGGCACGGCGCCTGGGCTCGGCGGCAGTACAAGAAGTCGATGAAAACAATCCAACCGCGACAGCCAGAGAGAACGCTGGGTGAGCTGCAGCCGTACATGGTGAGACCATCCTCGGTGGCGTCATTCACATGCAGTGTGTTTTCGGAACGAACAGGCTCGTTGGTCTAGGGGTATGATTCCTGCTTCGGGTGCAGGAGGTCCCGGGTTCAAATCCCGGACGAGCCCTTGCGTTTTGTACAACGGTGTGCTAACAAACCGCATGGCGGCGGCTGTTTCGCGCATTTCCAGGCCTCCAAGTCAGCGCTAAATCCGACAACCAGTTCTGAAACAGTTTCATTTGAGCCATGTGCACCCTGCTGGTGGAACGTTTGAAGTTGATTTAAATGGTCACAGTAGAGATCGTAGCAAGTGTCTTGCTGAGTGCGACGAAAACGTGTTTCCGCCCGCAATCGAACCGGGGACCTTGTGCGTGTTAGGCAGACGTTATAACCGCTACACCACGGAAACTGCTACGCTCTGCCCTCCACATGTGATACAACTTGTAGGACGATCGCCATTGTGGCGTAAAAATCACAATGCCGGTATTTCGCATTCGTGTGAAACAATCGACAGCACCCTTGACTGCCTGAATGCCATGTCGAATAAGAGCTCAAGAAGTCATCGGAAACGCTCGAGGGAGAGTCCTCAGCAGCATCTGCTGCTCTTTCTTTCCTTACGAGATACCGTCGATTCGCGCAGTCGTTATTGCAAAAGATGTCACCAAAGGCGATCGCTTCGTTAGCGGCACGGCGCCTGGGCTCGGCGGCAGTACAAGAAGTCGATGAAAACAATCCAACCGCGACAGCCAGAGAGAACGCTGGGTGAGCTGCAGCCGTACATGGTGAGACCATCCTCGGTGGCGTCATTCACATGCAGTGTGTTTTCGGAACGAACAGGCTCGTTGGTCTAGGGGTATGATTCCTGCTTCGGGTGCAGGAGGTCCCGGGTTCAAATCCCGGACGAGCCCTTGCGTTTTGTACAACGGTGTGCTAACAAACCGCATGGCGGCGGCTGTTTCGCGCATTTCCAGGCCTCCAAGTCAGCGCTAAATCCGACAACCAGTTCTGAAACAGTTTCATTTGAGCCATGTGCACCCTGCTGGTGGAACGTTTGAAGTTGATTTAAATGGTCACAGTAGAGATCGTAGCAAGTGTCTTGCTGAGTGCGACGAAAACGTGTTTCCGCCCGCAATCGAACCGGGGACCTTGTGCGTGTTAGGCAGACGTTATAACCGCTACACCACGGAAACTGCTACGCTCTGCCCTCCACATGTGATACAACTTGTAGGACGATCGCCATTGTGGCGTAAAAATCACAATGCCGGTATTTCGCATTCGTGTGAAACAATCGACAGCACCCTTGACTGCCTGAATGCCATGTCGAATAAGAGCTCAAGAAGTCATCGGAAACGCTCGAGGGAGAGTCCTCAGCAGCATCTGCTGCTCTTTCTTTCCTTACGAGATACCGTCGATTCGCGCAGTCGTTATTGCAAAAGATGTCACCAAAGGCGATCGCTTCGTTAGCGGCACGGCGCCTGGGCTCGGCGGCAGTACAAGAAGTCGATGAAAACAATCCAACCGCGACAGCCAGAGAGAACGCTGGGTGAGCTGCAGCCGTACATGGTGAGACCATCCTCGGTGGCGTCATTCACATGCAGTGTGTTTTCGGAACGAACAGGCTCGTTGGTCTAGGGGTATGATTCCTGCTTCGGGTGCAGGAGGTCCCGGGTTCAAATCCCGGACGAGCCCTTGCGTTTTGTACAACGGTGTGCTAACAAACCGCATGGCGGCGGCTGTTTCGCGCATTTCCAGGCCTCCAAGTCAGCGCTAAATCCGACAACCAGTTCTGAAACAGTTTCATTTGAGCCATGTGCACCCTGCTGGTGGAACGTTTGAAGTTGATTTAAATGGTCACAGTAGAGATCGTAGCAAGTGTCTTGCTGAGTGCGACGAAAACGTGTTTCCGCCCGCAATCGAACCGGGGACCTTGTGCGTGTTAGGCAGACGTTATAACCGCTACACCACGGAAACTGCTACGCTCTGCCCTCCACATGTGATACAACTTGTAGGACGATCGCCATTGTGGCGTAAAAATCACAATGCCGGTATTTCGCATTCGTGTGAAACAATCGACAGCACCCTTGACTGCCTGAATGCCATGTCGAATAAGAGCTCAAGAAGTCATCGGAAACGCTCGAGGGAGAGTCCTCAGCAGCATCTGCTGCTCTTTCTTTCCTTACGAGATACCGTCGATTCGCGCAGTCGTTATTGCAAAAGATGTCACCAAAGGCGATCGCTTCGTTAGCGGCACGGCGCCTGGGCTCGGCGGCAGTACAAGAAGTCGATGAAAACAATCCAACCGCGACAGCCAGAGAGAACGCTGGGTGAGCTGCAGCCGTACATGGTGAGACCATCCTCGGTGGCGTCATTCACATGCAGTGTGTTTTCGGAACGAACAGGCTCGTTGGTCTAGGGGTATGATTCCTGCTTCGGGTGCAGGAGGTCCCGGGTTCAAATCCCGGACGAGCCCTTGCGTTTTGTACAACGGTGTGCTAACAAACCGCATGGCGGCGGCTGTTTCGCGCATTTCCAGGCCTCCAAGTCAGCGCTAAATCCGACAACCAGTTCTGAAACAGTTTCATTTGAGCCATGTGCACCCTGCTGGTGGAACGTTTGAAGTTGATTTAAATGGTCACAGTAGAGATCGTAGCAAGTGTCTTGCTGAGTGCGACGAAAACGTGTTTCCGCCCGCAATCGAACCGGGGACCTTGTGCGTGTTAGGCAGACGTTATAACCGCTACACCACGGAAACTGCTACGCTCTGCCCTCCACATGTGATACAACTTGTAGGACGATCGCCATTGTGGCGTAAAAATCACAATGCCGGTATTTCGCATTCGTGTGAAACAATCGACAGCACCCTTGACTGCCTGAATGCCATGTCGAATAAGAGCTCAAGAAGTCATCGGAAACGCTCGAGGGAGAGTCCTCAGCAGCATCTGCTGCTCTTTCTTTCCTTACGAGATACCGTCGATTCGCGCAGTCGTTATTGCAAAAGATGTCACCAAAGGCGATCGCTTCGTTAGCGGCACGGCGCCTGGGCTCGGCGGCAGTACAAGAAGTCGATGAAAACAATCCAACCGCGACAGCCAGAGAGAACGCTGGGTGAGCTGCAGCCGTACATGGTGAGACCATCCTCGGTGGCGTCATTCACATGCAGTGTGTTTTCGGAACGAACAGGCTCGTTGGTCTAGGGGTATGATTCCTGCTTCGGGTGCAGGAGGTCCCGGGTTCAAATCCCGGACGAGCCCTTGCGTTTTGTACAACGGTGTGCTAACAAACCGCATGGCGGCGGCTGTTTCGCGCATTTCCAGGCCTCCAAGTCAGCGCTAAATCCGACAACCAGTTCTGAAACAGTTTCATTTGAGCCATGTGCACCCTGCTGGTGGAACGTTTGAAGTTGATTTAAATGGTCACAGTAGAGATCGTAGCAAGTGTCTTGCTGAGTGCGACGAAAACGTGTTTCCGCCCGCAATCGAACCGGGGACCTTGTGCGTGTTAGGCAGACGTTATAACCGCTACACCACGGAAACTGCTACGCTCTGCCCTCCACATGTGATACAACTTGTAGGACGATCGCCATTGTGGCGTAAAAATCACAATGCCGGTATTTCGCATTCGTGTGAAACAATCGACAGCACCCTTGACTGCCTGAATGCCATGTCGAATAAGAGCTCAAGAAGTCATCGGAAACGCTCGAGGGAGAGTCCTCAGCAGCATCTGCTGCTCTTTCTTTCCTTACGAGATACCGTCGATTCGCGCAGTCGTTATTGCAAAAGATGTCACCAAAGGCGATCGCTTCGTTAGCGGCACGGCGCCTGGGCTCGGCGGCAGTACAAGAAGTCGATGAAAACAATCCAACCGCGACAGCCAGAGAGAACGCTGGGTGAGCTGCAGCCGTACATGGTGAGACCATCCTCGGTGGCGTCATTCACATGCAGTGTGTTTTCGGAACGAACAGGCTCGTTGGTCTAGGGGTATGATTCCTGCTTCGGGTGCAGGAGGTCCCGGGTTCAAATCCCGGACGAGCCCTTGCGTTTTGTACAACGGTGTGCTAACAAACCGCATGGCGGCGGCTGTTTCGCGCATTTCCAGGCCTCCAAGTCAGCGCTAAATCCGACAACCAGTTCTGAAACAGTTTCATTTGAGCCATGTGCACCCTGCTGGTGGAACGTTTGAAGTTGATTTAAATGGTCACAGTAGAGATCGTAGCAAGTGTCTTGCTGAGTGCGACGAAAACGTGTTTCCGCCCGCAATCGAACCGGGGACCTTGTGCGTGTTAGGCAGACGTTATAACCGCTACACCACGGAAACTGCTACGCTCTGCCCTCCACATGTGATACAACTTGTAGGACGATCGCCATTGTGGCGTAAAAATCACAATGCCGGTATTTCGCATTCGTGTGAAACAATCGACAGCACCCTTGACTGCCTGAATGCCATGTCGAATAAGAGCTCAAGAAGTCATCGGAAACGCTCGAGGGAGAGTCCTCAGCAGCATCTGCTGCTCTTTCTTTCCTTACGAGATACCGTCGATTCGCGCAGTCGTTATTGCAAAAGATGTCACCAAAGGCGATCGCTTCGTTAGCGGCACGGCGCCTGGGCTCGGCGGCAGCTCTACATGGAGGCACCAGCAGCCCCAGCCCCTCCAGGCCGCCGCCGGCGCCACAGCGCAAGGAGTCGGCGCCCGCCCTGCAATGCCCCCTGTCGTTGCACATTCCACCCGCCCTTTATCCTCTCCATGTCTGACTCACTACCCTAAATGACGCTGTAGTCGACGTGCTTATTACTATCGCTTTTGGAAGAACCAAGGCGCAGTATTCTAGTGACGAACCGGTATTGCAAATTTGGATTAAGTAAAAATTTGTTGTGTGGTCGAGCGACACCCCCGTCTCGCTCTTCCTAGATGATCGCTGCTGCGCGGAGTAACTCCTAGCGCGCCGATGGCTTCAGAGTTGGTCTTCTCGAAGTTTTGCTTTTGCACTGCATTCCGCAATCTTATAGTTACGTGCTTCGGTTTCCCGACGTTCTTGTGTTTAGTGCGTTCGGCTTCTCTTAACCCTTAGCCACCGCTTGCCGAAATTTCCACACCGTCATCTGTTGATCTGCAGAGCTCGATGAAGGTACCGCGGCCGTTCCTGAGCTCGCGAAACGGCCGAATCTGTAGTTGTTTCCAGATCTCTCCCACACAACGGCCTCCCGGAAGCTTGGATTACAGGAGTACGCCACTACTCCCAGCCGCTGAATTACCTTTGAAGCAGAATGACATGAGCTACACGCAGCTCCGATTTTTTTTTTTTTTGGTGTCTGACCTACTTTGAAAGATTTTGTAGTCGATTTACTTACCACTATCGCTGTTGGAAGGAGGAAACCACGTGATAATCACACAGTATTCTAGAGACGATCAGGTAATGAAAATTTAGAATAAGTAAAACAGTATCAAAAGAAGTTGTGTGGTGGAGCGGCACATGCAATTCACGCTTCCTAGATGATCGTTGCTGCATAGAATAATTCTTTTGTCTGTGGCGTCTTCAGTATTCGTCTTCTGGAAGTTTTGCTTGCAATATATTCTTCAATATTTTCATTATGAGTTGGTGCTTGCTTTCCCGATGTTATTTTGTCTAGTGCATTCGCCTTCTCTTAACCCTGAGAAACCACATACGGAAACTGAGGCACTGCCGGCTGTTCATAAGCAGAGTTCGATGAAGTTATTTCGCTTTTTATTCGGTGCCTTTAATATTCTTCTCATCAGTGGTGAGTGCTGCCTGCAGAAAGCGCTTATCTTGCGAATTCACGTGAAAGTTTGTGTTCCCTGGGAGATGCACTACTTGTGATTAGCTTGAGTGGTGCGGGCAGGTGGCTCGTTGGTCTAGGGGTATGATTCCTGCTTTGGGTGCAGGAGGTCCCGGGTTCAAATCCCGGACGAGCCCTGCCATTTTGACCGTGCTGAAGAGTAGGTGGAACTCAGTCCCGGTTGCAGCTCCTCAATGAAGAGTAAGACGCCTGTTATATCACGTGGATATAACAAGAATCCGGCACCAGTAAAGTACGTAGGTGGAATTCGGTAGAAAGGCAGACGGTAATTTTTCTTGCAACGGAAAACAAGGTTGTCTTTGCGGAATATGTGCACCGTGAGTGGAGATTCAGCTTGATTGTGCGACAGTCTACCTTCATCTTACTAGCGACGGCAACAACCAATGGGTGGGACGTAAGACTGAGCGTGGCTAAGAGTTTCTCATTATTAGTTACCTTCACACTTTGACACAGCCGTGACAAGGCGAGTAGCGCGAGCTCAGGATAGCCAGTAGGAAGCGCACCTGAAGTAGCCCTGAAGAACCGGGTTGTAAATTTTGCCAGCCATAATGGAGCTAGGGGCGTTCTCAGTTACCAAATACCGGTGCAATAAGAGAGCAACAGTATTTGACAGTAAAATGACGCCCTATCCATCTAGAATATGACATTGATTGTCTCTGCATACGCATCCGTGAGGTCATCCCGGAAATGAAATCCGATAAGCGGATTAAAATTGTTGTGTTCCCGCCCGGGATCGAACCGGGGACCTTCTGCGTGTAAAGCAGACGTGATAACCGCTACACCACGGAAACGACGGATCGTCTGATGTGCCACCCGGAGACTCGTGGTAGCAACAGTTTTTCTTCTGTGTTAGCAAGGGCATCGGCTACGAGCTCTCTCCGATTCGTGAGGTTCCTATAGTACAAGAAGTCGATGAAAACAATCCAACCGCGACAGCCAGAGAGAACGCTGGGTGAGCTGCAGCCGTACATGGTGAGACCATCCTCGGTGGCGTCATTCACATGCAGTGTGTTTTCGGAACGAACAGGCTCGTTGGTCTAGGGGTATGATTCCTGCTTCGGGTGCAGGAGGTCCCGGGTTCAAATCCCGGACGAGCCCTTGCGTTTTGTACAACGGTGTGCTAACAAACCGCATGGCGGCGGCTGTTTCGCGCATTTCCAGGCCTCCAAGTCAGCGCTAAATCCGACAACCAGTTCTGAAACAGTTTCATTTGAGCCATGTGCACCCTGCTGGTGGAACGTTTGAAGTTGATTTAAATGGTCACAGTAGAGATCGTAGCAAGTGTCTTGCTGAGTGCGACGAAAACGTGTTTCCGCCCGCAATCGAACCGGGGACCTTGTGCGTGTTAGGCAGACGTTATAACCGCTACACCACGGAAACTGCTACGCTCTGCCCTCCACATGTGATACAACTTGTAGGACGATCGCCATTGTGGCGTAAAAATCACAATGCCGGTATTTCGCATTCGTGTGAAACAATCGACAGCACCCTTGACTGCCTGAATGCCATGTCGAATAAGAGCTCAAGAAGTCATCGGAAACGCTCGAGGGAGAGTCCTCAGCAGCATCTGCTGCTCTTTCTTTCCTTACGAGATACCGTCGATTCGCGCAGTCGTTATTGCAAAAGATGTCACCAAAGGCGATCGCTTCGTTAGCGGCACGGCGCCTGGGCTCGGCGGCAGTACAAGAAGTCGATGAAAACAATCCAACCGCGACAGCCAGAGAGAACGCTGGGTGAGCTGCAGCCGTACATGGTGAGACCATCCTCGGTGGCGTCATTCACATGCAGTGTGTTTTCGGAACGAACAGGCTCGTTGGTCTAGGGGTATGATTCCTGCTTCGGGTGCAGGAGGTCCCGGGTTCAAATCCCGGACGAGCCCTTGCGTTTTGTACAACGGTGTGCTAACAAACCGCATGGCGGCGGCTGTTTCGCGCATTTCCAGGCCTCCAAGTCAGCGCTAAATCCGACAACCAGTTCTGAAACAGTTTCATTTGAGCCATGTGCACCCTGCTGGTGGAACGTTTGAAGTTGATTTAAATGGTCACAGTAGAGATCGTAGCAAGTGTCTTGCTGAGTGCGACGAAAACGTGTTTCCGCCCGCAATCGAACCGGGGACCTTGTGCGTGTTAGGCAGACGTTATAACCGCTACACCACGGAAACTGCTACGCTCTGCCCTCCACATGTGATACAACTTGTAGGACGATCGCCATTGTGGCGTAAAAATCACAATGCCGGTATTTCGCATTCGTGTGAAACAATCGACAGCACCCTTGACTGCCTGAATGCCATGTCGAATAAGAGCTCAAGAAGTCATCGGAAACGCTCGAGGGAGAGTCCTCAGCAGCATCTGCTGCTCTTTCTTTCCTTACGAGATACCGTCGATTCGCGCAGTCGTTATTGCAAAAGATGTCACCAAAGGCGATCGCTTCGTTAGCGGCACGGCGCCTGGGCTCGGCGGCAGTACAAGAAGTCGATGAAAACAATCCAACCGCGACAGCCAGAGAGAACGCTGGGTGAGCTGCAGCCGTACATGGTGAGACCATCCTCGGTGGCGTCATTCACATGCAGTGTGTTTTCGGAACGAACAGGCTCGTTGGTCTAGGGGTATGATTCCTGCTTCGGGTGCAGGAGGTCCCGGGTTCAAATCCCGGACGAGCCCTTGCGTTTTGTACAACGGTGTGCTAACAAACCGCATGGCGGCGGCTGTTTCGCGCATTTCCAGGCCTCCAAGTCAGCGCTAAATCCGACAACCAGTTCTGAAACAGTTTCATTTGAGCCATGTGCACCCTGCTGGTGGAACGTTTGAAGTTGATTTAAATGGTCACAGTAGAGATCGTAGCAAGTGTCTTGCTGAGTGCGACGAAAACGTGTTTCCGCCCGCAATCGAACCGGGGACCTTGTGCGTGTTAGGCAGACGTTATAACCGCTACACCACGGAAACTGCTACGCTCTGCCCTCCACATGTGATACAACTTGTAGGACGATCGCCATTGTGGCGTAAAAATCACAATGCCGGTATTTCGCATTCGTGTGAAACAATCGACAGCACCCTTGACTGCCTGAATGCCATGTCGAATAAGAGCTCAAGAAGTCATCGGAAACGCTCGAGGGAGAGTCCTCAGCAGCATCTGCTGCTCTTTCTTTCCTTACGAGATACCGTCGATTCGCGCAGTCGTTATTGCAAAAGATGTCACCAAAGGCGATCGCTTCGTTAGCGGCACGGCGCCTGGGCTCGGCGGCAGTACAAGAAGTCGATGAAAACAATCCAACCGCGACAGCCAGAGAGAACGCTGGGTGAGCTGCAGCCGTACATGGTGAGACCATCCTCGGTGGCGTCATTCACATGCAGTGTGTTTTCGGAACGAACAGGCTCGTTGGTCTAGGGGTATGATTCCTGCTTCGGGTGCAGGAGGTCCCGGGTTCAAATCCCGGACGAGCCCTTGCGTTTTGTACAACGGTGTGCTAACAAACCGCATGGCGGCGGCTGTTTCGCGCATTTCCAGGGTTCCAAGTCAGCGCTAAATCCGACAACCAGTTCTGAAACAGTTTCATTTGAGCCATGTGCACCCTGCTGGTGGAACGTTTGAAGTTGATTTAAATGGTCACAGTAGAGATCGTAGCAAGTGTCTTGCTGAGTGCGACGAAAACGTGTTTCCGCCCGCAATCGAACCGGGGACCTTGTGCGTGTTAGGCAGACGTTATAACCGCTACACCACGGAAACTGCTACGCTCTGCCCTCCACATGTGATACAACTTGTAGGACGATCGCCATTGTGGCGTAAAAATCACAATGCCGGTATTTCGCATTCGTGTGAAACAATCGACAGCACCCTTGACTGCCTGAATGCCATGTCGAATAAGAGCTCAAGAAGTCATCGGAAACGCTCGAGGGAGAGTCCTCAGCAGCATCTGCTGCTCTTTCTTTCCTTACGAGATACCGTCGATTCGCGCAGTCGTTATTGCAAAAGATGTCACCAAAGGCGATCGCTTCGTTAGCGGCACGGCGCCTGGGCTCGGCGGCAGTACAAGAAGTCGATGAAAACAATCCAACCGCGACAGCCAGAGAGAACGCTGGGTGAGCTGCAGCCGTACATGGTGAGACCATCCTCGGTGGCGTCATTCACATGCAGTGTGTTTTCGGAACGAACAGGCTCGTTGGTCTAGGGGTATGATTCCTGCTTCGGGTGCAGGAGGTCCCGGGTTCAAATCCCGGACGAGCCCTTGCGTTTTGTACAACGGTGTGCTAACAAACCGCATGGCGGCGGCTGTTTCGCGCATTTCCAGGGTTCCAAGTCAGCGCTAAATCCGACAACCAGTTCTGAAACAGTTTCATTTGAGCCATGTGCACCCTGCTGGTGGAACGTTTGAAGTTGATTTAAATGGTCACAGTAGAGATCGTAGCAAGTGTCTTGCTGAGTGCGACGAAAACGTGTTTCCGCCCGCAATCGAACCGGGGACCTTGTGCGTGTTAGGCAGACGTTATAACCGCTACACCACGGAAACTGCTACGCTCTGCCCTCCACATGTGATACAACTTGTAGGACGATCGCCATTGTGGCGTAAAAATCACAATGCCGGTATTTCGCATTCGTGTGAAACAATCGACAGCACCCTTGACTGCCTGAATGCCATGTCGAATAAGAGCTCAAGAAGTCATCGGAAACGCTCGAGGGAGAGTCCTCAGCAGCATCTGCTGCTCTTTCTTTCCTTACGAGATACCGTCGATTCGCGCAGTCGTTATTGCAAAAGATGTCACCAAAGGCGATCGCTTCGTTAGCGGCACGGCGCCTGGGCTCGGCGGCAGTACAAGAAGTCGATGAAAACAATCCAACCGCGACAGCCAGAGAGAACGCTGGGTGAGCTGCAGCCGTACATGGTGAGACCATCCTCGGTGGCGTCATTCACATGCAGTGTGTTTTCGGAACGAACAGGCTCGTTGGTCTAGGGGTATGATTCCTGCTTCGGGTGCAGGAGGTCCCGGGTTCAAATCCCGGACGAGCCCTTGCGTTTTGTACAACGGTGTGCTAACAAACCGCATGGCGGCGGCTGTTTCGCGCATTTCCATGCCTCCAAGTCAGCGCTAAATCCGACAACCAGTTCTGAAACAGTTTCATTTGAGCCATGTGCACCCTGCTGGTGGAACGTTTGAAGTTGATTTAAATGGTCACAGTAGAGATCGTAGCAAGTGTCTTGCTGAGTGCGACGAAAACGTGTTTCCGCCCGCAATCGAACCGGGGACCTTGTGCGTGTTAGGCAGACGTTATAACCGCTACACCACGGAAACTGCTACGCTCTGCCCTCCACATGTGATACAACTTGTAGGACGATCGCCATTGTGGCGTAAAAATCACAATGCCGGTATTTCGCATTCGTGTGAAACAATCGACAGCACCCTTGACTGCCTGAATGCCATGTCGAATAAGAGCTCAAGAAGTCATCGGAAACGCTCGAGGGAGAGTCCTCAGCAGCATCTGCTGCTCTTTCTTTCCTTACGAGATACCGTCGATTCGCGCAGTCGTTATTGCAAAAGATGTCACCAAAGGCGATCGCTTCGTTAGCGGCACGGCGCCTGGGCTCGGCGGCAGTACAAGAAGTCGATGAAAACAATCCAACCGCGACAGCCAGAGAGAACGCTGGGTGAGCTGCAGCCGTACATGGTGAGACCATCCTCGGTGGCGTCATTCACATGCAGTGTGTTTTCGGAACGAACAGGCTCGTTGGTCTAGGGGTATGATTCCTGCTTCGGGTGCAGGAGGTCCCGGGTTCAAATCCCGGACGAGCCCTTGCGTTTTGTACAACGGTGTGCTAACAAACCGCATGGTGGCGGCTGTTTCGCGCATTTCCAGGGTTCCAAGTCAGCGCTAAATCCGACAACCAGTTCTGAAACAGTTTCATTTGAGCCATGTGCACCCTGCTGGTGGAACGTTTGAAGTTGATTTAAATGGTCACAGTAGAGATCGTAGCAAGTGTCTTGCTGAGTGCGACGAAAACGTGTTTCCGCCCGCAATCGAACCGGGGACCTTGTGCGTGTTAGGCAGACGTTATAACCGCTACACCACGGAAACTGCTACGCTCTGCCCTCCACATGTGATACAACTTGTAGGACGATCGCCATTGTGGCGTAAAAATCACAATGCCGGTATTTCGCATTCGTGTGAAACAATCGACAGCACCCTTGACTGCCTGAATGCCATGTCGAATAAGAGCTCAAGAAGTCATCGGAAACGCTCGAGGGAGAGTCCTCAGCAGCATCTGCTGCTCTTTCTTTCCTTACGAGATACCGTCGATTCGCGCAGTCGTTATTGCAAAAGATGTCACCAAAGGCGATCGCTTCGTTAGCGGCACGGCGCCTGGGCTCGGCGGCAGTACAAGAAGTCGATGAAAACAATCCAACCGCGACAGCCAGAGAGAACGCTGGGTGAGCTGCAGCCGTACATGGTGAGACCATCCTCGGTGGCGTCATTCACATGCAGTGTGTTTTCGGAACGAACAGGCTCGTTGGTCTAGGGGTATGATTCCTGCTTCGGGTGCAGGAGGTCCCGGGTTCAAATCCCGGACGAGCCCTTGCGTTTTGTACAACGGTGTGCTAACAATCCGCATGGCGGCGGCTGTTTCGCGCATTTCCAGGCCTCCAAGTCAGCGCTAAATCCGACAACCAGTTCTGAAACAGTTTCATTTGAGCCATGTGCACCCTGCTGGTGGAACGTTTGAAGTTGATTTAAATGGTCACAGTAGAGATCGTAGCAAGTGTCTTGCTGAGTGCGACGAAAACGTGTTTCCGCCCGCAATCGAACCGGGGACCTTGTGCATGTTAGGCAGACGTTATAACCGCTACACCACGGAAACTGCTACGCTCTGCCCTCCACATGTGATACAACTTGTAGGACGATCGCCATTGTGGCGTAAAAATCACAATGCCGGTATTTCGCATTCGTGTGAAACAATCGACAGCACCCTTGACTGCCTGAATGCCATGTCGAATAAGAGCTCAAGAAGTCATCGGAAACGCTCGAGGGAGAGTCCTCAGCAGCATCTGCTGCTCTTTCTTTCCTTACGAGATACCGTCGATTCGCGCAGTCGTTATTGCAAAAGATGTCACCAAAGGCGATCGCTTCGTTAGCGGCACGGCACGGCGCCTGGGCTCGGCGGCAGCTCTACATGGAGGCACCAGCAGCCCCAGCCCCTCCAGGCCGCCGCCGGCGCCACAGCGCAAGGAGTCGGCGCCCGCCCTGCAATGCCCCCTGTCGTTGCACATTCCACCCGCCCTTTATCCTCTCCATGTCTGACTCACTACCCTAAATGACGCTGTAGTCGACGTGCTTATTACTATCGCTTTTGGAAGAACCAAGGCGCAGTATTCTAGTGACGAACCGGTATTGCAAATTTGGATTAAGTAAAAATTTGTTGTGTGGTCGAGCGACACCCCCGTCTCGCTCTTCCTAGATGATCGCTGCTGCGCGGAGTAACTCCTAGCGCGCCGATGGCTTCAGAGTTGGTCTTCTCGAAGTTTTGCTTTTGCACTGCATTCCGCAATCTTATAGTTACGTGCTTCGGTTTCCCGACGTTCTTGTGTTTAGTGCGTTCGGCTTCTCTTAACCCTTAGCCACCGCTTGCCGAAATTTCCACACCGTCATCTGTTGATCTGCAGAGCTCGATGAAGGTACCGCGGCCGTTCCTGAGCTCGCGAAACGGCCGAATCTGTAGTTGTTTCCAGATCTCTCCCACACAACGGCCTCCCGGAAGCTTGGATTACAGGAGTACGCCACTACTCCCAGCCGCTGAATTACCTTTGAAGCAGAATGACATGAGCTACACGCAGCTCCGATTTTTTTTTTTTTTTTTGGTGTCTGACCTACTTTGAAAGATTTTGTAGTCGATTTACTTACCACTATCGCTGTTGGAAGGAGGAAACCACGTGATAATCACACAGTATTCTAGAGACGATCAGGTAATGAAAATTTAGAATAAGTAAAACAGTATCAAAAGAAGTTGTGTGGTGGAGCGGCACGTGCAATTCACGCTTCCTAGATGATCGTTGCTGCATAGAATAATTCTTTTGTCTGTGGCGTCTTCAGTATTCGTCTTCTGGAAGTTTTGCTTGCAATATATTCTTCAATATTTTCATTATGAGTTGGTGCTTGCTTTCCCGATGTTATTTTGTTTAGTGCATTCGCCTTCTCTTAACCCTGAGAAACCACATACGGAAACTGAGGCACTGCCGGCTGTTCATAAGCAGAGTTCGATGAAGTTATTTCGCTTTTTATTCGGTGCCTTTAATATTCTTCTCATCAGTGGTGAGTGCTGCCTGCAGAAAGCGCTTATCTTGCGAATTCACGTGAAAGTTTGTGTTCCCTGGGAGATGCACTACTTGTGATTAGCTTGAGTGGTGCGGGCAGGTGGCTCGTTGGTCTAGGGGTATGATTCCTGCTTTGGGTGCAGGAGGTCCCGGGTTCAAATCCCGGACGAGCCCTGCCATTTTGACCGTGCTGAAGAGTAGGTGGAACTCAGTCCCGGTTGCAGCTCCTCAATGAAGAGTAAGACGCCTGTTATATCACGTGGATATAACAAGAATCCGGCACCAGTAAAGTACGTAGGTGGAATTCGGTAGAAAGGCAGACGGTAATTTTTCTTGCAACGGAAAACAAGGTTGTCTTTGCGGAATATGTGCACCGTGAGTGGAGATTCAGCTTGATTGTGCGACAGTCTACCTTCATCTTACTAGCGACGGCAACAACCAATGGGTGGGACGTAAGACTGAGCGTGGCTAAGAGTTTCTCATTATTAGTTACCTTCACACTTTGACACAGCCGTGACAAGGCGAGTAGCGCGAGCTCAGGATAGCCAGTAGGAAGCGCACCTGAAGTAGCCCTGAAGAACCGGGTTGTAAATTTTGCCAGCCATAATGGAGCTAGGGGCGTTCTCAGTTACCAAATACCGGTGCAATAAGAGAGCAACAGTATTTGACAGTAAAATGACGCCCTATCCATCTAGAATATGACATTGATTGTCTCTGCATACGCATCCGTGAGGTCATCCCGGAAATGAAATCCGATAAGCGGATTAAAATTGTTGTGTTCCCGCCCGGGATCGAACCGGGGACCTTCTGCGTGTAAAGCAGACGTGATAACCGCTACACCACGGAAACGACGGATCGTCTGATGTGCCACCCGGAGACTCGTGGTAGCAACAGTTTTTCTTCTGTGTTAGCAAGGGCATCGGCTACGAGCTCTCTCCGATTCGTGAGGTTCCTATAGTACAAGAAGTCGATGAAAACAATCCAACCGCGACAGCCAGAGAGAACGCTGGGTGAGCTGCAGCCGTACATGGTGAGACCATCCTCGGTGGCGTCATTCACATGCAGTGTGTTTTCGGAACGAACAGGCTCGTTGGTCTAGGGGTATGATTCCTGCTTCGGGTGCAGGAGGTCCCGGGTTCAAATCCCGGACGAGCCCTTGCGTTTTGTACAACGGTGTGCTAACAAACCGCATGGCGGCGGCTGTTTCGCGCATTTCCAGGCCTCCAAGTCAGCGCTAAATCCGACAACCAGTTCTGAAACAGTTTCATTTGAGCCATGTGCACCCTGCTGGTGGAACGTTTGAAGTTGATTTAAATGGTCACAGTAGAGATCGTAGCAAGTGTCTTGCTGAGTGCGACGAAAACGTGTTTCCGCCCGCAATCGAACCGGGGACCTTGTGCGTGTTAGGCAGACGTTATAACCGCTACACCACGGAAACTGCTACGCTCTGCCCTCCACATGTGATACAACTTGTAGGACGATCGCCATTGTGGCGTAAAAATCACAATGCCGGTATTTCGCATTCGTGTGAAACAATCGACAGCACCCTTGACTGCCTGAATGCCATGTCGAATAAGAGCTCAAGAAGTCATCGGAAACGCTCGAGGGAGAGTCCTCAGCAGCATCTGCTGCTCTTTCTTTCCTTACGAGATACCGTCGATTCGCGCAGTCGTTATTGCAAAAGATGTCACCAAAGGCGATCGCTTCGTTAGCGGCACGGCGCCTGGGCTCGGCGGCAGTACAAGAAGTCGATGAAAACAATCCAACCGCGACAGCCAGAGAGAACGCTGGGTGAGCTGCAGCCGTACATGGTGAGACCATCCTCGGTGGCGTCATTCACATGCAGTGTGTTTTCGGAACGAACAGGCTCGTTGGTCTATGGGTATGATTCCTGCTTCGGGTGCAGGAGGTCCCGGGTTCAAATCCCGGACGAGCCCTTGCGTTTTGTACAACGGTGTGCTAACAAACCGCATGGCGGCGGCTGTTTCGCGCATTTCCAGGCCTCCAAGTCAGCGCTAAATCCGACAACCAGTTCTGAAACAGTTTCATTTGAGCCATGTGCACCCTGCTGGTGGAACGTTTGAAGTTGATTTAAATGGTCACAGTAGAGATCGTAGCAAGTGTCTTGCTGAGTGCGACGAAAACGTGTTTCCGCCCGCAATCGAACCGGGGACCTTGTGCGTGTTAGGCAGACGTTATAACCGCTACACCACGGAAACTGCTACGCTCTGCCCTCCACATGTGATACAACTTGTAGGACGATCGCCATTGTGGCGTAAAAATCACAATGCCGGTATTTCGCATTCGTGTGAAACAATCGACAGCACCCTTGACTGCCTGAATGCCATGTCGAATAAGAGCTCAAGAAGTCATCGGAAACGCTCGAGGGAGAGTCCTCAGCAGCATCTGCTGCTCTTTCTTTCCTTACGAGATACCGTCGATTCGCGCAGTCGTTATTGCAAAAGATGTCACCAAAGGCGATCGCTTCGTTAGCGGCACGGCGCCTGGGCTCGGCGGCAGTACAAGAAGTCGATGAAAACAATCCAACCGCGACAGCCAGAGAGAACGCTGGGTGAGCTGCAGCCGTACATGGTGAGACCATCCTCGGTGGCGTCATTCACATGCAGTGTGTTTTCGGAACGAACAGGCTCGTTGGTCTAGGGGTATGATTCCTGCTTCGGGTGCAGGAGGTCCCGGGTTCAAATCCCGGACGAGCCCTTGCGTTTTGTACAACGGTGTGCTAACAAACCGCATGGCGGCGGCTGTTTCGCGCATTTCCAGGCCTCCAAGTCAGCGCTAAATCCGACAACCAGTTCTGAAACAGTTTCATTTGAGCCATGTGCACCCTGCTGGTGGAACGTTTGAAGTTGATTTAAATGGTCACAGTAGAGATCGTAGCAAGTGTCTTGCTGAGTGCGACGAAAACGTGTTTCCGCCCGCAATCGAACCGGGGACCTTGTGCGTGTTAGGCAGACGTTATAACCGCTACACCACGGAAACTGCTACGCTCTGCCCTCCACATGTGATACAACTTGTAGGACGATCGCCATTGTGGCGTAAAAATCACAATGCCGGTATTTCGCATTCGTGTGAAACAATCGACAGCACCCTTGACTGCCTGAATGCCATGTCGAATAAGAGCTCAAGAAGTCATCGGAAACGCTCGAGGGAGAGTCCTCAGCAGCATCTGCTGCTCTTTCTTTCCTTACGAGATACCGTCGATTCGCGCAGTCGTTATTGCAAAAGATGTCACCAAAGGCGATCGCTTCGTTAGCGGCACGGCGCCTGGGCTCGGCGGCAGTACAAGAAGTCGATGAAAACAATCCAACCGCGACAGCCAGAGAGAACGCTGGGTGAGCTGCAGCCGTACATGGTGAGACCATCCTCGGTGGCGTCATTCACATGCAGTGTGTTTTCGGAACGAACAGGCTCGTTGGTCTAGGGGTATGATTCCTGCTTCGGGTGCAGGAGGTCCCGGGTTCAAATCCCGGACGAGCCCTTGCGTTTTGTACAACGGTGTGCTAACAAACCGCATGGCGGCGGCTGTTTCGCGCATTTCCAGGCCTCCAAGTCAGCGCTAAATCCGACAACCAGTTCTGAAACAGTTTCATTTGAGCCATGTGCACCCTGCTGGTGGAACGTTTGAAGTTGATTTAAATGGTCACAGTAGAGATCGTAGCAAGTGTCTTGCTGAGTGCGACGAAAACGTGTTTCCGCCCGCAATCGAACCGGGGACCTTGTGCGTGTTAGGCAGACGTTATAACCGCTACACCACGGAAACTGCTACGCTCTGCCCTCCACATGTGATACAACTTGTAGGACGATCGCCATTGTGGCGTAAAAATCACAATGCCGGTATTTCGCATTCGTGTGAAACAATCGACAGCACCCTTGACTGCCTGAATGCCATGTCGAATAAGAGCTCAAGAAGTCATCGGAAACGCTCGAGGGAGAGTCCTCAGCAGCATCTGCTGCTCTTTCTTTCCTTACGAGATACCGTCGATTCGCGCAGTCGTTATTGCAAAAGATGTCACCAAAGGCGATCGCTTCGTTAGCGGCACGGCGCCTGGGCTCGGCGGCAGCTCTACATGGAGGCACCAGCAGCCCCAGCCCCTCCAGGCCGCCGCCGGCGCCACAGCGCAAGGAGTCGGCGCCCGCCCTGCAATGCCCCCTGTCGTTGCACATTCCACCCGCCCTTTATCCTCTCCATGTCTGACTCACTACCCTAAATGACGCTGTAGTCGACGTGCTTATTACTATCGCTTTTGGAAGAACCAAGGCGCAGTATTCTAGTGACGAACCGGTATTGCAAATTTGGATTAAGTAAAAATTTGTTGTGTGGTCGAGCGACACCCCCGTCTCGCTCTTCCTAGATGATCGCTGCTGCGCGGAGTAACTCCTAGCGCGCCGATGGCTTCAGAGTTGGTCTTCTCGAAGTTTTGCTTTTGCACTGCATTCCGCAATCTTATAGTTACGTGCTTCGGTTTCCCGACGTTCTTGTGTTTAGTGCGTTCGGCTTCTCTTAACCCTTAGCCACCGCTTGCCGAAATTTCCACACCGTCATCTGTTGATCTGCAGAGCTCGATGAAGGTACCGCGGCCGTTCCTGAGCTCGCGAAACGGCCGAATCTGTAGTTGTTTCCAGATCTCTCCCACACAACGGCCTCCCGGAAGCTTGGATTACAGGAGTACGCCACTACTCCCAGCCGCTGAATTACCTTTGAAGCAGAATGACATGAGCTACACGCAGCTCCGATTTTTTTTTTTTTTTTTTTTTTTGGTGTCTGACCTACTTTGAAAGATTTTGTAGTCGATTTACTTACCACTATCGCTGTTGGAAGGAGGAAACCACGTGATAATCACACAGTATTCTAGAGACGATCAGGTAATGAAAATTTAGAATAAGTAAAACAGTATCAAAAGAAGTTGTGTGGTGGAGCGGCACATGCAATTCACGCTTCCTAGATGATCGTTGCTGCGTAGAATAATTCTTTTGTCTGTGGCGTCTTCAGTATTCGTCTTCTGGAAGTTTTGCTTGCAATATATTCTTCAATATTTTCATTATGAGTTGGTGCTTGCTTTCCCGATGTTATTTTGTTTAGTGCATTCGCCTTCTCTTAACCCTGAGAAACCACATACGGAAACTGAGGCACTGCCGGCTGTTCATAAGCAGAGTTCGATGAAGTTATTTCGCTTTTTATTCGGTGCCTTTAATATTCTTCTCATCAGTGGTGAGTGCTGCCTGCAGAAAGCGCTTATCTTGCGAATTCACGTGAAAGTTTGTGTTCCCTGGGAGATGCACTACTTGTGATTAGCTTGAGTGGTGCGGGCAGGTGGCTCGTTGGTCTAGGGGTATGATTCCTGCTTTGGGTGCAGGAGGTCCCGGGTTCAAATCCCGGACGAGCCCTGCCATTTTGACCGTGCTGAAGAGTAGGTGGAACTCAGTCCCGGTTGCAGCTCCTCAATGAAGAGTAAGACGCCTGTTATATCACGTGGATATAACAAGAATCCGGCACCAGTAAAGTACGTAGGTGGAATTCGGTAGAAAGGCAGACGGTAATTTTTCTTGCAACGGAAAACAAGGTTGTCTTTGCGGAATATGTGCACCGTGAGTGGAGATTCAGCTTGATTGTGCGACAGTCTACCTTCATCTTACTAGCGACGGCAACAACCAATGGGTGGGACGTAAGACTGAGCGTGGCTAAGAGTTTCTCATTATTAGTTACCTTCACACTTTGACACAGCCGTGACAAGGCGAGTAGCGCGAGCTCAGGATAGCCAGTAGGAAGCGCACCTGAAGTAGCCCTGAAGAACCGGGTTGTAAATTTTGCCAGCCATAATGGAGCTAGGGGCGTTCTCAGTTACCAAATACCGGTGCAATAAGAGAGCAACAGTATTTGACAGTAAAATGACGCCCTATCCATCTAGAATATGACATTGATTGTCTCTGCATACGCATCCGTGAGGTCATCCCGGAAATGAAATCCGATAAGCGGATTAAAATTGTTGTGTTCCCGCCCGGGATCGAACCGGGGACCTTCTGCGTGTAAAGCAGACGTGATAACCGCTACACCACGGAAACGACGGATCGTCTGATGTGCCACCCGGAGACTCGTGGTAGCAACAGTTTTTCTTCTGTGTTAGCAAGGGCATCGGCTACGAGCTCTCTCCGATTCGTGAGGTTCCTATAGTACAAGAAGTCGATGAAAACAATCCAACCGCGACAGCCAGAGAGAACGCTGGGTGAGCTGCAGCCGTACATGGTGAGACCATCCTCGGTGGCGTCATTCACATGCAGTGTGTTTTCGGAACGAACAGGCTCGTTGGTCTAGGGGTATGATTCCTGCTTCGGGTGCAGGAGGTCCCGGGTTCAAATCCCGGACGAGCCCTTGCGTTTTGTACAACGGTGTGCTAACAAACCGCATGGCGGCGGCTGTTTCGCGCATTTCCAGGCCTCCAAGTCAGCGCTAAATCCGACAACCAGTTCTGAAACAGTTTCATTTGAGCCATGTGCACCCTGCTGGTGGAACGTTTGAAGTTGATTTAAATGGTCACAGTAGAGATCGTAGCAAGTGTCTTGCTGAGTGCGACGAAAACGTGTTTCCGCCCGCAATCGAACCGGGGACCTTGTGCGTGTTAGGCAGACGTTATAACCGCTACACCACGGAAACTGCTACGCTCTGCCCTCCACATGTGATACAACTTGTAGGACGATCGCCATTGTGGCGTAAAAATCACAATGCCGGTATTTCGCATTCGTGTGAAACAATCGACAGCACCCTTGACTGCCTGAATGCCATGTCGAATAAGAGCTCAAGAAGTCATCGGAAACGCTCGAGGGAGAGTCCTCAGCAGCATCTGCTGCTCTTTCTTTCCTTACGAGATACCGTCGATTCGCGCAGTCGTTATTGCAAAAGATGTCACCAAAGGCGATCGCTTCGTTAGCGGCACGGCGCCTGGGCTCGGCGGCAGTACAAGAAGTCGATGAAAACAATCCAACCGCGACAGCCAGAGAGAACGCTGGGTGAGCTGCAGCCGTACATGGTGAGACCATCCTCGGTGGCGTCATTCACATGCAGTGTGTTTTCGGAACGAACAGGCTCGTTGGTCTAGGGGTATGATTCCTGCTTCGGGTGCAGGAGGTCCCGGGTTCAAATCCCGGACGAGCCCTTGCGTTTTGTACAACGGTGTGCTAACAAACCGCATGGCGGCGGCTGTTTCGCGCATTTCCAGGCCTCCAAGTCAGCGCTAAATCCGACAACCAGTTCTGAAACAGTTTCATTTGAGCCATGTGCACCCTGCTGGTGGAACGTTTGAAGTTGATTTAAATGGTCACAGTAGAGATCGTAGCAAGTGTCTTGCTGAGTGCGACGAAAACGTGTTTCCGCCCGCAATCGAACCGGGGACCTTGTGCGTGTTAGGCAGACGTTATAACCGCTACACCACGGAAACTGCTACGCTCTGCCCTCCACATGTGATACAACTTGTAGGACGATCGCCATTGTGGCGTAAAAATCACAATGCCGGTATTTCGCATTCGTGTGAAACAATCGACAGCACCCTTGACTGCCTGAATGCCATGTCGAATAAGAGCTCAAGAAGTCATCGGAAACGCTCGAGGGAGAGTCCTCAGCAGCATCTGCTGCTCTTTCTTTCCTTACGAGATACCGTCGATTCGCGCAGTCGTTATTGCAAAAGATGTCACCAAAGGCGATCGCTTCGTTAGCGGCACGGCGCCTGGGCTCGGCGGCAGCTCTACATGGAGGCACCAGCAGCCCCAGCCCCTCCAGGCCGCCGCCGGCGCCACAGCGCAAGGAGTCGGCGCCCGCCCTGCAATGCCCCCTGTCGTTGCACATTCCACCCGCCCTTTATCCTCTCCATGTCTGACTCACTACCCTAAATGACGCTGTAGTCGACGTGCTTATTACTATCGCTTTTGGAAGAACCAAGGCGCAGTATTCTAGTGACGAACCGGTATTGCAAATTTGGATTAAGTAAAAATTTGTTGTGTGGTCGAGCGACACCCCCGTCTCGCTCTTCCTAGATGATCGCTGCTGCGCGGAGTAACTCCTAGCGCGCCGATGGCTTCAGAGTTGGTCTTCTCGAAGTTTTGCTTTTGCACTGCATTCCGCAATCTTATAGTTACGTGCTTCGGTTTCCCGACGTTCTTGTGTTTAGTGCGTTCGGCTTCTCTTAACCCTTAGCCACCGCTTGCCGAAATTTCCACACCGTCATCTGTTGATCTGCAGAGCTCGATGAAGGTACCGCGGCCGTTCCTGAGCTCGCGAAACGGCCGAATCTGTAGTTGTTTCCAGATCTCTCCCACACAACGGCCTCCCGGAAGCTTGGATTACAGGAGTACGCCACTACTCCCAGCCGCTGAATTACCTTTGAAGCAGAATGACATGAGCTACACGCAGCTCCGATTTTTTTTTTTTTTTTGGTGTCTGACCTACTTTGAAAGATTTTGTAGTCGATTTACTTACCACTATCGCTGTTGGAAGGAGGAAACCACGTGATAATCACACAGTATTCTAGAGACGATCAGGTAATGAAAATTTAGAATAAGTAAAACAGTATCAAAAGAAGTTGTGTGGTGGAGCGGCACATGCAATTCACGCTTCCTAGATGATCGTTGCTGCATAGAATAATTCTTTTGTCTGTGGCGTCTTCAGTATTCGTCTTCTGGAAGTTTTGCTTGCAATATATTCTTCAATATTTTCATTATGAGTTGGTGCTTGCTTTCCCGATGTTATTTTGTTTAGTGCATTCGCCTTCTCTTAACCCTGAGAAACCACATACGGAAACTGAGGCACTGCCGGCTGTTCATAAGCAGAGTTCGATGAAGTTATTTCGCTTTTTATTCGGTGCCTTTAATATTCTTCTCATCAGTGGTGAGTGCTGCCTGCAGAAAGCGCTTATCTTGCGAATTCACGTGAAAGTTTGTGTTCCCTGGGAGATGCACTACTTGTGATTAGCTTGAGTGGTGCGGGCAGGTGGCTCGTTGGTCTAGGGGTATGATTCCTGCTTTGGGTGCAGGAGGTCCCGGGTTCAAATCCCGGACGAGCCCTGCCATTTTGACCGTGCTGAAGAGTAGGTGGAACTCAGTCCCGGTTGCAGCTCCTCAATGAAGAGTAAGACGCCTGTTATATCACGTGGATATAACAAGAATCCGGCACCAGTAAAGTACGTAGGTGGAATTCGGTAGAAAGGCAGACGGTAATTTTTCTTGCAACGGAAAACAAGGTTGTCTTTGCGGAATATGTGCACCGTGAGTGGAGATTCAGCTTGATTGTGCGACAGTCTACCTTCATCTTACTAGCGACGGCAACAACCAATGGGTGGGACGTAAGACTGAGCGTGGCTAAGAGTTTCTCATTATTAGTTACCTTCACACTTTGACACAGCCGTGACAAGGCGAGTAGCGCGAGCTCAGGATAGCCAGTAGGAAGCGCACCTGAAGTAGCCCTGAAGAACCGGGTTGTAAATTTTGCCAGCCATAATGGAGCTAGGGGCGTTCTCAGTTACCAAATACCGGTGCAATAAGAGAGCAACAGTATTTGACAGTAAAATGACGCCCTATCCATCTAGAATATGACATTGATTGTCTCTGCATACGCATCCGTGAGGTCATCCCGGAAATGAAATCCGATAAGCGGATTAAAATTGTTGTGTTCCCGCCCGGGATCGAACCGGGGACCTTCTGCGTGTAAAGCAGACGTGATAACCGCTACACCACGGAAACGACGGATCGTCTGATGTGCCACCCGGAGACTCGTGGTAGCAACAGTTTTTCTTCTGTGTTAGCAAGGGCATCGGCTACGAGCTCTCTCCGATTCGTGAGGTTCCTATAGTACAAGAAGTCGATGAAAACAATCCAACCGCGACAGCCAGAGAGAACGCTGGGTGAGCTGCAGCCGTACATGGTGAGACCATCCTCGGTGGCGTCATTCACATGCAGTGTGTTTTCGGAACGAACAGGCTCGTTGGTCTAGGGGTATGATTCCTGCTTCGGGTGCAGGAGGTCCCGGGTTCAAATCCCGGACGAGCCCTTGCGTTTTGTACAACGGTGTGCTAACAAACCGCATGGCGGCGGCTGTTTCGCGCATTTCCAGGCCTCCAAGTCAGCGCTAAATCCGACAACCAGTTCTGAAACAGTTTCATTTGAGCCATGTGCACCCTGCTGGTGGAACGTTTGAAGTTGATTTAAATGGTCACAGTAGAGATCGTAGCAAGTGTCTTGCTGAGTGCGACGAAAACGTGTTTCCGCCCGCAATCGAACCGGGGACCTTGTGCGTGTTAGGCAGACGTTATAACCGCTACACCACGGAAACTGCTACGCTCTGCCCTCCACATGTGATACAACTTGTAGGACGATCGCCATTGTGGCGTAAAAATCACAATGCCGGTATTTCGCATTCGTGTGAAACAATCGACAGCACCCTTGACTGCCTGAATGCCATGTCGAATAAGAGCTCAAGAAGTCATCGGAAACGCTCGAGGGAGAGTCCTCAGCAGCATCTGCTGCTCTTTCTTTCCTTACGAGATACCGTCGATTCGCGCAGTCGTTATTGCAAAAGATGTCACCAAAGGCGATCGCTTCGTTAGCGGCACGGCGCCTGGGCTCGGCGGCAGTACAAGAAGTCGATGAAAACAATCCAACCGCGACAGCCAGAGAGAACGCTGGGTGAGCTGCAGCCGTACATGGTGAGACCATCCTCGGTGGCGTCATTCACATGCAGTGTGTTTTCGGAACGAACAGGCTCGTTGGTCTAGGGGTATGATTCCTGCTTCGGGTGCAGGAGGTCCCGGGTTCAAATCCCGGACGAGCCCTTGCGTTTTGTACAACGGTGTGCTAACAAACCGCATGGCGGCGGCTGTTTCGCGCATTTCCAGGCCTCCAAGTCAGCGCTAAATCCGACAACCAGTTCTGAAACAGTTTCATTTGAGCCATGTGCACCCTGCTGGTGGAACGTTTGAAGTTGATTTAAATGGTCACAGTAGAGATCGTAGCAAGTGTCTTGCTGAGTGCGACGAAAACGTGTTTCCGCCCGCAATCGAACCGGGGACCTTGTGCGTGTTAGGCAGACGTTATAACCGCTACACCACGGAAACTGCTACGCTCTGCCCTCCACATGTGATACAACTTGTAGGACGATCGCCATTGTGGCGTAAAAATCACAATGCCGGTATTTCGCATTCGTGTGAAACAATCGACAGCACCCTTGACTGCCTGAATGCCATGTCGAATAAGAGCTCAAGAAGTCATCGGAAACGCTCGAGGGAGAGTCCTCAGCAGCATCTGCTGCTCTTTCTTTCCTTACGAGATACCGTCGATTCGCGCAGTCGTTATTGCAAAAGATGTCACCAAAGGCGATCGCTTCGTTAGCGGCACGGCGCCTGGGCTCGGCGGCAGCTCTACATGGAGGCACCAGCAGCCCCAGCCCCTCCAGGCCGCCGCCGGCGCCACAGCGCAAGGAGTCGGCGCCCGCCCTGCAATGCCCCCTGTCGTTGCACATTCCACCCGCCCTTTATCCTCTCCATGTCTGACTCACTACCCTAAATGACGCTGTAGTCGACGTGCTTATTACTATCGCTTTTGGAAGAACCAAGGCGCAGTATTCTAGTGACGAACCGGTATTGCAAATTTGGATTAAGTAAAAATTTGTTGTGTGGTCGAGCGACACCCCCGTCTCGCTCTTCCTAGATGATCGCTGCTGCGCGGAGTAACTCCTAGCGCGCCGATGGCTTCAGAGTTGGTCTTCTCGAAGTTTTGCTTTTGCACTGCATTCCGCAATCTTATAGTTACGTGCTTCGGTTTCCCGACGTTCTTGTGTTTAGTGCGTTCGGCTTCTCTTAACCCTTAGCCACCGCTTGCCGAAATTTCCACACCGTCATCTGTTGATCTGCAGAGCTCGATGAAGGTACCGCGGCCGTTCCTGAGCTCGCGAAACGGCCGAATCTGTAGTTGTTTCCAGATCTCTCCCACACAACGGCCTCCCGGAAGCTTGGATTACAGGAGTACGCCACTACTCCCAGCCGCTGAATTACCTTTGAAGCAGAATGACATGAGCTACACGCAGCTCCGATTTTTTTTTTTTTTTTGGTGTCTGACCTACTTTGAAAGATTTTGTAGTCGATTTACTTACCACTATCGCTGTTGGAAGGAGGAAACCACGTGATAATCACACAGTATTCTAGAGACGATCAGGTAATGAAAATTTAGAATAAGTAAAACAGTATCAAAAGAAGTTGTGTGGTGGAGCGGCACATGCAATTCACGCTTCCTAGATGATCGTTGCTGCATAGAATAATTCTTTTGTCTGTGGCGTCTTCAGTATTCGTCTTCTGGAAGTTTTGCTTGCAATATATTCTTCAATATTTTCATTATGAGTTGGTGCTTGCTTTCCCGATGTTATTTTGTTTAGTGCATTCGCCTTCTCTTAACCCTGAGAAACCACATACGGAAACTGAGGCACTGCCGGCTGTTCATAAGCAGAGTTCGATGAAGTTATTTCGCTTTTTATTCGGTGCCTTTAATATTCTTCTCATCAGTGGTGAGTGCTGCCTGCAGAAAGCGCTTATCTTGCGAATTCACGTGAAAGTTTGTGTTCCCTGGGAGATGCACTACTTGTGATTAGCTTGAGTGGTGCGGGCAGGTGGCTCGTTGGTCTAGGGGTATGATTCCTGCTTTGGGTGCAGGAGGTCCCGGGTTCAAATCCCGGACGAGCCCTGCCATTTTGACCGTGCTGAAGAGTAGGTGGAACTCAGTCCCGGTTGCAGCTCCTCAATGAAGAGTAAGACGCCTGTTATATCACGTGGATATAACAAGAATCCGGCACCAGTAAAGTACGTAGGTGGAATTCGGTAGAAAGGCAGACGGTAATTTTTCTTGCAACGGAAAACAAGGTTGTCTTTGCGGAATATGTGCACCGTGAGTGGAGATTCAGCTTGATTGTGCGACAGTCTACCTTCATCTTACTAGCGACGGCAACAACCAATGGGTGGGACGTAAGACTGAGCGTGGCTAAGAGTTTCTCATTATTAGTTACCTTCACACTTTGACACAGCCGTGACAAGGCGAGTAGCGCGAGCTCAGGATAGCCAGTAGGAAGCGCACCTGAAGTAGCCCTGAAGAACCGGGTTGTAAATTTTGCCAGCCATAATGGAGCTAGGGGCGTTCTCAGTTACCAAATACCGGTGCAATAAGAGAGCAACAGTATTTGACAGTAAAATGACGCCCTATCCATCTAGAATATGACATTGATTGTCTCTGCATACGCATCCGTGAGGTCATCCCGGAAATGAAATCCGATAAGCGGATTAAAATTGTTGTGTTCCCGCCCGGGATCGAACCGGGGACCTTCTGCGTGTAAAGCAGACGTGATAACCGCTACACCACGGAAACGACGGATCGTCTGATGTGCCACCCGGAGACTCGTGGTAGCAACAGTTTTTCTTCTGTGTTAGCAAGGGCATCGGCTACGAGCTCTCTCCGATTCGTGAGGTTCCTATAGTACAAGAAGTCGATGAAAACAATCCAACCGCGACAGCCAGAGAGAACGCTGGGTGAGCTGCAGCCGTACATGGTGAGACCATCCTCGGTGGCGTCATTCACATGCAGTGTGTTTTCGGAACGAACAGGCTCGTTGGTCTAGGGGTATGATTCCTGCTTCGGGTGCAGGAGGTCCCGGGTTCAAATCCCGGACGAGCCCTTGCGTTTTGTACAACGGTGTGCTAACAAACCGCATGGCGGCGGCTGTTTCGCGCATTTCCAGGCCTCCAAGTCAGCGCTAAATCCGACAACCAGTTCTGAAACAGTTTCATTTGAGCCATGTGCACCCTGCTGGTGGAACGTTTGAAGTTGATTTAAATGGTCACAGTAGAGATCGTAGCAAGTGTCTTGCTGAGTGCGACGAAAACGTGTTTCCGCCCGCAATCGAACCGGGGACCTTGTGCGTGTTAGGCAGACGTTATAACCGCTACACCACGGAAACTGCTACGCTCTGCCCTCCACATGTGATACAACTTGTAGGACGATCGCCATTGTGGCGTAAAAATCACAATGCCGGTATTTCGCATTCGTGTGAAACAATCGACAGCACCCTTGACTGCCTGAATGCCATGTCGAATAAGAGCTCAAGAAGTCATCGGAAACGCTCGAGGGAGAGTCCTCAGCAGCATCTGCTGCTCTTTCTTTCCTTACGAGATACCGTCGATTCGCGCAGTCGTTATTGCAAAAGATGTCACCAAAGGCGATCGCTTCGTTAGCGGCACGGCGCCTGGGCTCGGCGGCAGTACAAGAAGTCGATGAAAACAATCCAACCGCGACAGCCAGAGAGAACGCTGGGTGAGCTGCAGCCGTACATGGTGAGACCATCCTCGGTGGCGTCATTCACATGCAGTGTGTTTTCGGAACGAACAGGCTCGTTGGTCTAGGGGTATGATTCCTGCTTCGGGTGCAGGAGGTCCCGGGTTCAAATCCCGGACGAGCCCTTGCGTTTTGTACAACGGTGTGCTAACAAACCGCATGGCGGCGGCTGTTTCGCGCATTTCCAGGCCTCCAAGTCAGCGCTAAATCCGACAACCAGTTCTGAAACAGTTTCATTTGAGCCATGTGCACCCTGCTGGTGGAACGTTTGAAGTTGATTTAAATGGTCACAGTAGAGATCGTAGCAAGTGTCTTGCTGAGTGCGACGAAAACGTGTTTCCGCCCGCAATCGAACCGGGGACCTTGTGCGTGTTAGGCAGACGTTATAACCGCTACACCACGGAAACTGCTACGCTCTGCCCTCCACATGTGATACAACTTGTAGGACGATCGCCATTGTGGCGTAAAAATCACAATGCCGGTATTTCGCATTCGTGTGAAACAATCGACAGCACCCTTGACTGCCTGAATGCCATGTCGAATAAGAGCTCAAGAAGTCATCGGAAACGCTCGAGGGAGAGTCCTCAGCAGCATCTGCTGCTCTTTCTTTCCTTACGAGATACCGTCGATTCGCGCAGTCGTTATTGCAAAAGATGTCACCAAAGGCGATCGCTTCGTTAGCGGCACGGCGCCTGGGCTCGGCGGCAGCTCTACATGGAGGCACCAGCAGCCCCAGCCCCTCCAGGCCGCCGCCGGCGCCACAGCGCAAGGAGTCGGCGCCCGCCCTGCAATGCCCCCTGTCGTTGCACATTCCACCCGCCCTTTATCCTCTCCATGTCTGACTCACTACCCTAAATGACGCTGTAGTCGACGTGCTTATTACTATCGCTTTTGGAAGAACCAAGGCGCAGTATTCTAGTGACGAACCGGTATTGCAAATTTGGATTAAGTAAAAATTTGTTGTGTGGTCGAGCGACACCCCCGTCTCGCTCTTCCTAGATGATCGCTGCTGCGCGGAGTAACTCCTAGCGCGCCGATGGCTTCAGAGTTGGTCTTCTCGAAGTTTTGCTTTTGCACTGCATTCCGCAATCTTATAGTTACGTGCTTCGGTTTCCCGACGTTCTTGTGTTTAGTGCGTTCGGCTTCTCTTAACCCTTAGCCACCGCTTGCCGAAATTTCCACACCGTCATCTGTTGATCTGCAGAGCTCGATGAAGGTACCGCGGCCGTTCCTGAGCTCGCGAAACGGCCGAATCTGTAGTTGTTTCCAGATCTCTCCCACACAACGGCCTCCCGGAAGCTTGGATTACAGGAGTACGCCACTACTCCCAGCCGCTGAATTACCTTTGAAGCAGAATGACATGAGCTACACGCAGCTCCGATTTTTTTTTTTTTTTTGGTGTCTGACCTACTTTGAAAGATTTTGTAGTCGATTTACTTACCACTATCGCTGTTGGAAGGAGGAAACCACGTGATAATCACACAGTATTCTAGAGACGATCAGGTAATGAAAATTTAGAATAAGTAAAACAGTATCAAAAGAAGTTGTGTGGTGGAGCGGCACATGCAATTCACGCTTCCTAGATGATCGTTGCTGCATAGAATAATTCTTTTGTCTGTGGCGTCTTCAGTATTCGTCTTCTGGAAGTTTTGCTTGCAATATATTCTTCAATATTTTCATTATGAGTTGGTGCTTGCTTTCCCGATGTTATTTTGTTTAGTGCATTCGCCTTCTCTTAACCCTGAGAAACCACATACGGAAACTGAGGCACTGCCGGCTGTTCATAAGCAGAGTTCGATGAAGTTATTTCGCTTTTTATTCGGTGCCTTTAATATTCTTCTCATCAGTGGTGAGTGCTGCCTGCAGAAAGCGCTTATCTTGCGAATTCACGTGAAAGTTTGTGTTCCCTGGGAGATGCACTACTTGTGATTAGCTTGAGTGGTGCGGGCAGGTGGCTCGTTGGTCTAGGGGTATGATTCCTGCTTTGGGTGCAGGAGGTCCCGGGTTCAAATCCCGGACGAGCCCTGCCATTTTGACCGTGCTGAAGAGTAGGTGGAACTCAGTCCCGGTTGCAGCTCCTCAATGAAGAGTAAGACGCCTGTTATATCACGTGGATATAACAAGAATCCGGCACCAGTAAAGTACGTAGGTGGAATTCGGTAGAAAGGCAGACGGTAATTTTTCTTGCAACGGAAAACAAGGTTGTCTTTGCGGAATATGTGCACCGTGAGTGGAGATTCAGCTTGATTGTGCGACAGTCTACCTTCATCTTACTAGCGACGGCAACAACCAATGGGTGGGACGTAAGACTGAGCGTGGCTAAGAGTTTCTCATTATTAGTTACCTTCACACTTTGACACAGCCGTGACAAGGCGAGTAGCGCGAGCTCAGGATAGCCAGTAGGAAGCGCACCTGAAGTAGCCCTGAAGAACCGGGTTGTAAATTTTGCCAGCCATAATGGAGCTAGGGGCGTTCTCAGTTACCAAATACCGGTGCAATAAGAGAGCAACAGTATTTGACAGTAAAATGACGCCCTATCCATCTAGAATATGACATTGATTGTCTCTGCATACGCATCCGTGAGGTCATCCCGGAAATGAAATCCGATAAGCGGATTAAAATTGTTGTGTTCCCGCCCGGGATCGAACCGGGGACCTTCTGCGTGTAAAGCAGACGTGATAACCGCTACACCACGGAAACGACGGATCGTCTGATGTGCCACCCGGAGACTCGTGGTAGCAACAGTTTTTCTTCTGTGTTAGCAAGGGCATCGGCTACGAGCTCTCTCCGATTCGTGAGGTTCCTATAGTACAAGAAGTCGATGAAAACAATCCAACCGCGACAGCCAGAGAGAACGCTGGGTGAGCTGCAGCCGTACATGGTGAGACCATCCTCGGTGGCGTCATTCACATGCAGTGTGTTTTCGGAACGAACAGGCTCGTTGGTCTAGGGGTATGATTCCTGCTTCGGGTGCAGGAGGTCCCGGGTTCAAATCCCGGACGAGCCCTTGCGTTTTGTACAACGGTGTGCTAACAAACCGCATGGCGGCGGCTGTTTCGCGCATTTCCAGGCCTCCAAGTCAGCGCTAAATCCGACAACCAGTTCTGAAACAGTTTCATTTGAGCCATGTGCACCCTGCTGGTGGAACGTTTGAAGTTGATTTAAATGGTCACAGTAGAGATCGTAGCAAGTGTCTTGCTGAGTGCGACGAAAACGTGTTTCCGCCCGCAATCGAACCGGGGACCTTGTGCGTGTTAGGCAGACGTTATAACCGCTACACCACGGAAACTGCTACGCTCTGCCCTCCACATGTGATACAACTTGTAGGACGATCGCCATTGTGGCGTAAAAATCACAATGCCGGTATTTCGCATTCGTGTGAAACAATCGACAGCACCCTTGACTGCCTGAATGCCATGTCGAATAAGAGCTCAAGAAGTCATCGGAAACGCTCGAGGGAGAGTCCTCAGCAGCATCTGCTGCTCTTTCTTTCCTTACGAGATACCGTCGATTCGCGCAGTCGTTATTGCAAAAGATGTCACCAAAGGCGATCGCTTCGTTAGCGGCACGGCGCCTGGGCTCGGCGGCAGTACAAGAAGTCGATGAAAACAATCCAACCGCGACAGCCAGAGAGAACGCTGGGTGAGCTGCAGCCGTACATGGTGAGACCATCCTCGGTGGCGTCATTCACATGCAGTGTGTTTTCGGAACGAACAGGCTCGTTGGTCTAGGGGTATGATTCCTGCTTCGGGTGCAGGAGGTCCCGGGTTCAAATCCCGGACGAGCCCTTGCGTTTTGTACAACGGTGTGCTAACAAACCGCATGGCGGCGGCTGTTTCGCGCATTTCCAGGCCTCCAAGTCAGCGCTAAATCCGACAACCAGTTCTGAAACAGTTTCATTTGAGCCATGTGCACCCTGCTGGTGGAACGTTTGAAGTTGATTTAAATGGTCACAGTAGAGATCGTAGCAAGTGTCTTGCTGAGTGCGACGAAAACGTGTTTCCGCCCGCAATCGAACCGGGGACCTTGTGCGTGTTAGGCAGACGTTATAACCGCTACACCACGGAAACTGCTACGCTCTGCCCTCCACATGTGATACAACTTGTAGGACGATCGCCATTGTGGCGTAAAAATCACAATGCCGGTATTTCGCATTCGTGTGAAACAATCGACAGCACCCTTGACTGCCTGAATGCCATGTCGAATAAGAGCTCAAGAAGTCATCGGAAACGCTCGAGGGAGAGTCCTCAGCAGCATCTGCTGCTCTTTCTTTCCTTACGAGATACCGTCGATTCGCGCAGTCGTTATTGCAAAAGATGTCACCAAAGGCGATCGCTTCGTTAGCGGCACGGCGCCTGGGCTCGGCGGCAGTACAAGAAGTCGATGAAAACAATCCAACCGCGACAGCCAGAGAGAACGCTGGGTGAGCTGCAGCCGTACATGGTGAGACCATCCTCGGTGGCGTCATTCACATGCAGTGTGTTTTCGGAACGAACAGGCTCGTTGGTCTAGGGGTATGATTCCTGCTTCGGGTGCAGGAGGTCCCGGGTTCAAATCCCGGACGAGCCCTTGCGTTTTGTACAACGGTGTGCTAACAAACCGCATGGCGGCGGCTGTTTCGCGCATTTCCAGGCCTCCAAGTCAGCGCTAAATCCGACAACCAGTTCTGAAACAGTTTCATTTGAGCCATGTGCACCCTGCTGGTGGAACGTTTGAAGTTGATTTAAATGGTCACAGTAGAGATCGTAGCAAGTGTCTTGCTGAGTGCGACGAAAACGTGTTTCCGCCCGCAATCGAACCGGGGACCTTGTGCGTGTTAGGCAGACGTTATAACCGCTACACCACGGAAACTGCTACGCTCTGCCCTCCACATGTGATACAACTTGTAGGACGATCGCCATTGTGGCGTAAAAATCACAATGCCGGTATTTCGCATTCGTGTGAAACAATCGACAGCACCCTTGACTGCCTGAATGCCATGTCGAATAAGAGCTCAAGAAGTCATCGGAAACGCTCGAGGGAGAGTCCTCAGCAGCATCTGCTGCTCTTTCTTTCCTTACGAGATACCGTCGATTCGCGCAGTCGTTATTGCAAAAGATGTCACCAAAGGCGATCGCTTCGTTAGCGGCACGGCGCCTGGGCTCGGCGGCAGCTCTACATGGAGGCACCAGCAGCCCCAGCCCCTCCAGGCCGCCGCCGGCGCCACAGCGCAAGGAGTCGGCGCCCGCCCTGCAATGCCCCCTGTCGTTGCACATTCCACCCGCCCTTTATCCTCTCCATGTCTGACTCACTACCCTAAATGACGCTGTAGTCGACGTGCTTATTACTATCGCTTTTGGAAGAACCAAGGCGCAGTATTCTAGTGACGAACCGGTATTGCAAATTTGGATTAAGTAAAAATTTGTTGTGTGGTCGAGCGACACCCCCGTCTCGCTCTTCCCAGATGATCGCTGCTGCGCGGAGTAACTCCTAGCGCGCCGATGGCTTCAGAGTTGGTCTTCTCGAAGTTTTGCTTTTGCACTGCATTCCGCAATCTTATAGTTACGTGCTTCGGTTTCCCGACGTTCTTGTGTTTAGTGCGTTCGGCTTCTCTTAACCCTTAGCCACCGCTTGCCGAAATTTCCACACCGTCATCTGTTGATCTGCAGAGCTCGATGAAGGTACCGCGGCCGTTCCTGAGCTCGCGAAACGGCCGAATCTGTAGTTGTTTCCAGATCTCTCCCACACAACGGCCTCCCGGAAGCTTGGATTACAGGAGTACGCCACTACTCCCAGCCGCTGAATTACCTTTGAAGCAGAATGACATGAGCTACACGCAGCTCCGATTTTTTTTTTTTTTTGGTGTCTGACCTACTTTGAAAGATTTTGTAGTCGATTTACTTACCACTATCGCTGTTGGAAGGAGGAAACCACGTGATAATCACACAGTATTCTAGAGACGATCAGGTAATGAAAATTTAGAATAAGTAAAACAGTATCAAAAGAAGTTGTGTGGTGGAGCGGCACATGCAATTCACGCTTCCTAGATGATCGTTGCTGCATAGAATAATTCTTTTGTCTGTGGCGTCTTCAGTATTCGTCTTCTGGAAGTTTTGCTTGCAATATATTCTTCAATATTTTCATTATGAGTTGGTGCTTGCTTTCCCGATGTTATTTTGTTTAGTGCATTCGCCTTCTCTTAACCCTGAGAAACCACATACGGAAACTGAGGCACTGCCGGCTGTTCATAAGCAGAGTTCGATGAAGTTATTTCGCTTTTTATTCGGTGCCTTTAATATTCTTCTCATCAGTGGTGAGTGCTGCCTGCAGAAAGCGCTTATCTTGCGAATTCACGTGAAAGTTTGTGTTCCCTGGGAGATGCACTACTTGTGATTAGCTTGAGTGGTGCGGGCAGGTGGCTCGTTGGTCTAGGGGTATGATTCCTGCTTTGGGTGCAGGAGGTCCCGGGTTCAAATCCCGGACGAGCTCTGCCATTTTGACCGTGCTGAAGAGTAGGTAGAACTCAGTCCCGGTTGCAGCTCCTCAATGAAGAGTAAGACGCCTGTTATATCACGTGGATATAACAAGAATCCGGCACCAGTAAAGTACGTAGGTGGAATTCGGTAGAAAGGCAGACGGTAATTTTTCTTGCAACGGAAAACAAGGTTGTCTTTGCGGAATATGTGCACCGTGAGTGGAGATTCAGCTTGATTGTGCGACAGTCTACCTTCATCTTACTAGCGACGGCAACAACCAATGGGTGGGACGTAAGACTGAGCGTGGCTAAGAGTTTCTCATTATTAGTTACCTTCACACTTTGACACAGCCGTGACAAGGCGAGTAGCGCGAGCTCAGGATAGCCAGTAGGAAGCGCACCTGAAGTAGCCCTGAAGAACCGGGTTGTAAATTTTGCCAGCCATAATGGAGCTAGGGGCGTTCTCAGTTACCAAATACCGGTGCAATAAGAGAGCAACAGTATTTGACAGTAAAATGACGCCCTATCCATCTAGAATATGACATTGATTGTCTCTGCATACGCATCCGTGAGGTCATCCCGGAAATGAAATCCGATAAGCGGATTAAAATTGTTGTGTTCCCGCCCGGGATCGAACCGGGGACCTTCTGCGTGTAAAGCAGACGTGATAACCGCTACACCACGGAAACGACGGATCGTCTGATGTGCCACCCGGAGACTCGTGGTAGCAACAGTTTTTCTTCTGTGTTAGCAAGGGCATCGGCTACGAGCTCTCTCCGATTCGTGAGGTTCCTATAGTACAAGAAGTCGATGAAAACAATCCAACCGCGACAGCCAGAGAGAACGCTGGGTGAGCTGCAGCCGTACATGGTGAGACCATCCTCGGTGGCGTCATTCACATGCAGTGTGTTTTCGGAACGAACAGGCTCGTTGGTCTAGGGGTATGATTCCTGCTTCGGGTGCAGGAGGTCCCGGGTTCAAATCCCGGACGAGCCCTTGCGTTTTGTACAACGGTGTGCTAACAAACCGCATGGCGGCGGCTGTTTCGCGCATTTCCAGGCCTCCAAGTCAGCGCTAAATCCGACAACCAGTTCTGAAACAGTTTCATTTGAGCCATGTGCACCCTGCTGGTGGAACGTTTGAAGTTGATTTAAATGGTCACAGTAGAGATCGTAGCAAGTGTCTTGCTGAGTGCGACGAAAACGTGTTTCCGCCCGCAATCGAACCGGGGACCTTGTGCGTGTTAGGCAGACGTTATAACCGCTACACCACGGAAACTGCTACGCTCTGCCCTCCACATGTGATACAACTTGTAGGACGATCGCCATTGTGGCGTAAAAATCACAATGCCGGTATTTCGCATTCGTGTGAAACAATCGACAGCACCCTTGACTGCCTGAATGCCATGTCGAATAAGAGCTCAAGAAGTCATCGGAAACGCTCGAGGGAGAGTCCTCAGCAGCATCTGCTGCTCTTTCTTTCCTTACGAGATACCGTCGATTCGCGCAGTCGTTATTGCAAAAGATGTCACCAAAGGCGATCGCTTCGTTAGCGGCACGGCACGGCGCCTGGGCTCGGCGGCAGCTCTACATGGAGGCACCAGCAGCCCCAGCCCCTCCAGGCCGCCGCCGGCGCCACAGCGCAAGGAGTCGGCGCCCGCCCTGCAATGCCCCCTGTCGTTGCACATTCCACCCGCCCTTTATCCTCTCCATGTCTGACTCACTACCCTAAATGACGCTGTAGTCGACGTGCTTATTACTATCGCTTTTGGAAGAACCAAGGCGCAGTATTCTAGTGACGAACCGGTATTGCAAATTTGGATTAAGTAAAAATTTGTTGTGTGGTCGAGCGACACCCCCGTCTCGCTCTTCCTAGATGATCGCTGCTGCGCGGAGTAACTCCTAGCGCGCCGATGGCTTCAGAGTTGGTCTTCTCGAAGTTTTGCTTTTGCACTGCATTCCGCAATCTTATAGTTACGTGCTTCGGTTTCCCGACGTTCTTGTGTTTAGTGCGTTCGGCTTCTCTTAACCCTTAGCCACCGCTTGCCGAAATTTCCACACCGTCATCTGTTGATCTGCAGAGCTCGATGAAGGTACCGCGGCCGTTCCTGAGCTCGCGAAACGGCCGAATCTGTAGTTGTTTCCAGATCTCTCCCACACAACGGCCTCCCGGAAGCTTGGATTACAGGAGTACGCCACTACTCCCAGCCGCTGAATTACCTTTGAAGCAGAATGACATGAGCTACACGCAGCTCCGATTTTTTTTTTTTTTGGTGTCTGACCTACTTTGAAAGATTTTGTAGTCGATTTACTTACCACTATCGCTGTTGGAAGGAGGAAACCACGTGATAATCACACAGTATTCTAGAGACGATCAGGTAATGAAAATTTAGAATAAGTAAAACAGTATCAAAAGAAGTTGTGTGGTGGAGCGGCACATGCAATTCACGCTTCCTAGATGATCGTTGCTGCGTAGAATAATTCTTTTGTCTGTGGCGTCTTCAGTATTCGTCTTCTGGAAGTTTTGCTTGCAATATATTCTTCAATATTTTCATTATGAGTTGGTGCTTGCTTTCCCGATGTTATTTTGTTTAGTGCATTCGCCTTCTCTTAACCCTGAGAAACCACATACGGAAACTGAGGCACTGCCGGCTGTTCATAAGCAGAGTTCGATGAAGTTATTTCGCTTTTTATTCGGTGCCTTTAATATTCTTCTCATCAGTGGTGAGTGCTGCCTGCAGAAAGCGCTTATCTTGCGAATTCACGTGAAAGTTTGTGTTCCCTGGGAGATGCACTACTTGTGATTAGCTTGAGTGGTGCGGGCAGGTGGCTCGTTGGTCTAGGGGTATGATTCCTGCTTTGGGTGCAGGAGGTCCCGGGTTCAAATCCCGGACGAGCCCTGCCATTTTGACCGTGCTGAAGAGTAGGTGGAACTCAGTCCCGGTTGCAGCTCCTCAATGAAGAGTAAGACGCCTGTTATATCACGTGGATATAACAAGAATCCGGCACCAGTAAAGTACGTAGGTGGAATTCGGTAGAAAGGCAGACGGTAATTTTTCTTGCAACGGAAAACAAGGTTGTCTTTGCGGAATATGTGCACCGTGAGTGGAGATTCAGCTTGATTGTGCGACAGTCTACCTTCATCTTACTAGCGACGGCAACAACCAATGGGTGGGACGTAAGACTGAGCGTGGCTAAGAGTTTCTCATTATTAGTTACCTTCACACTTTGACACAGCCGTGACAAGGCGAGTAGCGCGAGCTCAGGATAGCCAGTAGGAAGCGCACCTGAAGTAGCCCTGAAGAACCGGGTTGTAAATTTTGCCAGCCATAATGGAGCTAGGGGCGTTCTCAGTTACCAAATACCGGTGCAATAAGAGAGCAACAGTATTTGACAGTAAAATGACGCCCTATCCATCTAGAATATGACATTGATTGTCTCTGCATACGCATCCGTGAGGTCATCCCGGAAATGAAATCCGATAAGCGGATTAAAATTGTTGTGTTCCCGCCCGGGATCGAACCGGGGACCTTCTGCGTGTAAAGCAGACGTGATAACCGCTACACCACGGAAACGACGGATCGTCTGATGTGCCACCCGGAGACTCGTGGTAGCAACAGTTTTTCTTCTGTGTTAGCAAGGGCATCGGCTACGAGCTCCCTCCGATTCGTGAGGTTCCTATAGTACAAGAAGTCGATGAAAACAATCCAACCGCGACAGCCAGAGAGAACGCTGGGTGAGCTGCAGCCGTACATGGTGAGACCATCATCGGTGGCGTCATTCACATGCAGTGTGTTTTCGGAACGAACAGGCTCGTTGGTCTAGGGGTATGATTCCTGCTTCGGGTGCAGGAGGTCCCGGGTTCAAATCCCGGACGAGCCCTTGCGTTTTGTACAACGGTGTGCTAACAAACCGCATGGCGGCGGCTGTTTCGCGCATTTCCAGGCCTCCAAGTCAGCGCTAAATCCGACAACCAGTTCTGAAACAGTTTCATTTGAGCCATGTGCACCCTGCTGGTGGAACGTTTGAAGTTGATTTAAATGGTCACAGTAGAGATCGTAGCAAGTGTCTTGCTGAGTGCGACGAAAACGTGTTTCCGCCCGCAATCGAACCGGGGACCTTGTGCGTGTTAGGCAGACGTTATAACCGCTACACCACGGAAACTGCTACGCTCTGCCCTCCACATGTGATACAACTTGTAGGACGATCGCCATTGTGGCGTAAAAATCACAATGCCGGTATTTCGCATTCGTGTGAAACAATCGACAGCACCCTTGACTGCCTGAATGCCATGTCGAATAAGAGCTCAAGAAGTCATCGGAAACGCTCGAGGGAGAGTCCTCAGCAGCATCTGCTGCTCTTTCTTTCCTTACGAGATACCGTCGATTCGCGCAGTCGTTATTGCAAAAGATGTCACCAAAGGCGATCGCTTCGTTAGCGGCACGGCACGGCGCCTGGGCTCGGCGGCAGCTCTACATGGAGGCACCAGCAGCCCCAGCCCCTCCAGGCCGCCGCCGGCGCCACAGCGCAAGGAGTCGGCGCCCGCCCTGCAATGCCCCCTGTCGTTGCACATTCCACCCGCCCTTTATCCTCTCCATGTCTGACTCACTACCCTAAATGACGCTGTAGTCGACGTGCTTATTACTATCGCTTTTGGAAGAACCAAGGCGCAGTATTCTAGTGACGAACCGGTATTGCAAATTTGGATTAAGTAAAAATTTGTTGTGTGGTCGAGCGACACCCCCGTCTCGCTCTTCCTAGATGATCGCTGCTGCGCGGAGTAACTCCTAGCGCGCCGATGGCTTCAGAGTTGGTCTTCTCGAAGTTTTGCTTTTGCACTGCATTCCGCAATCTTATAGTTACGTGCTTCGGTTTCCCGACGTTCTTGTGTTTAGTGCGTTCGGCTTCTCTTAACCCTTAGCCACCGCTTGCCGAAATTTCCACACCGTCATCTGTTGATCTGCAGAGCTCGATGAAGGTACCGCGGCCGTTCCTGAGCTCGCGAAACGGCCGAATCTGTAGTTGTTTCCAGATCTCTCCCACACAACGGCCTCCCGGAAGCTTGGATTACAGGAGTACGCCACTACTCCCAGCCGCTGAATTACCTTTGAAGCAGAATGACATGAGCTACACGCAGCTCCGATTTTTTTTTTTTTTTGGTGTCTGACCTACTTTGAAAGATTTTGTAGTCGATTTACTTACCACTATCGCTGTTGGAAGGAGGAAACCACGTGATAATCACACAGTATTCTAGAGACGATCAGGTAATGAAAATTTAGAATAAGTAAAACAGTATCAAAAGAAGTTGTGTGGTGGAGCGGCACATGCAATTCACGCTTCCTAGATGATCGTTGCTGCATAGAATAATTCTTTTGTCTGTGGCGTCTTCAGTATTCGTCTTCTGGAAGTTTTGCTTGCAATATATTCTTCAATATTTTCATTATGAGTTGGTGCTTGCTTTCCCGATGTTATTTTGTTTAGTGCATTCGCCTTCTCTTAACCCTGAGAAACCACATACGGAAACTGAGGCACTGCCGGCTGTTCATAAGCAGAGTTCGATGAAGTTATTTCGCTTTTTATTCGGTGCCTTTAATATTCTTCTCATCAGTGGTGAGTGCTGCCTGCAGAAAGCGCTTATCTTGCGAATTCACGTGAAAGTTTGTGTTCCCTGGGAGATGCACTACTTGTGATTAGCTTGAGTGGTGCGGGCAGGTGGCTCGTTGGTCTAGGGGTATGATTCCTGCTTTGGGTGCAGGAGGTCCCGGGTTCAAATCCCGGACGAGCTCTGCCATTTTGACCGTGCTGAAGAGTAGGTAGAACTCAGTCCCGGTTGCAGCTCCTCAATGAAGAGTAAGACGCCTGTTATATCACGTGGATATAACAAGAATCCGGCACCAGTAAAGTACGTAGGTGGAATTCGGTAGAAAGGCAGACGGTAATTTTTCTTGCAACGGAAAACAAGGTTGTCTTTGCGGAATATGTGCACCGTGAGTGGAGATTCAGCTTGATTGTGCGACAGTCTACCTTCATCTTACTAGCGACGGCAACAACCAATGGGTGGGACGTAAGACTGAGCGTGGCTAAGAGTTTCTCATTATTAGTTACCTTCACACTTTGACACAGCCGTGACAAGGCGAGTAGCGCGAGCTCAGGATAGCCAGTAGGAAGCGCACCTGAAGTAGCCCTGAAGAACCGGGTTGTAAATTTTGCCAGCCATAATGGAGCTAGGGGCGTTCTCAGTTACCAAATACCGGTGCAATAAGAGAGCAACAGTATTTGACAGTAAAATGACGCCCTATCCATCTAGAATATGACATTGATTGTCTCTGCATACGCATCCGTGAGGTCATCCCGGAAATGAAATCCGATAAGCGGATTAAAATTGTTGTGTTCCCGCCCGGGATCGAACCGGGGACCTTCTGCGTGTAAAGCAGACGTGATAACCGCTACACCACGGAAACGACGGATCGTCTGATGTGCCACCCGGAGACTCGTGGTAGCAACAGTTTTTCTTCTGTGTTAGCAAGGGCATCGGCTACGAGCTCTCTCCGATTCGTGAGGTTCCTATAGTACAAGAAGTCGATGAAAACAATCCAACCGCGACAGCCAGAGAGAACGCTGGGTGAGCTGCAGCCGTACATGGTGAGACCATCCTCGGTGGCGTCATTCACATGCAGTGTGTTTTCGGAACGAACAGGCTCGTTGGTCTAGGGGTATGATTCCTGCTTCGGGTGCAGGAGGTCCCGGGTTCAAATCCCGGACGAGCCCTTGCGTTTTGTACAACGGTGTGCTAACAAACCGCATGGCGGCGGCTGTTTCGCGCATTTCCAGGCCTCCAAGTCAGCGCTAAATCCGACAACCAGTTCTGAAACAGTTTCATTTGAGCCATGTGCACCCTGCTGGTGGAACGTTTGAAGTTGATTTAAATGGTCACAGTAGAGATCGTAGCAAGTGTCTTGCTGAGTGCGACGAAAACGTGTTTCCGCCCGCAATCGAACCGGGGACCTTGCGCGTGTTAGGCAGACGTTATAACCGCTACACCACGGAAACTGCTACGCTCTGCCCTCCACATGTGATACAACTTGTAGGACGATCGCCATTGTGGCGTAAAAATCACAATGCCGGTATTTCGCATTCGTGTGAAACAATCGACAGCACCCTTGACTGCCTGAATGCCATGTCGAATAAGAGCTCAAGAAGTCATCGGAAACGCTCGAGGGAGAGTCCTCAGCAGCATCTGCTGCTCTTTCTTTCCTTACGAGATACCGTCGATTCGCGCAGTCGTTATTGCAAAAGATGTCACCAAAGGCGATCGCTTCGTTAGCGGCACGGCACGGCGCCTGGGCTCGGCGGCAGCTCTACATGGAGGCACCAGCAGCCCCAGCCCCTCCAGGCCGCCGCCGGCGCCACAGCGCAAGGAGTCGGCGCCCGCCCTGCAATGCCCCCTGTCGTTGCACATTCCACCCGCCCTTTATCCTCTCCATGTCTGACTCACTACCCTAAATGACGCTGTAGTCGACGTGCTTATTACTATCGCTTTTGGAAGAACCAAGGCGCAGTATTCTAGTGACGAACCGGTATTGCAAATTTGGATTAAGTAAAAATTTGTTGTGTGGTCGAGCGACACCCCCGTCTCGCTCTTCCTAGATGATCGCTGCTGCGCGGAGTAACTCCTAGCGCGCCGATGGCTTCAGAGTTGGTCTTCTCGAAGTTTTGCTTTTGCACTGCATTCCGCAATCTTATAGTTACGTGCTTCGGTTTCCCGACGTTCTTGTGTTTAGTGCGTTCGGCTTCTCTTAACCCTTAGCCACCGCTTGCCGAAATTTCCACACCGTCATCTGTTGATCTGCAGAGCTCGATGAAGGTACCGCGGCCGTTCCTGAGCTCGCGAAACGGCCGAATCTGTAGTTGTTTCCAGATCTCTCCCACACAACGGCCTCCCGGAAGCTTGGATTACAGGAGTACGCCACTACTCCCAGCCGCTGAATTACCTTTGAAGCAGAATGACATGAGCTACACGCAGCTCCGATTTTTTTTTTTTTTTTGGTGTCTGACCTACTTTGAAAGATTTTGTAGTCGATTTACTTACCACTATCGCTGTTGGAAGGAGGAAACCACGTGATAATCACACAGTATTCTAGAGACGATCAGGTAATGAAAATTTAGAATAAGTAAAACAGTATCAAAAGAAGTTGTGTGGTGGAGCGGCACATGCAATTCACGCTTCCTAGATGATCGTTGCTGCATAGAATAATTCTTTTGTCTGTGGCGTCTTCAGTATTCGTCTTCTGGAAGTTTTGCTTGCAATATATTCTTCAATATTTTCATTATGAGTTGGTGCTTGCTTTCCCGATGTTATTTTGTTTAGTGCATTCGCCTTCTCTTAACCCTGAGAAACCACATACGGAAACTGAGGCACTGCCGGCTGTTCATAAGCAGAGTTCGATGAAGTTATTTCGCTTTTTATTCGGTGCCTTTAATATTCTTCTCATCAGTGGTGAGTGCTGCCTGCAGAAAGCGCTTATCTTGCGAATTCACGTGAAAGTTTGTGTTCCCTGGGAGATGCACTACTTGTGATTAGCTTGAGTGGTGCGGGCAGGTGGCTCGTTGGTCTAGGGGTATGATTCCTGCTTTGGGTGCAGGAGGTCCCGGGTTCAAATCCCGGACGAGCCCTGCCATTTTGACCGTGCTGAAGAGTAGGTGGAACTCAGTCCCGGTTGCAGCTCCTCAATGAAGAGTAAGACGCCTGTTATATCACGTGGATATAACAAGAATCCGGCACCAGTAAAGTACGTAGGTGGAATTCGGTAGAAAGGCAGACGGTAATTTTTCTTGCAACGGAAAACAAGGTTGTCTTTGCGGAATATGTGCACCGTGAGTGGAGATTCAGCTTGATTGTGCGACAGTCTACCTTCATCTTACTAGCGACGGCAACAACCAATGGGTGGGACGTAAGACTGAGCGTGGCTAAGAGTTTCTCATTATTAGTTACCTTCACACTTTGACACAGCCGTGACAAGGCGAGTAGCGCGAGCTCAGGATAGCCAGTAGGAAGCGCACCTGAAGTAGCCCTGAAGAACCGGGTTGTAAATTTTGCCAGCCATAATGGAGCTAGGGGCGTTCTCAGTTACCAAATACCGGTGCAATAAGAGAGCAACAGTATTTGACAGTAAAATGACGCCCTATCCATCTAGAATATGACATTGATTGTCTCTGCATACGCATCCGTGAGGTCATCCCGGAAATGAAATCCGATAAGCGGATTAAAATTGTTGTGTTCCCGCCCGGGATCGAACCGGGGACCTTCTGCGTGTAAAGCAGACGTGATAACCGCTACACCACGGAAACGACGGATCGTCTGATGTGCCACCCGGAGACTCGTGGTAGCAACAGTTTTTCTTCTGTGTTAGCAAGGGCATCGGCTACGAGCTCTCTCCGATTCGTGAGGTTCCTATAGTACAAGAAGTCGATGAAAACAATCCAACCGCGACAGCCAGAGAGAACGCTGGGTGAGCTGCAGCCGTACATGGTGAGACCATCCTCGGTGGCGTCATTCACATGCAGTGTGTTTTCGGAACGAACAGGCTCGTTGGTCTAGGGGTATGATTCCTGCTTCGGGTGCAGGAGGTCCCGGGTTCAAATCCCGGACGAGCCCTTGCGTTTTGTACAACGGTGTGCTAACAAACCGCATGGCGGCGGCTGTTTCGCGCATTTCCAGGCCTCCAAGTCAGCGCTAAATCCGACAACCAGTTCTGAAACAGTTTCATTTGAGCCATGTGCACCCTGCTGGTGGAACGTTTGAAGTTGATTTAAATGGTCACAGTAGAGATCGTAGCAAGTGTCTTGCTGAGTGCGACGAAAACGTGTTTCCGCCCGCAATCGAACCGGGGACCTTGTGCGTGTTAGGCAGACGTTATAACCGCTACACCACGGAAACTGCTACGCTCTGCCCTCCACATGTGATACAACTTGTAGGACGATCGCCATTGTGGCGTAAAAATCACAATGCCGGTATTTCGCATTCGTGTGAAACAATCGACAGCACCCTTGACTGCCTGAATGCCATGTCGAATAAGAGCTCAAGAAGTCATCGGAAACGCTCGAGGGAGAGTCCTCAGCAGCATCTGCTGCTCTTTCTTTCCTTACGAGATACCGTCGATTCGCGCAGTCGTTATTGCAAAAGATGTCACCAAAGGCGATCGCTTCGTTAGCGGCACGGCACGGCGCCTGGGCTCGGCGGCAGCTCTACATGGAGGCACCAGCAGCCCCAGCCCCTCCAGGCCGCCGCCGGCGCCACAGCGCAAGGAGTCGGCGCCCGCCCTGCAATGCCCCCTGTCGTTGCACATTCCACCCGCCCTTTATCCTCTCCATGTCTGACTCACTACCCTAAATGACGCTGTAGTCGACGTGCTTATTACTATCGCTTTTGGAAGAACCAAGGCGCAGTATTCTAGTGACGAACCGGTATTGCAAATTTGGATTAAGTAAAAATTTGTTGTGTGGTCGAGCGACACCCCCGTCTCGCTCTTCCTAGATGATCGCTGCTGCGCGGAGTAACTCCTAGCGCGCCGATGGCTTCAGAGTTGGTCTTCTCGAAGTTTTGCTTTTGCACTGCATTCCGCAATCTTATAGTTACGTGCTTCGGTTTCCCGACGTTCTTGTGTTTAGTGCGTTCGGCTTCTCTTAACCCTTAGCCACCGCTTGCCGAAATTTCCACACCGTCATCTGTTGATCTGCAGAGCTCGATGAAGGTACCGCGGCCGTTCCTGAGCTCGCGAAACGGCCGAATCTGTAGTTGTTTCCAGATCTCTCCCACACAACGGCCTCCCGGAAGCTTGGATTACAGGAGTACGCCACTACTCCCAGCCGCTGAATTACCTTTGAAGCAGAATGACATGAGCTACACGCAGCTCCGATTTTTTTTTTTTTTTGGTGTCTGACCTACTTTGAAAGATTTTGTAGTCGATTTACTTACCACTATCGCTGTTGGAAGGAGGAAACCACGTGATAATCACACAGTATTCTAGAGACGATCAGGTAATGAAAATTTAGAATAAGTAAAACAGTATCAAAAGAAGTTGTGTGGTGGAGCGGCACATGCAATTCACGCTTCCTAGATGATCGTTGCTGCATAGAATAATTCTTTTGTCTGTGGCGTCTTCAGTATTCGTCTTCTGGAAGTTTTGCTTGCAATATATTCTTCAATATTTTCATTATGAGTTGGTGCTTGCTTTCCCGATTTTATTTTGTTTAGTGCATTCGCCTTCTCTTAACCCTGAGAAACCACATACGGAAACTGAGGCACTGCCGGCTGTTCATAAGCAGAGTTCGATGAAGTTATTTCGCTTTTTATTCGGTGCCTTTAATATTCTTCTCATCAGTGGTGAGTGCTGCCTGCAGAAAGCGCTTATCTTGCGAATTCACGTGAAAGTTTGTGTTCCCTGGGAGATGCACTACTTGTGATTAGCTTGAGTGGTGCGGGCAGGTGGCTCGTTGGTCTAGGGGTATGATTCCTGCTTTGGGTGCAGGAGGTCCCGGGTTCAAATCCCGGACGAGCCCTGCCATTTTGACCGTGCTGAAGAGTAGGTGGAACTCAGTCCCGGTTGCAGCTCCTCAATGAAGAGTAAGACGCCTGTTATATCACGTGGATATAACAAGAATCCGGCACCAGTAAAGTACGTAGGTGGAATTCGGTAGAAAGGCAGACGGTAATTTTTCTTGCAACGGAAAACAAGGTTGTCTTTGCGGAATATGTGCACCGTGAGTGGAGATTCAGCTTGATTGTGCGACAGTCTACCTTCATCTTACTAGCGACGGCAACAACCAATGGGTGGGACGTAAGACTGAGCGTGGCTAAGAGTTTCTCATTATTAGTTACCTTCACACTTTGACACAGCCGTGACAAGGCGAGTAGCGCGAGCTCAGGATAGCCAGTAGGAAGCGCACCTGAAGTAGCCCTGAAGAACCGGGTTGTAAATTTTGCCAGCCATAATGGAGCTAGGGGCGTTCTCAGTTACCAAATACCGGTGCAATAAGAGAGCAACAGTATTTGACAGTAAAATGACGCCCTATCCATCTAGAATATGACATTGATTGTCTCTGCATACGCATCCGTGAGGTCATCCCGGAAATGAAATCCGATAAGCGGATTAAAATTGTTGTGTTCCCGCCCGGGATCGAACCGGGGACCTTCTGCGTGTAAAGCAGACGTGATAACCGCTACACCACGGAAACGACGGATCGTCTGATGTGCCACCCGGAGACTCGTGGTAGCAACAGTTTTTCTTCTGTGTTAGCAAGGGCATCGGCTACGAGCTCTCTCCGATTCGTGAGGTTCCTATAGTACAAGAAGTCGATGAAAACAATCCAACCGCGACAGCCAGAGAGAACGCTGGGTGAGCTGCAGCCGTACATGGTGAGACCATCCTCGGTGGCGTCATTCACATGCAGTGTGTTTTCGGAACGAACAGGCTCGTTGGTCTAGGGGTATGATTCCTGCTTCGGGTGCAGGAGGTCCCGGGTTCAAATCCCGGACGAGCCCTTGCGTTTTGTACAACGGTGTGCTAACAAACCGCATGGCGGCGGCTGTTTCGCGCATTTCCAGGCCTCCAAGTCAGCGCTAAATCCGACAACCAGTTCTGAAACAGTTTCATTTGAGCCATGTGCACCCTGCTGGTGGAACGTTTGAAGTTGATTTAAATGGTCACAGTAGAGATCGTAGCAAGTGTCTTGCTGAGTGCGACGAAAACGTGTTTCCGCCCGCAATCGAACCGGGGACCTTGTGCGTGTTAGGCAGACGTTATAACCGCTACACCACGGAAACTGCTACGCTCTGCCCTCCACATGTGATACAACTTGTAGGACGATCGCCATTGTGGCGTAAAAATCACAATGCCGGTATTTCGCATTCGTGTGAAACAATCGACAGCACCCTTGACTGCCTGAATGCCATGTCGAATAAGAGCTCAAGAAGTCATCGGAAACGCTCGAGGGAGAGTCCTCAGCAGCATCTGCTGCTCTTTCTTTCCTTACGAGATACCGTCGATTCGCGCAGTCGTTATTGCAAAAGATGTCACCAAAGGCGATCGCTTCGTTAGCGGCACGGCACGGCGCCTGGGCTCGGCGGCAGCTCTACATGGAGGCACCAGCAGCCCCAGCCCCTCCACGCCGCCGCCGGCGCCACAGCGCAAGGAGTCGGCGCCCGCCCTGCAATGCCCCCTGTCGTTGCACATTCCACCCGCCCTTTATCCTCTCCATGTCTGACTCACTACCCTAAATGACGCTGTAGTCGACGTGCTTATTACTATCGCTTTTGGAAGAACCAAGGCGCAGTATTCTAGTGACGAACCGGTATTGCAAATTTGGATTAAGTAAAAATTTGTTGTGTGGTCGAGCGACACCCCCGTCTCGCTCTTCCTAGATGATCGCTGCTGCGCGGAGTAACTCCTAGCGCGCCGATGGCTTCAGAGTTGGTCTTCTCGAAGTTTTGCTTTTGCACTGCATTCCGCAATCTTATAGTTACGTGCTTCGGTTTCCCGACGTTCTTGTGTTTAGTGCGTTCGGCTTCTCTTAACCCTTAGCCACCGCTTGCCGAAATTTCCACACCGTCATCTGTTGATCTGCAGAGCTCGATGAAGGTACCGCGGCCGTTCCTGAGCTCGCGAAACGGCCGAATCTGTAGTTGTTTCCAGATCTCTCCCACACAACGGCCTCCCGGAAGCTTGGATTACAGGAGTACGCCACTACTCCCAGCCGCTGAATTACCTTTGAAGCAGAATGACATGAGCTACACGCAGCTCCGATTTTTTTTTTTTTTTGGTGTCTGACCTACTTTGAAAGATTTTGTAGTCGATTTACTTACCACTATCGCTGTTGGAAGGAGGAAACCACGTGATAATCACACAGTATTCTAGAGACGATCAGGTAATGAAAATTTAGAATAAGTAAAACAGTATCAAAAGAAGTTGTGTGGTGGAGCGGCACATGCAATTCACGCTTCCTAGATGATCGTTGCTGCATAGAATAATTCTTTTGTCTGTGGCGTCTTCAGTATTCGTCTTCTGGAAGTTTTGCTTGCAATATATTCTTCAATATTTTCATTATGAGTTGGTGCTTGCTTTCCCGATGTTATTTTGTTTAGTGCATTCGCCTTCTCTTAACCCTGAGAAACCACATACGGAAACTGAGGCACTGCCGGCTGTTCATAAGCAGAGTTCGATGAAGTTATTTCGCTTTTTATTCGGTGCCTTTAATATTCTTCTCATCAGTGGTGAGTGCTGCCTGCAGAAAGCGCTTATCTTGCGAATTCACGTGAAAGTTTGTGTTCCCTGGGAGATGCACTACTTGTGATTAGCTTGAGTGGTGCGGGCAGGTGGCTCGTTGGTCTAGGGGTATGATTCCTGCTTTGGGTGCAGGAGGTCCCGGGTTCAAATCCCGGACGAGCCCTGCCATTTTGACCGTGCTGAAGAGTAGGTGGAACTCAGTCCCGGTTGCAGCTCCTCAATGAAGAGTAAGACGCCTGTTATATCACGTGGATATAACAAGAATCCGGCACCAGTAAAGTACGTAGGTGGAATTCGGTAGAAAGGCAGACGGTAATTTTTCTTGCAACGGAAAACAAGGTTGTCTTTGCGGAATATGTGCACCGTGAGTGGAGATTCAGCTTGATTGTGCGACAGTCTACCTTCATCTTACTAGCGACGGCAACAACCAATGGGTGGGACGTAAGACTGAGCGTGGCTAAGAGTTTCTCATTATTAGTTACCTTCACACTTTGACACAGCCGTGACAAGGCGAGTAGCGCGAGCTCAGGATAGCCAGTAGGAAGCGCACCTGAAGTAGCCCTGAAGAACCGGGTTGTAAATTTTGCCAGCCATAATGGAGCTAGGGGCGTTCTCAGTTACCAAATACCGGTGCAATAAGAGAGCAACAGTATTTGACAGTAAAATGACGCCCTATCCATCTAGAATATGACATTGATTGTCTCTGCATACGCATCCGTGAGGTCATCCCGGAAATGAAATCCGATAAGCGGATTAAAATTGTTGTGTTCCCGCCCGGGATCGAACCGGGGACCTTCTGCGTGTAAAGCAGACGTGATAACCGCTACACCACGGAAACGACGGATCGTCTGATGTGCCACCCGGAGACTCGTGGTAGCAACAGTTTTTCTTCTGTGTTAGCAAGGGCATCGGCTACGAGCTCTCTCCGATTCGTGAGGTTCCTATAGTACAAGAAGTCGATGAAAACAATCCAACCGCGACAGCCAGAGAGAACGCTGGGTGAGCTGCAGCCGTACATGGTGAGACCATCCTCGGTGGCGTCATTCACATGCAGTGTGTTTTCGGAACGAACAGGCTCGTTGGTCTAGGGGTATGATTCCTGCTTCGGGTGCAGGAGGTCCCGGGTTCAAATCCCGGACGAGCCCTTGCGTTTTGTACAACGGTGTGCTAACAAACCGCATGGCGGCGGCTGTTTCGCGCATTTCCAGGCCTCCAAGTCAGCGCTAAATCCGACAACCAGTTCTGAAACAGTTTCATTTGAGCCATGTGCACCCTGCTGGTGGAACGTTTGAAGTTGATTTAAATGGTCACAGTAGAGATCGTAGCAAGTGTCTTGCTGAGTGCGACGAAAACGTGTTTCCGCCCGCAATCGAACCGGGGACCTTGTGCGTGTTAGGCAGACGTTATAACCGCTACACCACGGAAACTGCTACGCTCTGCCCTCCACATGTGATACAACTTGTAGGACGATCGCCATTGTGGCGTAAAAATCACAATGCCGGTATTTCGCATTCGTGTGAAACAATCGACAGCACCCTTGACTGCCTGAATGCCATGTCGAATAAGAGCTCAAGAAGTCATCGGAAACGCTCGAGGGAGAGTCCTCAGCAGCATCTGCTGCTCTTTCTTTCCTTACGAGATACCGTCGATTCGCGCAGTCGTTATTGCAAAAGATGTCACCAAAGGCGATCGCTTCGTTAGCGGCACGGCACGGCGCCTGGGCTCGGCGGCAGCTCTACATGGAGGCACCAGCAGCCCCAGCCCCTCCACGCCGCCGCCGGCGCCACAGCGCAAGGAGTCGGCGCCCGCCCTGCAATGCCCCCTGTCGTTGCACATTCCACCCGCCCTTTATCCTCTCCATGTCTGACTCACTACCCTAAATGACGCTGTAGTCGACGTGCTTATTACTATCGCTTTTGGAAGAACCAAGGCGCAGTATTCTAGTGACGAACCGGTATTGCAAATTTGGATTAAGTAAAAATTTGTTGTGTGGTCGAGCGACACCCCCGTCTCGCTCTTCCTAGATGATCGCTGCTGCGCGGAGTAACTCCTAGCGCGCCGATGGCTTCAGAGTTGGTCTTCTCGAAGTTTTGCTTTTGCACTGCATTCCGCAATCTTATAGTTACGTGCTTCGGTTTCCCGACGTTCTTGTGTTTAGTGCGTTCGGCTTCTCTTAACCCTTAGCCACCGCTTGCCGAAATTTCCACACCGTCATCTGTTGATCTGCAGAGCTCGATGAAGGTACCGCGGCCGTTCCTGAGCTCGCGAAACGGCCGAATCTGTAGTTGTTTCCAGATCTCTCCCACACAACGGCCTCCCGGAAGCTTGGATTACAGGAGTACGCCACTACTCCCAGCCGCTGAATTACCTTTGAAGCAGAATGACATGAGCTACACGCAGCTCCGATTTTTTTTTTTTTTTGGTGTCTGACCTACTTTGAAAGATTTTGTAGTCGATTTACTTACCACTATCGCTGTTGGAAGGAGGAAACCACGTGATAATCACACAGTATTCTAGAGACGATCAGGTAATGAAAATTTAGAATAAGTAAAACAGTATCAAAAGAAGTTGTGTGGTGGAGCGGCACATGCAATTCACGCTTCCTAGATGATCGTTGCTGCATAGAATAATTCTTTTGTCTGTGGCGTCTTCAGTATTCGTCTTCTGGAAGTTTTGCTTGCAATATATTCTTCAATATTTTCATTATGAGTTGGTGCTTGCTTTCCCGATGTTATTTTGTTTAGTGCATTCGCCTTCTCTTAACCCTGAGAAACCACATACGGAAACTGAGGCACTGCCGGCTGTTCATAAGCAGAGTTCGATGAAGTTATTTCGCTTTTTATTCGGTGCCTTTAATATTCTTCTCATCAGTGGTGAGTGCTGCCTGCAGAAAGCGCTTATCTTGCGAATTCACGTGAAAGTTTGTGTTCCCTGGGAGATGCACTACTTGTGATTAGCTTGAGTGGTGCGGGCAGGTGGCTCGTTGGTCTAGGGGTATGATTCCTGCTTTGGGTGCAGGAGGTCCCGGGTTCAAATCCCGGACGAGCCCTGCCATTTTGACCGTGCTGAAGAGTAGGTGGAACTCAGTCCCGGTTGCAGCTCCTCAATGAAGAGTAAGACGCCTGTTATATCACGTGGATATAACAAGAATCCGGCACCAGTAAAGTACGTAGGTGGAATTCGGTAGAAAGGCAGACGGTAATTTTTCTTGCAACGGAAAACAAGGTTGTCTTTGCGGAATATGTGCACCGTGAGTGGAGATTCAGCTTGATTGTGCGACAGTCTACCTTCATCTTACTAGCGACGGCAACAACCAATGGGTGGGACGTAAGACTGAGCGTGGCTAAGAGTTTCTCATTATTAGTTACCTTCACACTTTGACACAGCCGTGACAAGGCGAGTAGCGCGAGCTCAGGATAGCCAGTAGGAAGCGCACCTGAAGTAGCCCTGAAGAACCGGGTTGTAAATTTTGCCAGCCATAATGGAGCTAGGGGCGTTCTCAGTTACCAAATACCGGTGCAATAAGAGAGCAACAGTATTTGACAGTAAAATGACGCCCTATCCATCTAGAATATGACATTGATTGTCTCTGCATACGCATCCGTGAGGTCATCCCGGAAATGAAATCCGATAAGCGGATTAAAATTGTTGTGTTCCCGCCCGGGATCGAACCGGGGACCTTCTGCGTGTAAAGCAGACGTGATAACCGCTACACCACGGAAACGACGGATCGTCTGATGTGCCACCCGGAGACTCGTGGTAGCAACAGTTTTTCTTCTGTGTTAGCAAGGGCATCGGCTACGAGCTCTCTCCGATTCGTGAGGTTCCTATAGTACAAGAAGTCGATGAAAACAATCCAACCGCGACAGCCAGAGAGAACGCTGGGTGAGCTGCAGCCGTACATGGTGAGACCATCCTCGGTGGCGTCATTCACATGCAGTGTGTTTTCGGAACGAACAGGCTCGTTGGTCTAGGGGTATGATTCCTGCTTCGGGTGCAGGAGGTCCCGGGTTCAAATCCCGGACGAGCCCTTGCGTTTTGTACAACGGTGTGCTAACAAACCGCATGGCGGCGGCTGTTTCGCGCATTTCCAGGCCTCCAAGTCAGCGCTAAATCCGACAACCAGTTCTGAAACAGTTTCATTTGAGCCATGTGCACCCTGCTGGTGGAACGTTTGAAGTTGATTTAAATGGTCACAGTAGAGATCGTAGCAAGTGTCTTGCTGAGTGCGACGAAAACGTGTTTCCGCCCGCAATCGAACCGGGGACCTTGTGCGTGTTAGGCAGACGTTATAACCGCTACACCACGGAAACTGCTACGCTCTGCCCTCCACATGTGATACAACTTGTAGGACGATCGCCATTGTGGCGTAAAAATCACAATGCCGGTATTTCGCATTCGTGTGAAACAATCGACAGCACCCTTGACTGCCTGAATGCCATGTCGAATAAGAGCTCAAGAAGTCATCGGAAACGCTCGAGGGAGAGTCCTCAGCAGCATCTGCTGCTCTTTCTTTCCTTACGAGATACCGTCGATTCGCGCAGTCGTTATTGCAAAAGATGTCACCAAAGGCGATCGCTTCGTTAGCGGCACGGCACGGCGCCTGGGCTCGGCGGCAGCTCTACATGGAGGCACCAGCAGCCCCAGCCCCTCCAGGCCGCCGCCGGCGCCACAGCGCAAGGAGTCGGCGCCCGCCCTGCAATGCCCCCTGTCGTTGCACATTCCACCCGCCCTTTATCCTCTCCATGTCTGACTCACTACCCTAAATGACGCTGTAGTCGACGTGCTTATTACTATCGCTTTTGGAAGAACCAAGGCGCAGTATTCTAGTGACGAACCGGTATTGCAAATTTGGATTAAGTAAAAATTTGTTGTGTGGTCGAGCGACACCCCCGTCTCGCTCTTCCTAGATGATCGCTGCTGCGCGGAGTAACTCCTAGCGCGCCGATGGCTTCAGAGTTGGTCTTCTCGAAGTTTTGCTTTTGCACTGCATTCCGCAATCTTATAGTTACGTGCTTCGGTTTCCCGACGTTCTTGTGTTTAGTGCGTTCGGCTTCTCTTAACCCTTAGCCACCGCTTGCCGAAATTTCCACACCGTCATCTGTTGATCTGCAGAGCTCGATGAAGGTACCGCGGCCGTTCCTGAGCTCGCGAAACGGCCGAATCTGTAGTTGTTTCCAGATCTCTCCCACACAACGGCCTCCCGGAAGCTTGGATTACAGGAGTACGCCACTACTCCCAGCCGCTGAATTACCTTTGAAGCAGAATGACATGAGCTACACGCAGCTCCGATTTTTTTTTTTTTTGGTGTCTGACCTACTTTGAAAGATTTTGTAGTCGATTTACTTACCACTATCGCTGTTGGAAGGAGGAAACCACGTGATAATCACACAGTATTCTAGAGACGATCAGGTAATGAAAATTTAGAATAAGTAAAACAGTATCAAAAGAAGTTGTGTGGTGGAGCGGCACATGCAATTCACGCTTCCTAGATGATCGTTGCTGCATAGAATAATTCTTTTGTCTGTGGCGTCTTCAGTATTCGTCTTCTGGAAGTTTTGCTTGCAATATATTCTTCAATATTTTCATTATGAGTTGGTGCTTGCTTTCCCGATGTTATTTTGTTTAGTGCATTCGCCTTCTCTTAACCCTGAGAAACCACATACGGAAACTGAGGCACTGCCGGCTGTTCATAAGCAGAGTTCGATGAAGTTATTTCGCTTTTTATTCGGTGCCTTTAATATTCTTCTCATCAGTGGTGAGTGCTGCCTGCAGAAAGCGCTTATCTTGCGAATTCACGTGAAAGTTTGTGTTCCCTGGGAGATGCACTACTTGTGATTAGCTTGAGTGGTGCGGGCAGGTGGCTCGTTGGTCTAGGGGTATGATTCCTGCTTTGGGTGCAGGAGGTCCCGGGTTCAAATCCCGGACGAGCCCTGCCATTTTGACCGTGCTGAAGAGTAGGTGGAACTCAGTCCCGGTTGCAGCTCCTCAATGAAGAGTAAGACGCCTGTTATATCACGTGGATATAACAAGAATCCGGCACCAGTAAAGTACGTAGGTGGAATTCGGTAGAAAGGCAGACGGTAATTTTTCTTGCAACGGAAAACAAGGTTGTCTTTGCGGAATATGTGCACCGTGAGTGGAGATTCAGCTTGATTGTGCGACAGTCTACCTTCATCTTACTAGCGACGGCAACAACCAATGGGTGGGACGTAAGACTGAGCGTGGCTAAGAGTTTCTCATTATTAGTTACCTTCACACTTTGACACAGCCGTGACAAGGCGAGTAGCGCGAGCTCAGGATAGCCAGTAGGAAGCGCACCTGAAGTAGCCCTGAAGAACCGGGTTGTAAATTTTGCCAGCCATAATGGAGCTAGGGGCGTTCTCAGTTACCAAATACCGGTGCAATAAGAGAGCAACAGTATTTGACAGTAAAATGACGCCCTATCCATCTAGAATATGACATTGATTGTCTCTGCATACGCATCCGTGAGGTCATCCCGGAAATGAAATCCGATAAGCGGATTAAAATTGTTGTTCCCGCCCGGGATCGAACCGGGGACCTTCTGCGTGTAAAGCAGACGTGATAACCGCTACACCACGGAAACGACGGATCGTCTGATGTGCCACCCGGAGACTCGTGGTAGCAACAGTTTTTCTTCTGTGTTAGCAAGGGCATCGGCTACGAGCTCTCTCCGATTCGTGAGGTTCCTATAGTACAAGAAGTCGATGAAAACAATCCAACCGCGACAGCCAGAGAGAACGCAGTTCCGCTTCAGACGGCGTGCTGTGAGGACGTGTTAGCGCTCCGCTTAGCTGCTGTGTTTCGAAGTCGTGACTAATTCTTGTTGCTCTTCGTTCAGTGTGTGTTAGTGTTTTGTGTCGTTGTCCTTGTGTTGTCGACGTCTCTTTTGTTTTTTTCTTGAAAGCGGTTTTGGCCGCTGTTTATCTGCTGAAATGTCTACCATGTTTCCCAGGAAGCTTACTGTGCGATTTGGTTTTGACAAGTCTACCCGGTATGTACAACCCAGCTCACTGGAAATTCACGACTGGATTGTTGATGTTGTTGGCCTCTCATCTGATCAGATACATACGGCTTACTATGATCTGGAACAATACTGTTTCTATGTCAAGCTGCTTTCACCTTTGGTGCTGGAACGGATCTTAAACAAATTTGATGGGGAAGCTGAATTCCGACACCGTGACAATTCGGTGAGTAAGGTCACAGTTTCTAATGCTGATGTTGATTACAAGCATGTGCGTATTTTTAACTTGCCCCCCGAGGTTGACAACTGTTATTTAAAAGATGTTCTTTCTAAGTATGGGGATATCAAGCTCATTAGGAATGAACGGTGGTCCAGCCAACACCGGTTGCAATGCTTTAGTGGAGTGCGTTCGGTCGACATGCATGTTAAGCATAATATTCCCTCTCATGTTCAAGTTTGCGGATATAAAGCGCATGTTATGTACAGTGGACAGACTTTGACCTGTCATGTCTGTAATGAGAGTGGACATATGAGGCAGGATTGTCCGAAACGGGTCTTTGTTTTGCAAACCCACTTACAGCAGCGCAAAAAGTTAACTCTGGCCGACCTTGTGAAGGAAACTTCTGTGTCAGATGGGTCAAGTTCCTCCATCCCGGACAAAGATGAAGATAGGGCGCAGCATCGTGCTGCTGACTTTCCACCGCTAGCGCGAAAGGAGACTTCAGACTCTTCTGTTGTTCAAAGTAGTGTCGTTACTCACAAGAGACGCCGCACGTACGATAGCGGTAGTGCAGACGAAGATGACATTAATGTGGCTAAGACTCCTGTCGATGGCACTTCGCAACCGCTGTTTGAGATTCCGGGCTCCGAACATTCCATGCTTTCGGTTTGTAGCGCCAATTCTCCGGTGACAGTTGCAAAGTTGGATCCATTACCCGTAAACGAACAGGCCGCGGTAGCTTCAGTACCACGCCTGTCACCTGAGGCATGTCAACCGATGCAGACCGACCGACCGACCGATGTTGACACCGTTTGTAGCCAGGTCGTGGACATGCGTGAGCGTCAACAGCTGGCTACGTCCCCGCCTCAGCCCGACAACAAACAAACGGAAGGTTCCACTGTTGATAAACACTCCGCTCCCGAAAGAGAATGTGGAAGAGATAGGACGCCGGAAGTAGTTTTGCAGTCTGAGCACCCACCGTGTGCAGCGGAGGAGGAGCTGGCACCTGACGTCAGCTCCGATCCTCCTACCCCGCCTTCCGCTGCGAATTTCTCAACGGGAGGTTGGCGCCGCCACTCGGTGAAACCAAATGTCAATGTTGTTCGCCGGAAGCCTAAAAAGAAAGGTTCCCACGCCGATGCTGACGCACCTTCCAAGTCAGATTCTCACGAAGGTTCTGGCGTGGAATGATGGCTTGATAGTTGGTTAGATATCTCCGTGCTTCATGTTGCAATCCTACACGCTTTCCACCCTCAATATTAACAGGATCCAGTCGGATTTAAAACTCGCTGCTCTCAAACAGTTTCTCTACGACTCAGCGACTGACATCGCCTTTCTTCAGGAGGTTGTCTCGCCCCGCCTCGACTTTCCCGGATTTGTAGGTTTTTACAATGTTTCACCGGAAGCGCACGTCGGTACTGCCATTTTAGTTCGGGAAGGCATTCCCGTACAAACAGTTGAAACGTTAGAGTCGGGGAGAGGGATTGGACTTACAATAGCAGGGGTCACTTTTGTCAATTTATATGCACCCTCTGGTAGTAGTCACCGGGCAGCACGAGCCGCGTTCTTCAAAGACGATCTCATTTACCTTTTGCGGCGAAATCCCTCACCACTGATACTCGGTGGTGACTTTAATTGTGTTCTGGGCCGCAAAGATCAGACTCCTAATTTTAATTATTCTGGTGAGCTGCGACGCCTTGTTGCTGACCTCAAACTGCACGATGTGTGGGAGGTAAAATACCCCACACTGGTGAAATTTACTCATACCGTTGCCAACTCTTCTAGCAGAATCGACAGAATTTATGTTTCGGATGATTTAAAAAGCAACGTAACACACGCTGAAACTGTTCCCGTCATTTTCTCCGACCATAGTGCGTTGTTAACATGTCTCAATCTGCCACAACAACCTACTCGCCGAGTACGCAACCAGTGGCATCTAAATGTTTCTTTATTGTCGGACACAGAATTAGAAGACGAAATAGCTGCTGCATGGGTGCTGTGTCTCCGTTCACTTCACAACTTTCGAAGTGTGATTGAATGGTGGACCAGACGGGCGAAGCCAAAGATCAGGAGTGTTTTAATATCCTTTAGTATCCGCAGGGCTAGGGAACGGAAAACCACCGTCGAGTTCTATTACAGTGTGCTACGGGATCTTTATGATCAGGCGGGAGCAGTGACGACACGCCTGAAAGATGTCAAACTGATAAAAGCCAAATTACTGCGCTTGAAACGTCAAGAACTGGAGGGCCTTAAGGTACGGTCCAAAGCGAAATCCGTCATTGCAGATGAGACTGCTGCCTTGTATCATCTTATTCGCGACAGCAAAACTAGGCGAGGCACTTTCATAGACGAACTTCAACTCGAGGATGGTACCAAAATCAGCACGCAGCGGGGAATACTCCAGGAAATCTCCGCTTACTATTCAAACATGTATGCACCGGGGGATACAAATGTGGACGATTATGACGAACTTTTTGGCTCTCATACTCCACAACTTACGGGAGATGACAATGACGCTATTTCTTCGACTGTCGAAAATGATGATGTTTACGCCGTAATCTGCAATTCTGCCGTTAACAAATCGCCAGGACCTGACGGCCTCCCCGTTGAATTCTATAAAAGGTTTTGGCATTTAATAGGAGATAAGTTCACCCAACTAATCAATGAAGTCTTACGGGGAACACCGGTGCCAGCAGAATTCAAACAGTGCAAAATTGTACTTCTCCCGAAGAACAAGGGTTGCAAACGTTTAACTAACCTCCGACCGATTTCACTTTTGAACTCTGATTATAAACTTCTCGCTCGAGTACTCCATCACCGCATTATGCCGCTCACCGCTAAAATCATTTGCCCCCAACAGACTTGTGCCTTTAAGAAGACCATCCTACAAACTGCTGCTTTATACCGGGACGTCGTTGCCCTGACTCACGCATGCAATATTAAATGTGGACTGCTTTTTGTCGATTTCCACAAAGCGTTTGATCGGGTCGATCATCCGTATCTGATAGAGACGTTGCGCCGGATGGGATTTCTTGCCACCTCCATAGCCGTCATCAAGAACGTGGCGATGGGAATCACAGCACAACTCTCTGTTAATTGCCAGTTGACGCAGCGCATTGAAATACGACGAGGCGTCCCACAAGGCAGTCCCTTGTCAATGCTGCTTTTTGTTCTTTCTCTCGAACCCTTTTTACGACAGCTACGATGTCGGCTCACCGGACTTACAGTTTCAGGAATGAAAACTGTGGTGGGCGCATATGCGGATGACGTTGGCGTCATCATTAGAAATCAGGCGGATGTGTCACACCTCGAGTTGGCGCTCGCGGCCTATTGTTCGGCATCCGGTGCGAGGCAGAACGTTCAAAAAAGTAAATTTCTAAACCTCAAGGGGCTTGCCCAGTTGCGCATTGCGTGGGCGACTCCTGTCCATCAACATAAAGCTATTGGAATAGTCCTGACGACATCCATTTTCCGAATGATCTCGATAAATTGGCGCGAGGTTTTACGGACTATCCAGGGGGCATTGATTGCCAATCACTCCCGCTGCCTGGACCAATTTCAAAGGGTTCGCTTATTAAATACTTATATCTTGTCCAAGGCTTACTACACTGCACAGATTTTCCCTCTTCCCGCCATGATAGCAAAGGCCATTATGTCCCGCTTAACAAATTTTTTGTGGCGTGGGGAATTATTTCGTGTCTCGGGCAAGACAGCAATTCTGGATCCTTGTAAAGGGGGCCTGGGATTGACGGACATTAACTGTAAAGCAATGGCATTATATGTCAACAGAACATTAACTATCATGTCCAACTCCCCGGAATGCCTCACGGCGAAGTTGTACAATATAGTCCGGCCGCAAAGTGTCGACCCCCCAGTCCATCTTCAGCACATCAGTTTTAAACTTAAACATATAAGGAACTTTTATCTTGAGTGCAGCTACATCAGCAACGAACTTTTACGGTCGCCGACAATCACGGCGAAAGCGATTTTAGCAGAACGGCAACAGCTGCACAGGAACAATGTCATAGAATCCAAGTTCCCTGGATTCGCATGGGACGTCGTCTGGAAAAATATTAGTTGTTCGGTTCTTTCGAGTGATGCACGGACAGCGTGGTACAAAGTTATCCATAATCTCATCTGTACTAATGAACGTCTCTTCGGAATAGGGTTAAGTGACACAAACCTCTGTGGCAAATGTCACCTTGTCGACACTGTGTGTCATCGATATACGTGTGGCGGCCATAATTACAACTGGCAGTGGATCAGAGAGAAACTTGCCCTCATCACCAGGACCGCTGCGCACACTTTTACCCCTCAGCATTTGTACCGCCCCGCTGATCGCTACTTCCCTGAGACGAAAAACAATACAGTGATCTGGCTCAAGGGGAAGTTCACCAGTTACATTTTTAACAACGTTGGAGGCGACAATCACCTTGAATTTTTAATGTATATGGAAACAGAATTTGCAAAGATGCTCCAGTACCCGGCTCATAAGAAGACATTTGGTAATATGCTCCACATTGTTTTCGAAAGGATGGGAATAGGCTAGTGACCACTGATTGTCTTTCATGGTGACATGGGAGGGGTTTGGAGCGCGAAGTACTGGCAGTGCCGCGAAGAGGCCCCACTGCTTTTGCGGCGCGTCTCTGACCCCGACCTCCATCACCAGGCGCACAAGAGAAAGGATTCACTCCCGACGATTTTACAGCCGGTTTTACATTACCAAACAAATAAAGAAATAAAAAAAGGGGTATGATTCAAGAAAAAAAATTAAAAAGACTAAAAATTGGAAAAAAAAGTGGCTAAAAAAACAAAAAAAAAAGTCGTAGAGCATTCAAAAAAAAAAAAATGGATAAAGCGTCGGACTTCGGATCCGAAGATTGCAGGTTCGAATCCTGTCACGGTCAAAAAAAAAAAAAAAAAAGGGGTATGATTCCTGCTTTGGGTGCAGGAGGTCCCGGGTTCAAATCCCGGACGAGCCCTGCCATTTTGACCGTGCTGAAGAGTGGGTGGAACTCAGTCCCGGTTGCAGCTCCTCAATGAAGAGTAAGACGCCTGTTATATCACGTGGATATAACAAGAATCCGGCACCAGTAAAGTACGTAGGTGGAATTCGGTAGAAAGGCAGACGGTAATTTTTCTTGCAACGGAAAACAAGGTTGTCTTTGCGGAATATGTGCACCGTGAGTGGAGATTCAGCTTGATTGTGCGACAGTCTACCTTCATCTTACTAGCGACGGCAACAACCAATGGGTGGGACGTAAGACTGAGCGTGGCTAAGAGTTTCTCATTATTAGTTACCTTCACACTTTGACACAGCCGTGACAAGGCGAGTAGCGCGAGCTCAGGATAGCCAGTAGGAAGCGCACCTGAAGTAGCCCTGAAGAACCGGGTTGTAAATTTTGCCAGCCATAATGGAGCTAGGGGCGTTCTCAGTTACCAAATACCGGTGCAATAAGAGAGCAACAGTATTTGACAGTAAAATGACGCCCTATCCATCTAGAATATGACATTGATTGTCTCTGCATACGCATCCGTGAGGTCATCCCGGAAATGAAATCCGATAAGCGGATTAAAATTGTTGTGTTCCCGCCCGGGATCGAACCGGGGACCTTCTGCGTGTAAAGCAGACGTGATAACCGCTACACCACGGAAACGACGGATCGTCTGATGTGCCACCCGGAGACTCGTGGTAGCAACAGTTTTTCTTCTGTGTTAGCAAGGGCATCGGCTACGAGCTCTCTCCGATTCGTGAGGTTCCTATAGTACAAGAAGTCGATGAAAACAATCCAACCGCGACAGCCAGAGAGAACGCTGGGTGAGCTGCAGCCGTACATGGTGAGACCATCCTCGGTGGCGTCATTCACATGCAGTGTGTTTTCGGAACGAACAGGCTCGTTGGTCTAGGGGTATGATTCCTGCTTCGGGTGCAGGAGGTCCCGGGTTCAAATCCCGGACGAGCCCTTGCGTTTTGTACAACGGTGTGCTAACAAACCGCATGGCGGCGGCTGTTTCGCGCATTTCCAGGCCTCCAAGTCAGCGCTAAATCCGACAACCAGTTCTGAAACAGTTTCATTTGAGCCATGTGCACCCTGCTGGTGGAACGTTTGAAGTTGATTTAAATGGTCACAGTAGAGATCGTAGCAAGTGTCTTGCTGAGTGCGACGAAAACGTGTTTCCGCCCGCAATCGAACCGGGGACCTTGTGCGTGTTAGGCAGACGTTATAACCGCTACACCACGGAAACTGCTACGCTCTGCCCTCCACATGTGATACAACTTGTAGGACGATCGCCATTGTGGCGTTAAAATCACAATGCCGGTATTTCGCATTCGTGTGAAACAATCGACAGCACCCTTGACTGCCTGAATGCCATGTCGAATAAGAGCTCAAGAAGTCATCGGAAACGCTCGAGGGAGAGTCCTCAGCAGCATCTGCTGCTCTTTCTTTCCTTACGAGATACCGTCGATTCGCGCAGTCGTTATTGCAAAAGATGTCACCAAAGGCGATCGCTTCGTTAGCGGCACGGCGCCTGGGCTCGGCGGCAGCTCTACATGGAGGCACCAGCAGCCCCAGCCCCTCCAGGCCGCCGCCGGCGCCACAGCGCAAGGAGTCGGCGCCCGCCCTGCAATGCCCCCTGTCGTTGCACATTCCACCCGCCCTTTATCCTCTCCATGTCTGACTCACTACCCTAAATGACGCTGTAGTCGACGTGCTTATTACTATCGCTTTTGGAAGAACCAAGGCGCAGTATTCTAGTGACGAACCGGTATTGCAAATTTGGATTAAGTAAAAATTTGTTGTGTGGTCGAGCGACACCCCCGTCTCGCTCTTCCTAGATGATCGCTGCTGCGCGGAGTAACTCCTAGCGCGCCGATGGCTTCAGAGTTGGTCTTCTCGAAGTTTTGCTTTTGCACTGCATTCCGCAATCTTATAGTTACGTGCTTCGGTTTCCCGACGTTCTTGTGTTTAGTGCGTTCGGCTTCTCTTAACCCTTAGCCACCGCTTGCCGAAATTTCCACACCGTCATCTGTTGATCTGCAGAGCTCGATGAAGGTACCGCGGCCGTTCCTGAGCTCGCGAAACGGCCGAATCTGTAGTTGTTTCCAGATCTCTCCCACACAACGGCCTCCCGGAAGCTTGGATTACAGGAGTACGCCACTACTCCCAGCCGCTGAATTACCTTTGAAGCAGAATGACATGAGCTACACGCAGCTCCGATTTTTTTTTTTTTTTTTGGTGTCTGACCTACTTTGAAAGATTTTGTAGTCGATTTACTTACCACTATCGCTGTTGGAAGGAGGAAACCACGTGATAATCACACAGTATTCTAGAGACGATCAGGTAATGAAAATTTAGAATAAGTAAAACAGTATCAAAAGAAGTTGTGTGGTGGAGCGGCACATGCAATTCACGCTTCCTAGATGATCGTTGCTGCATAGAATAATTCTTTTGTCTGTGGCGTCTTCAGTATTCGTCTTCTGGAAGTTTTGCTTGCAATATATTCTTCAATATTTTCATTATGAGTTGGTGCTTGCTTTCCCGATGTTATTTTGTTTAGTGCATTCGCCTTCTCTTAACCCTGAGAAACCACATACGGAAACTGAGGCACTGCCGGCTGTTCATAAGCAGAGTTCGATGAAGTTATTTCGCTTTTTATTCGGTGCCTTTAATATTCTTCTCATCAGTGGTGAGTGCTGCCTGCAGAAAGCGCTTATCTTGCGAATTCACGTGAAAGTTTGTGTTCCCTGGGAGATGCACTACTTGTGATTAGCTTGAGTGGTGCGGGCAGGTGGCTCGTTGGTCTAGGGGTATGATTCCTGCTTTGGGTGCAGGAGGTCCCGGGTTCAAATCCCGGACGAGCCCTGCCATTTTGACCGTGCTGAAGAGTAGGTGGAACTCAGTCCCGGTTGCAGCTCCTCAATGAAGAGTAAGACGCCTGTTATATCACGTGGATATAACAAGAATCCGGCACCAGTAAAGTACGTAGGTGGAATTCGGTAGAAAGGCAGACGGTAATTTTTCTTGCAACGGAAAACAAGGTTGTCTTTGCGGAATATGTGCACCGTGAGTGGAGATTCAGCTTGATTGTGCGACAGTCTACCTTCATCTTACTAGCGACGGCAACAACCAATGGGTGGGACGTAAGACTGAGCGTGGCTAAGAGTTTCTCATTATTAGTTACCTTCACACTTTGACACAGCCGTGACAAGGCGAGTAGCGCGAGCTCAGGATAGCCAGTAGGAAGCGCACCTGAAGTAGCCCTGAAGAACCGGGTTGTAAATTTTGCCAGCCATAATGGAGCTAGGGGCGTTCTCAGTTACCAAATACCGGTGCAATAAGAGAGCAACAGTATTTGACAGTAAAATGACGCCCTATCCATCTAGAATATGACATTGATTGTCTCTGCATACGCATCCGTGAGGTCATCCCGGAAATGAAATCCGATAAGCGGATTAAAATTGTTGTGTTCCCGCCCGGGATCGAACCGGGGACCTTCTGCGTGTAAAGCAGACGTGATAACCGCTACACCACGGAAACGACGGATCGTCTGATGTGCCACCCGGAGACTCGTGGTAGCAACAGTTTTTCTTCTGTGTTAGCAAGGGCATCGGCTACGAGCTCTCTCCGATTCGTGAGGTTCCTATAGTACAAGAAGTCGATGAAAACAATCCAACCGCGACAGCCAGAGAGAACGCTGGGTGAGCTGCAGCCGTACATGGTGAGACCATCCTCGGTGGCGTCATTCACATGCAGTGTGTTTTCGGAACGAACAGGCTCGTTGGTCTAGGGGTATGATTCCTGCTTCGGGTGCAGGAGGTCCCGGGTTCAAATCCCGGACGAGCCCTTGCGTTTTGTACAACGGTGTGCTAACAAACCGCATGGCGGCGGCTGTTTCGCGCATTTCCAGGCCTCCAAGTCAGCGCTAAATCCGACAACCAGTTCTGAAACAGTTTCATTTGAGCCATGTGCACCCTGCTGGTGGAACGTTTGAAGTTGATTTAAATGGTCACAGTAGAGATCGTAGCAAGTGTCTTGCTGAGTGCGACGAAAACGTGTTTCCGCCCGCAATCGAACCGGGGACCTTGTGCGTGTTAGGCAGACGTTATAACCGCTACACCACGGAAACTGCTACGCTCTGCCCTCCACATGTGATACAACTTGTAGGACGATCGCCATTGTGGCGTAAAAATCACAATGCCGGTATTTCGCATTCGTGTGAAACAATCGACAGCACCCTTGACTGCCTGAATGCCATGTCGAATAAGAGCTCAAGAAGTCATCGGAAACGCTCGAGGGAGAGTCCTCAGCAGCATCTGCTGCTCTTTCTTTCCTTACGAGATACCGTCGATTCGCGCAGTCGTTATTGCAAAAGATGTCACCAAAGGCGATCGCTTCGTTAGCGGCACGGCACGGCGCCTGGGCTCGGCGGCAGCTCTACATGGAGGCACCAGCAGCCCCAGCCCCTCCAGGCCGCCGCCGGCGCCACAGCGCAAGGAGTCGGCGCCCGCCCTGCAATGCCCCCTGTCGTTGCACATTCCACCCGCCCTTTATCCTCTCCATGTCTGACTCACTACCCTAAATGACGCTGTAGTCGACGTGCTTATTACTATCGCTTTTGGAAGAACCAAGGCGCAGTATTCTAGTGACGAACCGGTATTGCAAATTTGGATTAAGTAAAAATTTGTTGTGTGGTCGAGCGACACCCCCGTCTCGCTCTTCCTAGATGATCGCTGCTGCGCGGAGTAACTCCTAGCGCGCCGATGGCTTCAGAGTTGGTCTTCTCGAAGTTTTGCTTTTGCACTGCATTCCGCAATCTTATAGTTACGTGCTTCGGTTTCCCGACGTTCTTGTGTTTAGTGCGTTCGGCTTCTCTTAACCCTTAGCCACCGCTTGCCGAAATTTCCACACCGTCATCTGTTGATCTGCAGAGCTCGATGAAGGTACCGCGGCCGTTCCTGAGCTCGCGAAACGGCCGAATCTGTAGTTGTTTCCAGATCTCTCCCACACAACGGCCTCCCGGAAGCTTGGATTACAGGAGTACGCCACTACTCCCAGCCGCTGAATTACCTTTGAAGCAGAATGACATGAGCTACACGCAGCTCCGATTTTTTTTTTTTTTTTTGGTGTCTGACCTACTTTGAAAGATTTTGTAGTCGATTTACTTACCACTATCGCTGTTGGAAGGAGGAAACCACGTGATAATCACACAGTATTCTAGAGACGATCAGGTAATGAAAATTTAGAATAAGTAAAACAGTATCAAAAGAAGTTGTGTGGTGGAGCGGCACATGCAATTCACGCTTCCTAGATGATCGTTGCTGCATAGAATAATTCTTTTGTCTGTGGCGTCTTCAGTATTCGTCTTCTGGAAGTTTTGCTTGCAATATATTCTTCAATATTTTCATTATGAGTTGGTGCTTGCTTTCCCGATGTTATTTTGTCTAGTGCATTCGCCTTCTCTTAACCCTGAGAAACCACATACGGAAACTGAGGCACTGCCGGCTGTTCATAAGCAGAGTTCGATGAAGTTATTTCGCTTTTTATTCGGTGCCTTTAATATTCTTCTCATCAGTGGTGAGTGCTGCCTGCAGAAAGCGCTTATCTTGCGAATTCACGTGAAAGTTTGTGTTCCCTGGGAGATGCACTACTTGTGATTAGCTTGAGTGGTGCGGGCAGGTGGCTCGTTGGTCTAGGGGTATGATTCCTGCTTTGGGTGCGGGAGGTCCCGGGTTCAAATCCCAGACGAGCCCTGCCATTTTGACCGTGCTGAAGAGTAGGTGGAACTCAGTCCCGGTTGCAGCTCCTCAATGAAGAGTAAGACGCCTGTTATATCACGTGGATATAACAAGAATCCGGCACCAGTAAAGTACGTAGGTGGAATTCGGTAGAAAGGCAGACGGTAATTTTTCTTGCAACGGAAAACAAGGTTGTCTTTGCGGAATATGTGCACCGTGAGTGGAGATTCAGCTTGATTGTGCGACAGTCTACCTTCATCTTACTAGCGACGGCAACAACCAATGGGTGGGACGTAAGACTGAGCGTGGCTAAGAGTTTCTCATTATTAGTTACCTTCACACTTTGACACAGCCGTGACAAGGCGAGTAGCGCGAGCTCAGGATAGCCAGTAGGAAGCGCACCTGAAGTAGCCCTGAAGAACCGGGTTGTAAATTTTGCCAGCCATAATGGAGCTAGGGGCGTTCTCAGTTACCAAATACCGGTGCAATAAGAGAGCAACAGTATTTGACAGTAAAATGACGCCCTATCCATCTAGAATATGACATTGATTGTCTCTGCATACGCATCCGTGAGGTCATCCCGGAAATGAAATCCGATAAGCGGATTAAAATTGTTGTGTTCCCGCCCGGGATCGAACCGGGGACCTTCTGCGTGTAAAGCAGACGTGATAACCGCCACACCACGGAAACGACGGATCGTCTGATGTGCCACCCGGAGACTCGTGGTAGCAACAGTTTTTCTTCTGTGTTAGCAAGGGCATCGGCTACGAGCTCTCTCCGATTCGTGAGGTTCCTATAGTACAAGAAGTCGATGAAAACAATCCAACCGCGACAGCCAGAGAGAACGCTGGGTGAGCTGCAGCCGTACATGGTGAGACCATCCTCGGTGGCGTCATTCACATGCAGTGTGTTTTCGGAACGAACAGGCTCGTTGGTCTAGGGGTATGATTCCTGCTTCGGGTGCAGGAGGTCCCGGGTTCAAATCCCGGACGAGCCCTTGCGTTTTGTACAACGGTGTGCTAACAAACCGCATGGCGGCGGCTGTTTCGCGCATTTCCAGGCCTCCAAGTCAGCGCTAAATCCGACAACCAGTTCTGAAACAGTTTCATTTGAGCCATGTGCACCCTGCTGGTGGAACGTTTGAAGTTGATTTAAATGGTCACAGTAGAGATCGTAGCAAGTGTCTTGCTGAGTGCGACGAAAACGTGTTTCCGCCCGCAATCGAACCGGGGACCTTGTGCGTGTTAGGCAGACGTTATAACCGCTACACCACGGAAACTGCTACGCTCTGCCCTCCACATGTGATACAACTTGTAGGACGATCGCCATTGTGGCGTAAAAATCACAATGCCGGTATTTCGCATTCGTGTGAAACAATCGACAGCACCCTTGACTGCCTGAATGCCATGTCGAATAAGAGCTCAAGAAGTCATCGGAAACGCTCGAGGGAGAGTCCTCAGCAGCATCTGCTGCTCTTTCTTTCCTTACGAGATACCGTCGATTCGCGCAGTCGTTATTGCAAAAGATGTCACCAAAGGCGATCGCTTCGTTAGCGGCACGGCGCCTGGGCTCGGCGGCAGTACAAGAAGTCGATGAAAACAATCCAACCGCGACAGCCAGAGAGAACGCTGGGTGAGCTGCAGCCGTACATGGTGAGACCATCCTCGGTGGCGTCATTCACATGCAGTGTGTTTTCGGAACGAACAGGCTCGTTGGTCTAGGGGTATGATTCCTGCTTCGGGTGCAGGAGGTCCCGGGTTCAAATCCCGGACGAGCCCTTGCGTTTTGTACAACGGTGTGCTAACAAACCGCATGGCGGCGGCTGTTTCGCGCATTTCCAGGCCTCCAAGTCAGCGCTAAATCCGACAACCAGTTCTGAAACAGTTTCATTTGAGCCATGTGCACCCTGCTGGTGGAACGTTTGAAGTTGATTTAAATGGTCACAGTAGAGATCGTAGCAAGTGTCTTGCTGAGTGCGACGAAAACGTGTTTCCGCCCGCAATCGAACCGGGGACCTTGTGCGTGTTAGGCAGACGTTATAACCGCTACACCACGGAAACTGCTACGCTCTGCCCTCCACATGTGATACAACTTGTAGGACGATCGCCATTGTGGCGTAAAAATCACAATGCCGGTATTTCGCATTCGTGTGAAACAATCGACAGCACCCTTGACTGCCTGAATGCCATGTCGAATAAGAGCTCAAGAAGTCATCGGAAACGCTCGAGGGAGAGTCCTCAGCAGCATCTGCTGCTCTTTCTTTCCTTACGAGATACCGTCGATTCGCGCAGTCGTTATTGCAAAAGATGTCACCAAAGGCGATCGCTTCGTTAGCGGCACGGCGCCTGGGCTCGGCGGCAGTACAAGAAGTCGATGAAAACAATCCAACCGCGACAGCCAGAGAGAACGCTGGGTGAGCTGCAGCCGTACATGGTGAGACCATCCTCGGTGGCGTCATTCACATGCAGTGTGTTTTCGGAACGAACAGGCTCGTTGGTCTAGGGGTATGATTCCTGCTTCGGGTGCAGGAGGTCCCGGGTTCAAATCCCGGACGAGCCCTTGCGTTTTGTACAACGGTGTGCTAACAAACCGCATGGCGGCGGCTGTTTCGCGCATTTCCAGGCCTCCAAGTCAGCGCTAAATCCGACAACCAGTTCTGAAACAGTTTCATTTGAGCCATGTGCACCCTGCTGGTGGAACGTTTGAAGTTGATTTAAATGGTCACAGTAGAGATCGTAGCAAGTGTCTTGCTGAGTGCGACGAAAACGTGTTTCCGCCCGCAATCGAACCGGGGACCTTGTGCGTGTTAGGCAGACGTTATAACCGCTACACCACGGAAACTGCTACGCTCTGCCCTCCACATGTGATACAACTTGTAGGACGATCGCCATTGTGGCGTAAAAATCACAATGCCGGTATTTCGCATTCGTGTGAAACAATCGACAGCACCCTTGACTGCCTGAATGCCATGTCGAATAAGAGCTCAAGAAGTCATCGGAAACGCTCGAGGGAGAGTCCTCAGCAGCATCTGCTGCTCTTTCTTTCCTTACGAGATACCGTCGATTCGCGCAGTCGTTATTGCAAAAGATGTCACCAAAGGCGATCGCTTCGTTAGCGGCACGGCGCCTGGGCTCGGCGGCAGTACAAGAAGTCGATGAAAACAATCCAACCGCGACAGCCAGAGAGAACGCTGGGTGAGCTGCAGCCGTACATGGTGAGACCATCCTCGGTGGCGTCATTCACATGCAGTGTGTTTTCGGAACGAACAGGCTCGTTGGTCTAGGGGTATGATTCCTGCTTCGGGTGCAGGAGGTCCCGGGTTCAAATCCCGGACGAGCCCTTGCGTTTTGTACAACGGTGTGCTAACAAACCGCATGGCGGCGGCTGTTTCGCGCATTTCCAGGCCTCCAAGTCAGCGCTAAATCCGACAACCAGTTCTGAAACAGTTTCATTTGAGCCATGTGCACCCTGCTGGTGGAACGTTTGAAGTTGATTTAAATGGTCACAGTAGAGATCGTAGCAAGTGTCTTGCTGAGTGCGACGAAAACGTGTTTCCGCCCGCAATCGAACCGGGGACCTTGTGCGTGTTAGGCAGACGTTATAACCGCTACACCACGGAAACTGCTACGCTCTGCCCTCCACATGTGATACAACTTGTAGGACGATCGCCATTGTGGCGTAAAAATCACAATGCCGGTATTTCGCATTCGTGTGAAACAATCGACAGCACCCTTGACTGCCTGAATGCCATGTCGAATAAGAGCTCAAGAAGTCATCGGAAACGCTCGAGGGAGAGTCCTCAGCAGCATCTGCTGCTCTTTCTTTCCTTCCGAGATACCGTCGATTCGCGCAGTCGTTATTGCAAAAGATGTCACCAAAGGCGATCGCTTCGTTAGCGGCACGGCGCCTGGGCTCGGCGGCAGTACAAGAAGTCGATGAAAACAATCCAACCGCGACAGCCAGAGAGAACGCTGGGTGAGCTGCAGCCGTACATGGTGAGACCATCCTCGGTGGCGTCATTCACATGCAGTGTGTTTTCGGAACGAACAGGCTCGTTGGTCTAGGGGTATGATTCCTGCTTCGGGTGCAGGAGGTCCCGGGTTCAAATCCCGGACGAGCCCTTGCGTTTTGTACAACGGTGTGCTAACAAACCGCATGGCGGCGGCTGTTTCGCGCATTTCCAGGCCTCCAAGTCAGCGCTAAATCCGACAACCAGTTCTGAAACAGTTTCATTTGAGCCATGTGCACCCTGCTGGTGGAACGTTTGAAGTTGATTTAAATGGTCACAGTAGAGATCGTAGCAAGTGTCTTGCTGAGTGCGACGAAAACGTGTTTCCGCCCGCAATCGAACCGGGGACCTTGTGCGTGTTAGGCAGACGTTATAACCGCTACACCACGGAAACTGCTACGCTCTGCCCTCCACATGTGATACAACTTGTAGGACGATCGCCATTGTGGCGTAAAAATCACAATGCCGGTATTTCGCATTCGTGTGAAACAATCGACAGCACCCTTGACTGCCTGAATGCCATGTCGAATAAGAGCTCAAGAAGTCATCGGAAACGCTCGAGGGAGAGTCCTCAGCAGCATCTGCTGCTCTTTCTTTCCTTACGAGATACCGTCGATTCGCGCAGTCGTTATTGCAAAAGATGTCACCAAAGGCGATCGCTTCGTTAGCGGCACGGCGCCTGGGCTCGGCGGCAGTACAAGAAGTCGATGAAAACAATCCAACCGCGACAGCCAGAGAGAACGCTGGGTGAGCTGCAGCCGTACATGGTGAGACCATCCTCGGTGGCGTCATTCACATGCAGTGTGTTTTCGGAACGAACAGGCTCGTTGGTCTAGGGGTATGATTCCTGCTTCGGGTGCAGGAGGTCCCGGGTTCAAATCCCGGACGAGCCCTTGCGTTTTGTACAACGGTGTGCTAACAAACCGCATGGCGGCGGCTGTTTCGCGCATTTCCAGGCCTCCAAGTCAGCGCTAAATCCGACAACCAGTTCTGAAACAGTTTCATTTGAGCCATGTGCACCCTGCTGGTGGAACGTTTGAAGTTGATTTAAATGGTCACAGTAGAGATCGTAGCAAGTGTCTTGCTGAGTGCGACGAAAACGTGTTTCCGCCCGCAATCGAACCGGGGACCTTGTGCGTGTTAGGCAGACGTTATAACCGCTACACCACGGAAACTGCTACGCTCTGCCCTCCACATGTGATACAACTTGTACGACGATCGCCATTGTGGCGTAAAAATCACAATGCCGGTATTTCGCATTCGTGTGAAACAATCGACAGCACCCTTGACTGCCTGAATGCCATGTCGAATAAGAGCTCAAGAAGTCATCGGAAACGCTCGAGGGAGAGTCCTCAGCAGCATCTGCTGCTCTTTCTTTCCTTACGAGATACCGTCGATTCGCGCAGTCGTTATTGCAAAAGATGTCACCAAAGGCGATCGCTTCGTTAGCGGCACGGCGCCTGGGCTCGGCGGCAGTACAAGAAGTCGATGAAAACAATCCAACCGCGACAGCCAGAGAGAACGCTGGGTGAGCTGCAGCCGTACGTGGTGAGACCATCCTCGGTGGCGTCATTCACATGCAGTGTGTTTTCGGAACGAACAGGCTCGTTGGTCTAGGGGTATGATTCCTGCTTCGGGTGCAGGAGGTCCCGGGTTCAAATCCCGGACGAGCCCTTGCGTTTTGTACAACGGTGTGCTAACAAACCGCATGGCGGCGGCTGTTTCGCGCATTTCCAGGCCTCCAAGTCAGCGCTAAATCCGACAACCAGTTCTGAAACAGTTTCATTTGAGCCATGTGCACCCTGCTGGTGGAACGTTTGAAGTTGATTTAAATGGTCACAGTAGAGATCGTAGCAAGTGTCTTGCTGAGTGCGACGAAAACGTGTTTCCGCCCGCAATCGAACCGGGGACCTTGTGCGTGTTAGGCAGACGTTATAACCGCTACACCACGGAAACTGCTACGCTCTGCCCTCCACATGTGATACAACTTGTAGGACGATCGCCATTGTGGCGTAAAAATCACAATGCCGGTATTTCGCATTCGTGTGAAACAATCGACAGCACCCTTGACTGCCTGAATGCCATGTCGAATAAGAGCTCAAGAAGTCATCGGAAACGCTCGAGGGAGAGTCCTCAGCAGCATCTGCTGCTCTTTCTTTCCTTACGAGATACCGTCGATTCGCGCAGTCGTTATTGCAAAAGATGTCACCAAAGGCGATCGCTTCGTTAGCGGCACGGCGCCTGGGCTCGGCGGCAGTACAAGAAGTCGATGAAAACAATCCAACCGCGACAGCCAGAGAGAACGCTGGGTGAGCTGCAGCCGTACATGGTGAGACCATCCTCGGTGGCGTCATTCACATGCAGTGTGTTTTCGGAACGAACAGGCTCGTTGGTCTAGGGGTATGATTCCTGCTTCGGGTGCAGGAGGTCCCGGGTTCAAATCCCGGACGAGCCCTTGCGTTTTGTACAACGGTGTGCTAACAAACCGCATGGCGGCGGCTGTTTCGCGCATTTCCAGGCCTCCAAGTCAGCGCTAAATCCGACAACCAGTTCTGAAACAGTTTCATTTGAGCCATGTGCACCCTGCTGGTGGAACGTTTGAAGTTGATTTAAATGGTCACAGTAGAGATCGTAGCAAGTGTCTTGCTGAGTGCGACGAAAACGTGTTTCCGCCCGCAATCGAACCGGGGACCTTGTGCGTGTTAGGCAGACGTTATAACCGCTACACCACGGAAACTGCTACGCTCTGCCCTCCACATGTGATACAACTTGTACGACGATCGCCATTGTGGCGTAAAAATCACAATGCCGGTATTTCGCATTCGTGTGAAACAATCGACAGCACCCTTGACTGCCTGAATGCCATGTCGAATAAGAGCTCAAGAAGTCATCGGAAACGCTCGAGGGAGAGTCCTCAGCAGCATCTGCTGCTCTTTCTTTCCTTACGAGATACCGTCGATTCGCGCAGTCGTTATTGCAAAAGATGTCACCAAAGGCGATCGCTTCGTTAGCGGCACGGCGCCTGGGCTCGGCGGCAGTACAAGAAGTCGATGAAAACAATCCAACCGCGACAGCCAGAGAGAACGCTGGGTGAGCTGCAGCCGTACATGGTGAGACCATCCTCGGTGGCGTCATTCACATGCAGTGTGTTTTCGGAACGAACAGGCTCGTTGGTCTAGGGGTATGATTCCTGCTTCGGGTGCAGGAGGTCCCGGGTTCAAATCCCGGACGAGCCCTTGCGTTTTGTACAACGGTGTGCTAACAAACCGCATGGCGGCGGCTGTTTCGCGCATTTCCAGGCCTCCAAGTCAGCGCTAAATCCGACAACCAGTTCTGAAACAGTTTCATTTGAGCCATGTGCACCCTGCTGGTGGAACGTTTGAAGTTGATTTAAATGGTCACAGTAGAGATCGTAGCAAGTGTCTTGCTGAGTGCGACGAAAACGTGTTTCCGCCCGCAATCGAACCGGGGACCTTGTGCGTGTTAGGCAGACGTTATAACCGCTACACCACGGAAACTGCTACGCTCTGCCCTCCACATGTGATACAACTTGTAGGACGATCGCCATTGTGGCGTAAAAATCACAATGCCGGTATTTCGCATTCGTGTGAAACAATCGACAGCACCCTTGACTGCCTGAATGCCATGTCGAATAAGAGCTCAAGAAGTCATCGGAAACGCTCGAGGGAGAGTCCTCAGCAGCATCTGCTGCTCTTTCTTTCCTTACGAGATACCGTCGATTCGCGCAGTCGTTATTGCAAAAGATGTCACCAAAGGCGATCGCTTCGTTAGCGGCACGGCGCCTGGGCTCGGCGGCAGTACAAGAAGTCGATGAAAATAATCCAACCGCGACAGCCAGAGAGAACGCTGGGTGAGCTGCAGCCGTACATGGTGAGACCATCCTCGGTGGCGTCATTCACATGCAGTGTGTTTTCGGAACGAACAGGCTCGTTGGTCTAGGGGTATGATTCCTGCTTCGGGTGCAGGAGGTCCCGGGTTCAAATCCCGGACGAGCCCTTGCGTTTTGTACAACGGTGTGCTAACAAACCGCATGGCGGCGGCTGTTTCGCGCATTTCCAGGCCTCCAAGTCAGCGCTAAATCCGACAACCAGTTCTGAAACAGTTTCATTTGAGCCATGTGCACCCTGCTGGTGGAACGTTTGAAGTTGATTTAAATGGTCACAGTAGAGATCGTAGCAAGTGTCTTGCTGAGTGCGACGAAAACGTGTTTCCGCCCGCAATCGAACCGGGGACCTTGTGCGTGTTAGGCAGACGTTATAACCGCTACACCACGGAAACTGCTACGCTCTGCCCTCCACATGTGATACAACTTGTAGGACGATCGCCATTGTGGCGTAAAAATCACAATGCCGGTATTTCGCATTCGTGTGAAACAATCGACAGCACCCTTGACTGCCTGAATGCCATGTCGAATAAGAGCTCAAGAAGTCATCGGAAACGCTCGAGGGAGAGTCCTCAGCAGCATCTGCTGCTCTTTCTTTCCTTACGAGATACCGTCGATTCGCGCAGTCGTTATTGCAAAAGATGTCACCAAAGGCGATCGCTTCGTTAGCGGCACGGCGCCTGGGCTCGGCGGCAGTACAAGAAGTCGATGAAAACAATCCAACCGCGACAGCCAGAGAGAACGCTGGGTGAGCTGCAGCCGTACATGGTGAGACCATCCTCGGTGGCGTCATTCACATGCAGTGTGTTTTCGGAACGAACAGGCTCGTTGGTCTAGGGGTATGATTCCTGCTTCGGGTGCAGGAGGTCCCGGGTTCAAATCCCGGACGAGCCCTTGCGTTTTGTACAACGGTGTGCTAACAAACCGCATGGCGGCGGCTGTTTCGCGCATTTCCAGGCCTCCAAGTCAGCGCTAAATCCGACAACCAGTTCTGAAACAGTTTCATTTGAGCCATGTGCACCCTGCTGGTGGAACGTTTGAAGTTGATTTAAATGGTCACAGTAGAGATCGTAGCAAGTGTCTTGCTGAGTGCGACGAAAACGTGTTTCCGCCCGCAATCGAACCGGGGACCTTGTGCGTGTTAGGCAGACGTTATAACCGCTACACCACGGAAACTGCTACGCTCTGCCCTCCACATGTGATACAACTTGTAGGACGATCGCCATTGTGGCGTAAAAATCACAATGCCGGTATTTCGCATTCGTGTGAAACAATCGACAGCACCCTTGACTGCCTGAATGCCATGTCGAATAAGAGCTCAAGAAGTCATCGGAAACGCTCGAGGGAGAGTCCTCAGCAGCATCTGCTGCTCTTTCTTTCCTTACGAGATACCGTCGATTCGCGCAGTCGTTATTGCAAAAGATGTCACCAAAGGCGATCGCTTCGTTAGCGGCACGGCGCCTGGGCTCGGCGGCAGTACAAGAAGTCGATGAAAACAATCCAACCGCGACAGCCAGAGAGAACGCTGGGTGAGCTGCAGCCGTACATGGTGAGACCATCCTCGGTGGCGTCATTCACATGCAGTGTGTTTTCGGAACGAACAGGCTCGTTGGTCTAGGGGTATGATTCCTGCTTCGGGTGCAGGAGGTCCCGGGTTCAAATCCCGGACGAGCCCTTGCGTTTTGTACAACGGTGTGCTAACAAACCGCATTGCGGCGGCTGTTTCGCGCATTTCCAGGCCTCCAAGTCAGCGCTAAATCCGACAACCAGTTCTGAAACAGTTTCATTTGAGCCATGTGCACCCTGCTGGTGGAACGTTTGAAGTTGATTTAAATGGTCACAGTAGAGATCGTAGCAAGTGTCTTGCTGAGTGCGACGAAAACGTGTTTCCGCCCGCAATCGAACCGGGGACCTTGTGCGTGTTAGGCAGACGTTATAACCGCTACACCACGGAAACTGCTACGCTCTGCCCTCCACATGTGATACAACTTGTAGGACGATCGCCATTGTGGCGTAAAAATCACAATGCCGGTATTTCGCATTCGTGTGAAACAATCGACAGCACCCTTGACTGCCTGAATGCCATGTCGAATAAGAGCTCAAGAAGTCATCGGAAACGCTCGAGGGAGAGTCCTCAGCAGCATCTGCTGCTCTTTCTTTCCTTACGAGATACCGTCGATTCGCGCAGTCGTTATTGCAAAAGATGTCACCAAAGGCGATCGCTTCGTTAGCGGCACGGCGCCTGGGCTCGGCGGCAGTACAAGAAGTCGATGAAAACAATCCAACCGCGACAGCCAGAGAGAACGCTGGGTGAGCTGCAGCCGTACATGGTGAGACCATCCTCGGTGGCGTCATTCACATGCAGTGTGTTTTCGGAACGAACAGGCTCGTTGGTCTAGGGGTATGATTCCTGCTTCGGGTGCAGGAGGTCCCGGGTTCAAATCCCGGACGAGCCCTTGCGTTTTGTACAACGGTGTGCTAACAAACCGCATGGCGGCGGCTGTTTCGCGCATTTCCAGGCCTCCAAGTCAGCGCTAAATCCGACAACCAGTTCTGAAACAGTTTCATTTGAGCCATGTGCACCCTGCTGGTGGAACGTTTGAAGTTGATTTAAATGGTCACAGTAGAGATCGTAGCAAGTGTCTTGCTGAGTGCGACGAAAACGTGTTTCCGCCCGCAATCGAACCGGGGACCTTGTGCGTGTTAGGCAGACGTTATAACCGCTACACCACGGAAACTGCTACGCTCTGCCCTCCACATGTGATACAACTTGTAGGACGATCGCCATTGTGGCGTAAAAATCACAATGCCGGTATTTCGCATTCGTGTGAAACAATCGACAGCACCCTTGACTGCCTGAATGCCATGTCGAATAAGAGCTCAAGAAGTCATCGGAAACGCTCGAGGGAGAGTCCTCAGCAGCATCTGCTGCTCTTTCTTTCCTTACGAGATACCGTCGATTCGCGCAGTCGTTATTGCAAAAGATGTCACCAAAGGCGATCGCTTCGTTAGCGGCACGGCGCCTGGGCTCGGCGGCAGTACAAGAAGTCGATGAAAATAATCCAACCGCGACAGCCAGAGAGAACGCTGGGTGAGCTGCAGCCGTACATGGTGAGACCATCCTCGGTGGCGTCATTCACATGCAGTGTGTTTTCGGAACGAACAGGCTCGTTGGTCTAGGGGTATGATTCCTGCTTCGGGTGCAGGAGGTCCCGGGTTCAAATCCCGGACGAGCCCTTGCGTTTTGTACAACGGTGTGCTAACAAACCGCATGGCGGCGGCTGTTTCGCGCATTTCCAGGCCTCCAAGTCAGCGCTAAATCCGACAACCAGTTCTGAAACAGTTTCATTTGAGCCATGTGCACCCTGCTGGTGGAACGTTTGAAGTTGATTTAAATGGTCACAGTAGAGATCGTAGCAAGTGTCTTGCTGAGTGCGACGAAAACGTGTTTCCGCCCGCAATCGAACCGGGGACCTTGTGCGTGTTAGGCAGACGTTATAACCGCTACACCACGGAAACTGCTACGCTCTGCCCTCCACATGTGATACAACTTGTAGGACGATCGCCATTGTGGCGTAAAAATCACAATGCCGGTATTTCGCATTCGTGTGAAACAATCGACAGCACCCTTGACTGCCTGAATGCCATGTCGAATAAGAGCTCAAGAAGTCATCGGAAACGCTCGAGGGAGAGTCCTCAGCAGCATCTGCTGCTCTTTCTTTCCTTACGAGATACCGTCGATTCGCGCAGTCGTTATTGCAAAAGATGTCACCAAAGGCGATCGCTTCGTTAGCGGCACGGCGCCTGGGCTCGGCGGCAGTACAAGAAGTCGATGAAAATAATCCAACCGCGACAGCCAGAGAGAACGCTGGGTGAGCTGCAGCCGTACATGGTGAGACCATCCTCGGTGGCGTCATTCACATGCAGTGTGTTTTCGGAACGAACAGGCTCGTTGGTCTAGGGGTATGATTCCTGCTTCGGGTGCAGGAGGTCCCGGGTTCAAATCCCGGACGAGCCCTTGCGTTTTGTACAACGGTGTGCTAACAAACCGCATGGCGGCGGCTGTTTCGCGCATTTCCAGGCCTCCAAGTCAGCGCTAAATCCGACAACCAGTTCTGAAACAGTTTCATTTGAGCCATGTGCACCCTGCTGGTGGAACGTTTGAAGTTGATTTAAATGGTCACAGTAGAGATCGTAGCAAGTGTCTTGCTGAGTGCGACGAAAACGTGTTTCCGCCCGCAATCGAACCGGGGACCTTGTGCGTGTTAGGCAGACGTTATAACCGCTACACCACGGAAACTGCTACGCTCTGCCCTCCACATGTGATACAACTTGTAGGACGATCGCCATTGTGGCGTAAAAATCACAATGCCGGTATTTCGCATTCGTGTGAAACAATCGACAGCACCCTTGACTGCCTGAATGCCATGTCGAATAAGAGCTCAAGAAGTCATCGGAAACGCTCGAGGGAGAGTCCTCAGCAGCATCTGCTGCTCTTTCTTTCCTTACGAGATACCGTCGATTCGCGCAGTCGTTATTGCAAAAGATGTCACCAAAGGCGATCGCTTCGTTAGCGGCACGGCGCCTGGGCTCGGCGGCAGTACAAGAAGTCGATGAAAACAATCCAACCGCGACAGCCAGAGAGAACGCTGGGTGAGCTGCAGCCGTACATGGTGAGACCATCCTCGGTGGCGTCATTCACATGCAGTGTGTTTTCGGAACGAACAGGCCCGTTGGTCTAGGGGTATGATTCCTGCTTCGGGTGCAGGAGGTCCCGGGTTCAAATCCCGGACGAGCCCTTGCGTTTTGTACAACGGTGTGCTAACAAACCGCATGGCGGCGGCTGTTTCGCGCATTTCCAGGCCTCCAAGTCAGCGCTAAATCCGACAACCAGTTCTGAAACAGTTTCATTTGAGCCATGTGCACCCTGCTGGTGGAACGTTTGAAGTTGATTTAAATGGTCACAGTAGAGATCGTAGCAAGTGTCTTGCTGAGTGCGACGAAAACGTGTTTCCGCCCGCAATCGAACCGGGGACCTTGTGCGTGTTAGGCAGACGTTATAACCGCTACACCACGGAAACTGCTACGCTCTGCCCTCCACATGTGATACAACTTGTAGGACGATCGCCATTGTGGCGTAAAAATCACAATGCCGGTATTTCGCATTCGTGTGAAACAATCGACAGCACCCTTGACTGCCTGAATGCCATGTCGAATAAGAGCTCAAGAAGTCATCGGAAACGCTCGAGGGAGAGTCCTCAGCAGCATCTGCTGCTCTTTCTTTCCTTACGAGATACCGTCGATTCGCGCAGTCGTTATTGCAAAAGATGTCACCAAAGGCGATCGCTTCGTTAGCGGCACGGCGCCTGGGCTCGGCGGCAGTACAAGAAGTCGATGAAAACAATCCAACCGCGACAGCCAGAGAGAACGCTGGGTGAGCTGCAGCCGTACATGGTGAGACCATCCTCGGTGGCGTCATTCACATGCAGTGTGTTTTCGGAACGAACAGGCTCGTTGGTCTAGGGGTATGATTCCTGCTTCGGGTGCAGGAGGTCCCGGGTTCAAATCCCGGACGAGCCCTTGCGTTTTGTACAACGGTGTGCTAACAAACCGCATGGCGGCGGCTGTTTCGCGCATTTCCAGGCCTCCAAGTCAGCGCTAAATCCGACAACCAGTTCTGAAACAGTTTCATTTGAGCCATGTGCACCCTGCTGGTGGAACGTTTGAAGTTGATTTAAATGGTCACAGTAGAGATCGTAGCAAGTGTCTTGCTGAGTGCGACGAAAACGTGTTTCCGCCCGCAATCGAACCGGGGACCTTGTGCGTGTTAGGCAGACGTTATAACCGCTACACCACGGAAACTGCTACGCTCTGCCCTCCACATGTGATACAACTTGTAGGACGATCGCCATTGTGGCGTAAAAATCACAATGCCGGTATTTCGCATTCGTGTGAAACAATCGACAGCACCCTTGACTGCCTGAATGCCATGTCGAATAAGAGCTCAAGAAGTCATCGGAAACGCTCGAGGGAGAGTCCTCAGCAGCATCTGCTGCTCTTTCTTTCCTTACGAGATACCGTCGATTCGCGCAGTCGTTATTGCAAAAGATGTCACCAAAGGCGATCGCTTCGTTAGCGGCACGGCGCCTGGGCTCGGCGGCAGTACAAGAAGTCGATGAAAATAATCCAACCGCGACAGCCAGAGAGAACGCTGGGTGAGCTGCAGCCGTACATGGTGAGACCATCCTCGGTGGCGTCATTCACATGCAGTGTGTTTTCGGAACGAACAGGCTCGTTGGTCTAGGGGTATGATTCCTGCTTCGGGTGCAGGAGGTCCCGGGTTCAAATCCCGGACGAGCCCTTGCGTTTTGTACAACGGTGTGCTAACAAACCGCATGGCGGCGGCTGTTTCGCGCATTTCCAGGCCTCCAAGTCAGCGCTAAATCCGACAACCAGTTCTGAAACAGTTTCATTTGAGCCATGTGCACCCTGCTGGTGGAACGTTTGAAGTTGATTTAAATGGTCACAGTAGAGATCGTAGCAAGTGTCTTGCTGAGTGCGACGAAAACGTGTTTCCGCCCGCAATCGAACCGGGGACCTTGTGCGTGTTAGGCAGACGTTATAACCGCTACACCACGGAAACTGCTACGCTCTGCCCTCCACATGTGATACAACTTGTACGACGATCGCCATTGTGGCGTAAAAATCACAATGCCGGTATTTCGCATTCGTGTGAAACAATCGACAGCACCCTTGACTGCCTGAATGCCATGTCGAATAAGAGCTCAAGAAGTCATCGGAAACGCTCGAGGGAGAGTCCTCAGCAGCATCTGCTGCTCTTTCTTTCCTTACGAGATACCGTCGATTCGCGCAGTCGTTATTGCAAAAGATGTCACCAAAGGCGATCGCTTCGTTAGCGGCACGGCGCCTGGGCTCGGCGGCAGTACAAGAAGTCGATGAAAACAATCCAACCGCGACAGCCAGAGAGAACGCTGGGTGAGCTGCAGCCGTACATGGTGAGACCATCCTCGGTGGCGTCATTCACATGCAGTGTGTTTTCGGAACGAACAGGCTCGTTGGTCTAGGGGTATGATTCCTGCTTCGGGTGCAGGAGGTCCCGGGTTCAAATCCCGGACGAGCCCTTGCGTTTTGTACAACGGTGTGCTAACAAACCGCATGGCGGCGGCTGTTTCGCGCATTTCCAGGCCTCCAAGTCAGCGCTAAATCCGACAACCAGTTCTGAAACAGTTTCATTTGAGCCATGTGCACCCTGCTGGTGGAACGTTTGAAGTTGATTTAAATGGTCACAGTAGAGATCGTAGCAAGTGTCTTGCTGAGTGCGACGAAAACGTGTTTCCGCCCGCAATCGAACCGGGGACCTTGTGCGTGTTAGGCAGACGTTATAACCGCTACACCACGGAAACTGCTACGCTCTGCCCTCCACATGTGATACAACTTGTAGGACGATCGCCATTGTGGCGTAAAAATCACAATGCCGGTATTTCGCATTCGTGTGAAACAATCGACAGCACCCTTGACTGCCTGAATGCCATGTCGAATAAGAGCTCAAGAAGTCATCGGAAACGCTCGAGGGAGAGTCCTCAGCAGCATCTGCTGCTCTTTCTTTCCTTACGAGATACCGTCGATTCGCGCAGTCGTTATTGCAAAAGATGTCACCAAAGGCGATCGCTTCGTTAGCGGCACGGCGCCTGGGCTCGGCGGCAGTACAAGAAGTCGATGAAAACAATCCAACCGCGACAGCCAGAGAGAACGCTGGGTGAGCTGCAGCCGTACATGGTGAGACCATCCTCGGTGGCGTCATTCACATGCAGTGTGTTTTCGGAACGAACAGGCTCGTTGGTCTAGGGGTATGATTCCTGCTTCGGGTGCAGGAGGTCCCGGGTTCAAATCCCGGACGAGCCCTTGCGTTTTGTACAACGGTGTGCTAACAAACCGCATGGCGGCGGCTGTTTCGCGCATTTCCAGGCCTCCAAGTCAGCGCTAAATCCGACAACCAGTTCTGAAACAGTTTCATTTGAGCCATGTGCACCCTGCTGGTGGAACGTTTGAAGTTGATTTAAATGGTCACAGTAGAGATCGTAGCAAGTGTCTTGCTGAGTGCGACGAAAACGTGTTTCCGCCCGCAATCGAACCGGGGACCTTGTGCGTGTTAGGCAGACGTTATAACCGCTACACCACGGAAACTGCTACGCTCTGCCCTCCACATGTGATACAACTTGTAGGACGATCGCCATTGTGGCGTAAAAATCACAATGCCGGTATTTCGCATTCGTGTGAAACAATCGACAGCACCCTTGACTGCCTGAATGCCATGTCGAATAAGAGCTCAAGAAGTCATCGGAAACGCTCGAGGGAGAGTCCTCAGCAGCATCTGCTGCTCTTTCTTTCCTTACGAGATACCGTCGATTCGCGCAGTCGTTATTGCAAAAGATGTCACCAAAGGCGATCGCTTCGTTAGCGGCACGGCGCCTGGGCTCGGCGGCAGTACAAGAAGTCGATGAAAACAATCCAACCGCGACAGCCAGAGAGAACGCTGGGTGAGCTGCAGCCGTACATGGTGAGACCATCCTCGGTGGCGTCATTCACATGCAGTGTGTTTTCGGAACGAACAGGCTCGTTGGTCTAGGGGTATGATTCCTGCTTCGGGTGCAGGAGGTCCCGGGTTCAAATCCCGGACGAGCCCTTGCGTTTTGTACAACGGTGTGCTAACAAACCGCATGGCGGCGGCTGTTTCGCGCATTTCCAGGCCTCCAAGTCAGCGCTAAATCCGACAACCAGTTCTGAAACAGTTTCATTTGAGCCATGTGCACCCTGCTGGTGGAACGTTTGAAGTTGATTTAAATGGTCACAGTAGAGATCGTAGCAAGTGTCTTGCTGAGTGCGACGAAAACGTGTTTCCGCCCGCAATCGAACCGGGGACCTTGTGCGTGTTAGGCAGACGTTATAACCGCTACACCACGGAAACTGCTACGCTCTGCCCTCCACATGTGATACAACTTGTAGGACGATCGCCATTGTGGCGTAAAAATCACAATGCCGGTATTTCGCATTCGTGTGAAACAATCGACAGCACCCTTGACTGCCTGAATGCCATGTCGAATAAGAGCTCAAGAAGTCATCGGAAACGCTCGAGGGAGAGTCCTCAGCAGCATCTGCTGCTCTTTCTTTCCTTACGAGATACCGTCGATTCGCGCAGTCGTTATTGCAAAAGATGTCACCAAAGGCGATCGCTTCGTTAGCGGCACGGCGCCTGGGCTCGGCGGCAGTACAAGAAGTCGATGAAAATAATCCAACCGCGACAGCCAGAGAGAACGCTGGGTGAGCTGCAGCCGTACATGGTGAGACCATCCTCGGTGGCGTCATTCACATGCAGTGTGTTTTCGGAACGAACAGGCTCGTTGGTCTAGGGGTATGATTCCTGCTTCGGGTGCAGGAGGTCCCGGGTTCAAATCCCGGACGAGCCCTTGCGTTTTGTACAACGGTGTGCTAACAAACCGCATGGCGGCGGCTGTTTCGCGCATTTCCAGGCCTCCAAGTCAGCGCTAAATCCGACAACCAGTTCTGAAACAGTTTCATTTGAGCCATGTGCACCCTGCTGGTGGAACGTTTGAAGTTGATTTAAATGGTCACAGTAGAGATCGTAGCAAGTGTCTTGCTGAGTGCGACGAAAACGTGTTTCCGCCCGCAATCGAACCGGGGACCTTGTGCGTGTTAGGCAGACGTTATAACCGCTACACCACGGAAACTGCTACGCTCTGCCCTCCACATGTGATACAACTTGTAGGACGATCGCCATTGTGGCGTAAAAATCACAATGCCGGTATTTCGCATTCGTGTGAAACAATCGACAGCACCCTTGACTGCCTGAATGCCATGTCGAATAAGAGCTCAAGAAGTCATCGGAAACGCTCGAGGGAGAGTCCTCAGCAGCATCTGCTGCTCTTTCTTTCCTTACGAGATACCGTCGATTCGCGCAGTCGTTATTGCAAAAGATGTCACCAAAGGCGATCGCTTCGTTAGCGGCACGGCGCCTGGGCTCGGCGGCAGTACAAGAAGTCGATGAAAACAATCCAACCGCGACAGCCAGAGAGAACGCTGGGTGAGCTGCAGCCGTACATGGTGAGACCATCCTCGGTGGCGTCATTCACATGCAGTGTGTTTTCGGAACGAACAGGCTCGTTGGTCTAGGGGTATGATTCCTGCTTCGGGTGCAGGAGGTCCCGGGTTCAAATCCCGGACGAGCCCTTGCGTTTTGTACAACGGTGTGCTAACAAACCGCATGGCGGCGGCTGTTTCGCGCATTTCCAGGCCTCCAAGTCAGCGCTAAATCCGACAACCAGTTCTGAAACAGTTTCATTTGAGCCATGTGCACCCTGCTGGTGGAACGTTTGAAGTTGATTTAAATGGTCACAGTAGAGATCGTAGCAAGTGTCTTGCTGAGTGCGACGAAAACGTGTTTCCGCCCGCAATCGAACCGGGGACCTTGTGCGTGTTAGGCAGACGTTATAACCGCTACACCACGGAAACTGCTACGCTCTGCCCTCCACATGTGATACAACTTGTAGGACGATCGCCATTGTGGCGTAAAAATCACAATGCCGGTATTTCGCATTCGTGTGAAACAATCGACAGCACCCTTGACTGCCTGAATGCCATGTCGAATAAGAGCTCAAGAAGTCATCGGAAACGCTCGAGGGAGAGTCCTCAGCAGCATCTGCTGCTCTTTCTTTCCTTACGAGATACCGTCGATTCGCGCAGTCGTTATTGCAAAAGATGTCACCAAAGGCGATCGCTTCGTTAGCGGCACGGCACGGCGCCTGGGCTCGGCGGCAGCTCTACATGGAGGCACCAGCAGCCCCAGCCCCTCCAGGCCGCCGCCGGCGCCACAGCGCAAGGAGTCGGCGCCCGCCCTGCAATGCCCCCTGTCGTTGCACATTCCACCCGCCCTTTATCCTCTCCATGTCTGACTCACTACCCTAAATGACGCTGTAGTCGACGTGCTTATTACTATCGCTTTTGGAAGAACCAAGGCGCAGTATTCTAGTGACGAACCGGTATTGCAAATTTGGATTAAGTAAAAATTTGTTGTGTGGTCGAGCGACACCCCCGTCTCGCTCTTCCTAGATGATCGCTGCTGCGCGGAGTAACTCCTAGCGCGCCGATGGCTTCAGAGTTGGTCTTCTCGAAGTTTTGCTTTTGCACTGCATTCCGCAATCTTATAGTTACGTGCTTCGGTTTCCCGACGTTCTTGTGTTTAGTGCGTTCGGCTTCTCTTAACCCTTAGCCACCGCTTGCCGAAATTTCCACACCGTCATCTGTTGATCTGCAGAGCTCGATGAAGGTACCGCGGCCGTTCCTGAGCTCGCGAAACGGCCGAATCTGTAGTTGTTTCCAGATCTCTCCCACACAACGGCCTCCCGGAAGCTTGGATTACAGGAGTACGCCACTACTCCCAGCCGCTGAATTACCTTTGAAGCAGAATGACATGAGCTACACGCAGCTCCGATTTTTTTTTTTTTTTTTGGTGTCTGACCTACTTTGAAAGATTTTGTAGTCGATTTACTTACCACTATCGCTGTTGGAAGGAGGAAACCACGTGATAATCACACAGTATTCTAGAGACGATCAGGTAATGAAAATTTAGAATAAGTAAAACAGTATCAAAAGAAGTTGTGTGGTGGAGCGGCACATGCAATTCACGCTTCCTAGATGATCGTTGCTGCATAGAATAATTCTTTTGTCTGTGGCGTCTTCAGTATTCGTCTTCTGGAAGTTTTGCTTGCAATATATTCTTCAATATTTTCATTATGAGTTGGTGCTTGCTTTCCCGATGTTATTTTGTTTAGTGCATTCGCCTTCTCTTAACCCTGAGAAACCACATACGGAAACTGAGGCACTGCCGGCTGTTCATAAGCAGAGTTCGATGAAGTTATTTCGCTTTTTATTCGGTGCCTTTAATATTCTTCTCATCAGTGGTGAGTGCTGCCTGCAGAAAGCGCTTATCTTGCGAATTCACGTGAAAGTTTGTGTTCCCTGGGAGATGCACTACTTGTGATTAGCTTGAGTGGTGCGGGCAGGTGGCTCGTTGGTCTAGGGGTATGATTCCTGCTTTGGGTGCAGGAGGTCCCGGGTTCAAATCCCGGACGAGCCCTGCCATTTTGACCGTGCTGAAGAGTAGGTGGAACTCAGTCCCGGTTGCAGCTCCTCAATGAAGAGTAAGACGCCTGTTATATCACGTGGATATAACAAGAATCCGGCACCAGTAAAGTACGTAGGTGGAATTCGGTAGAAAGGCAGACGGTAATTTTTCTTGCAACGGAAAACAAGGTTGTCTTTGCGGAATATGTGCACCGTGAGTGGAGATTCAGCTTGATTGTGCGACAGTCTACCTTCATCTTACTAGCGACGGCAACAACCAATGGGTGGGACGTAAGACTGAGCGTGGCTAAGAGTTTCTCATTATTAGTTACCTTCACACTTTGACACAGCCGTGACAAGGCGAGTAGCGCGAGCTCAGGATAGCCAGTAGGAAGCGCACCTGAAGTAGCCCTGAAGAACCGGGTTGTAAATTTTGCCAGCCATAATGGAGCTAGGGGCGTTCTCAGTTACCAAATACCGGTGCAATAAGAGAGCAACAGTATTTGACAGTAAAATGACGCCCTATCCATCTAGAATATGACATTGATTGTCTCTGCATACGCATCCGTGAGGTCATCCCGGAAATGAAATCCGATAAGCGGATTAAAATTGTTGTGTTCCCGCCCGGGATCGAACCGGGGACCTTCTGCGTGTAAAGCAGACGTGATAACCGCTACACCACGGAAACGACGGATCGTCTGATGTGCCACCCGGAGACTCGTGGTAGCAACAGTTTTTCTTCTGTGTTAGCAAGGGCATCGGCTACGAGCTCTCTCCGATTCGTGAGGTTCCTATAGTACAAGAAGTCGATGAAAACAATCCAACCGCGACAGCCAGAGAGAACGCTGGGTGAGCTGCAGCCGTACATGGTGAGACCATCCTCGGTGGCGTCATTCACATGCAGTGTGTTTTCGGAACGAACAGGCTCGTTGGTCTAGGGGTATGATTCCTGCTTCGGGTGCAGGAGGTCCCGGGTTCAAATCCCGGACGAGCCCTTGCGTTTTGTACAACGGTGTGCTAACAAACCGCATGGCGGCGGCTGTTTCGCGCATTTCCAGGCCTCCAAGTCAGCGCTAAATCCGACAACCAGTTCTGAAACAGTTTCATTTGAGCCATGTGCACCCTGCTGGTGGAACGTTTGAAGTTGATTTAAATGGTCACAGTAGAGATCGTAGCAAGTGTCTTGCTGAGTGCGACGAAAACGTGTTTCCGCCCGCAATCGAACCGGGGACCTTGTGCGTGTTAGGCAGACGTTATAACCGCTACACCACGGAAACTGCTACGCTCTGCCCTCCACATGTGATACAACTTGTAGGACGATCGCCATTGTGGCGTAAAAATCACAATGCCGGTATTTCGCATTCGTGTGAAACAATCGACAGCACCCTTGACTGCCTGAATGCCATGTCGAATAAGAGCTCAAGAAGTCATCGGAAACGCTCGAGGGAGAGTCCTCAGCAGCATCTGCTGCTCTTTCTTTCCTTACGAGATACCGTCGATTCGCGCAGTCGTTATTGCAAAAGATGTCACCAAAGGCGATCGCTTCGTTAGCGGCACGGCGCCTGGGCTCGGCGGCAGTACAAGAAGTCGATGAAAACAATCCAACCGCGACAGCCAGAGAGAACGCTGGGTGAGCTGCAGCCGTACATGGTGAGACCATCCTCGGTGGCGTCATTCACATGCAGTGTGTTTTCGGAACGAACAGGCTCGTTGGTCTAGGGGTATGATTCCTGCTTCGGGTGCAGGAGGTCCCGGGTTCAAATCCCGGACGAGCCCTTGCGTTTTGTACAACGGTGTGCTAACAAACCGCATGGCGGCGGCTGTTTCGCGCATTTCCAGGCCTCCAAGTCAGCGCTAAATCCGACAACCAGTTCTGAAACAGTTTCATTTGAGCCATGTGCACCCTGCTGGTGGAACGTTTGAAGTTGATTTAAATGGTCACAGTAGAGATCGTAGCAAGTGTCTTGCTGAGTGCGACGAAAACGTGTTTCCGCCCGCAATCGAACCGGGGACCTTGTGCGTGTTAGGCAGACGTTATAACCGCTACACCACGGAAACTGCTACGCTCTGCCCTCCACATGTGATACAACTTGTAGGACGATCGCCATTGTGGCGTAAAAATCACAATGCCGGTATTTCGCATTCGTGTGAAACAATCGACAGCACCCTTGACTGCCTGAATGCCATGTCGAATAAGAGCTCAAGAAGTCATCGGAAACGCTCGAGGGAGAGTCCTCAGCAGCATCTGCTGCTCTTTCTTTCCTTACGAGATACCGTCGATTCGCGCAGTCGTTATTGCAAAAGATGTCACCAAAGGCGATCGCTTCGTTAGCGGCACGGCGCCTGGGCTCGGCGGCAGCTCTACATGGAGGCACCAGCAGCCCCAGCCCCTCCAGGCCGCCGCCGGCGCCACAGCGCAAGGAGTCGGCGCCCGCCCTGCAATGCCCCCTGTCGTTGCACATTCCACCCGCCCTTTATCCTCTCCATGTCTGACTCACTACCCTAAATGACGCTGTAGTCGACGTGCTTATTACTATCGCTTTTGGAAGAACCAAGGCGCAGTATTCTAGTGACGAACCGGTATTGCAAATTTGGATTAAGTAAAAATTTGTTGTGTGGTCGAGCGACACCCCCGTCTCGCTCTTCCTAGATGATCGCTGCTGCGCGGAGTAACTCCTAGCGCGCCGATGGCTTCAGAGTTGGTCTTCTCGAAGTTTTGCTTTTGCACTGCATTCCGCAATCTTATAGTTACGTGCTTCGGTTTCCCGACGTTCTTGTGTTTAGTGCGTTCGGCTTCTCTTAACCCTTAGCCACCGCTTGCCGAAATTTCCACACCGTCATCTGTTGATCTGCAGAGCTCGATGAAGGTACCGCGGCCGTTCCTGAGCTCGCGAAACGGCCGAATCTGTAGTTGTTTCCAGATCTCTCCCACACAACGGCCTCCCGGAAGCTTGGATTACAGGAGTACGCCACTACTCCCAGCCGCTGAATTACCTTTGAAGCAGAATGACATGAGCTACACGCAGCTCCGATTTTTTTTTTTTTGGTGTCTGACCTACTTTGAAAGATTTTGTAGTCGATTTACTTACCACTATCGCTGTTGGAAGGAGGAAACCACGTGATAATCACACAGTATTCTAGAGACGATCAGGTAATGAAAATTTAGAATAAGTAAAACAGTATCAAAAGAAGTTGTGTGGTGGAGCGGCACATGCAATTCACGCTTCCTAGATGATCGTTGCTGCATAGAATAATTCTTTTGTCTGTGGCGTCTTCAGTATTCGTCTTCTGGAAGTTTTGCTTGCAATATATTCTTCAATATTTTCATTATGAGTTGGTGCTTGCTTTCCCGATGTTATTTTGTTTAGTGCATTCGCCTTCTCTTAACCCTGAGAAACCACATACGGAAACTGAGGCACTGCCGGCTGTTCATAAGCAGAGTTCGATGAAGTTATTTCGCTTTTTATTCGGTGCCTTTAATATTCTTCTCATCAGTGGTGAGTGCTGCCTGCAGAAAGCGCTTATCTTGCGAATTCACGTGAAAGTTTGTGTTCCCTGGGAGATGCACTACTTGTGATTAGCTTGAGTGGTGCGGGCAGGTGGCTCGTTGGTCTAGGGGTATGATTCCTGCTTTGGGTGCAGGAGGTCCCGGGTTCAAATCCCGGACGAGCCCTGCCATTTTGACCGTGCTGAAGAGTAGGTGGAACTCAGTCCCGGTTGCAGCTCCTCAATGAAGAGTAAGACGCCTGTTATATCACGTGGATATAACAAGAATCCGGCACCAGTAAAGTACGTAGGTGGAATTCGGTAGAAAGGCAGACGGTAATTTTTCTTGCAACGGAAAACAAGGTTGTCTTTGCGGAATATGTGCACCGTGAGTGGAGATTCAGCTTGATTGTGCGACAGTCTACCTTCATCTTACTAGCGACGGCAACAACCAATGGGTGGGACGTAAGACTGAGCGTGGCTAAGAGTTTCTCATTATTAGTTACCTTCACACTTTGACACAGCCGTGACAAGGCGAGTAGCGCGAGCTCAGGATAGCCAGTAGGAAGCGCACCTGAAGTAGCCCTGAAGAACCGGGTTGTAAATTTTGCCAGCCATAATGGAGCTAGGGGCGTTCTCAGTTACCAAATACCGGTGCAATAAGAGAGCAACAGTATTTGACAGTAAAATGACGCCCTATCCATCTAGAATATGACATTGATTGTCTCTGCATACGCATCCGTGAGGTCATCCCGGAAATGAAATCCGATAAGCGGATTAAAATTGTTGTGTTCCCGCCCGGGATCGAACCGGGGACCTTCTGCGTGTAAAGCAGACGTGATAACCGCTACACCACGGAAACGACGGATCGTCTGATGTGCCACCCGGAGACTCGTGGTAGCAACAGTTTTTCTTCTGTGTTAGCAAGGGCATCGGCTACGAGCTCTCTCCGATTCGTGAGGTTCCTATAGTACAAGAAGTCGATGAAAACAATCCAACCGCGACAGCCAGAGAGAACGCTGGGTGAGCTGCAGCCGTACATGGTGAGACCATCCTCGGTGGCGTCATTCACATGCAGTGTGTTGTCGGAACGAACAGGCTCGTTGGTCTAGGGGTATGATTCCTGCTTCGGGTGCAGGAGGTCCCGGGTTCAAATCCCGGACGAGCCCTTGCGTTTTGTACAACGGTGTGCTAACAAACCGCATGGCGGCGGCTGTTTCGCGCATTTCCAGGCCTCCAAGTCAGCGCTAAATCCGACAACCAGTTCTGAAACAGTTTCATTTGAGCCATGTGCACCCTGCTGGTGGAACGTTTGAAGTTGATTTAAATGGTCACAGTAGAGATCGTAGCAAGTGTCTTGCTGAGTGCGACGAAAACGTGTTTCCGCCCGCAATCGAACCGGGGACCTTGTGCGTGTTAGGCAGACGTTATAACCGCTACACCACGGAAACTGCTACGCTCTGCCATCCACATGTGATACAACTTGTAGGACGATCGCCATTGTGGCGTAAAAATCACAATGCCGGTATTTCGCATTCGTGTGAAACAATCGACAGCACCCTTGACTGCCTGAATGCCATGTCGAATAAGAGCTCAAGAAGTCATCGGAAACGCTCGAGGGAGAGTCCTCAGCAGCATCTGCTGCTCTTTCTTTCCTTACGAGATACCGTCGATTCGCGCAGTCGTTATTGCAAAAGATGTCACCAAAGGCGATCGCTTCGTTAGCGGCACGGCGCCTGGGCTCGGCGGCAGCTCTACATGGAGGCACCAGCAGCCCCAGCCCCTCCAGGCCGCCGCCGGCGCCACAGCGCAAGGAGTCGGCGCCCGCCCTGCAATGCCCCCTGTCGTTGCACATTCCACCCGCCCTTTATCCTCTCCATGTCTGACTCACTACCCTAAATGACGCTGTAGTCGACGTGCTTATTACTATCGCTTTTGGAAGAACCAAGGCGCAGTATTCTAGTGACGAACCGGTATTGCAAATTTGGATTAAGTAAAAATTTGTTGTGTGGTCGAGCGACACCCCCGTCTCGCTCTTCCTAGATGATCGCTGCTGCGCGGAGTAACTCCTAGCGCGCCGATGGCTTCAGAGTTGGTCTTCTCGAAGTTTTGCTTTTGCACTGCATTCCGCAATCTTATAGTTACGTGCTTCGGTTTCCCGACGTTCTTGTGTTTAGTGCGTTCGGCTTCTCTTAACCCTTAGCCACCGCTTGCCGAAATTTCCACACCGTCATCTGTTGATCTGCAGAGCTCGATGAAGGTACCGCGGCCGTTCCTGAGCTCGCGAAACGGCCGAATCTGTAGTTGTTTCCAGATCTCTCCCACACAACGGCCTCCCGGAAGCTTGGATTACAGGAGTACGCCACTACTCCCAGCCGCTGAATTACCTTTGAAGCAGAATGACATGAGCTACACGCAGCTCCGATTTTTTTTTTTTTTGGTGTCTGACCTACTTTGAAAGATTTTGTAGTCGATTTACTTACCACTATCGCTGTTGGAAGGAGGAAACCACGTGATAATCACACAGTATTCTAGAGACGATCAGGTAATGAAAATTTAGAATAAGTAAAACAGTATCAAAAGAAGTTGTGTGGTGGAGCGGCACATGCAATTCACGCTTCCTAGATGATCGTTGCTGCATAGAATAATTCTTTTGTCTGTGGCGTCTTCAGTATTCGTCTTCTGGAAGTTTTGCTTGCAATATATTCTTCAATATTTTCATTATGAGTTGGTGCTTGCTTTCCCGATGTTATTTTGTTTAGTGCATTCGCCTTCTCTTAACCCTGAGAAACCACATACGGAAACTGAGGCACTGCCGGCTGTTCATAAGCAGAGTTCGATGAAGTTATTTCGCTTTTTATTCGGTGCCTTTAATATTCTTCTCATCAGTGGTGAGTGCTGCCTGCAGAAAGCGCTTATCTTGCGAATTCACGTGAAAGTTTGTGTTCCCTGGGAGATGCACTACTTGTGATTAGCTTGAGTGGTGCGGGCAGGTGGCTCGTTGGTCTAGGGGTATGATTCCTGCTTTGGGTGCAGGAGGTCCCGGGTTCAAATCCCGGACGAGCCCTGCCATTTTGACCGTGCTGAAGAGTAGGTGGAACTCAGTCCCGGTTGCAGCTCCTCAATGAAGAGTAAGACGCCTGTTATATCACGTGGATATAACAAGAATCCGGCACCAGTAAAGTACGTAGGTGGAATTCGGTAGAAAGGCAGACGGTAATTTTTCTTGCAACGGAAAACAAGGTTGTCTTTGCGGAATATGTGCACCGTGAGTGGAGATTCAGCTTGATTGTGCGACAGTCTACCTTCATCTTACTAGCGACGGCAACAACCAATGGGTGGGACGTAAGACTGAGCGTGGCTAAGAGTTTCTCATTATTAGTTACCTTCACACTTTGACACAGCCGTGACAAGGCGAGTAGCGCGAGCTCAGGATAGCCAGTAGGAAGCGCACCTGAAGTAGCCCTGAAGAACCGGGTTGTAAATTTTGCCAGCCATAATGGAGCTAGGGGCGTTCTCAGTTACCAAATACCGGTGCAATAAGAGAGCAACAGTATTTGACAGTAAAATGACGCCCTATCCATCTAGAATATGACATTGATTGTCTCTGCATACGCATCCGTGAGGTCATCCCGGAAATGAAATCCGATAAGCGGATTAAAATTGTTGTGTTCCCGCCCGGGATCGAACCGGGGACCTTCTGCGTGTAAAGCAGACGTGATAACCGCTACACCACGGAAACGACGGATCGTCTGATGTGCCACCCGGAGACTCGTGGTAGCAACAGTTTTTCTTCTGTGTTAGCAAGGGCATCGGCTACGAGCTCTCTCCGATTCGTGAGGTTCCTATAGTACAAGAAGTCGATGAAAACAATCCAACCGCGACAGCCAGAGAGAACGCTGGGTGAGCTGCAGCCGTACATGGTGAGACCATCCTCGGTGGCGTCATTCACATGCAGTGTGTTTTCGGAACGAACAGGCTCGTTGGTCTAGGGGTATGATTCCTGCTTCGGGTGCAGGAGGTCCCGGGTTCAAATCCCGGACGAGCCCTTGCGTTTTGTACAACGGTGTGCTAACAAACCGCATGGCGGCGGCTGTTTCGCGCATTTCCAGGCCTCCAAGTCAGCGCTAAATCCGACAACCAGTTCTGAAACAGTTTCATTTGAGCCATGTGCACCCTGCTGGTGGAACGTTTGAAGTTGATTTAAATGGTCACAGTAGAGATCGTAGCAAGTGTCTTGCTGAGTGCGACGAAAACGTGTTTCCGCCCGCAATCGAACCGGGGACCTTGTGCGTGTTAGGCAGACGTTATAACCGCTACACCACGGAAACTGCTACGCTCTGCCCTCCACATGTGATACAACTTGTAGGACGATCGCCATTGTGGCGTAAAAATCACAATGCCGGTATTTCGCATTCGTGTGAAACAATCGACAGCACCCTTGACTGCCTGAATGCCATGTCGAATAAGAGCTCAAGAAGTCATCGGAAACGCTCGAGGGAGAGTCCTCAGCAGCATCTGCTGCTCTTTCTTTCCTTACGAGATACCGTCGATTCGCGCAGTCGTTATTGCAAAAGATGTCACCAAAGGCGATCGCTTCGTTAGCGGCACGGCGCCTGGGCTCGGCGGCAGTACAAGAAGTCGATGAAAACAATCCAACCGCGACAGCCAGAGAGAACGCTGGGTGAGCTGCAGCCGTACATGGTGAGACCATCCTCGGTGGCGTCATTCACATGCAGTGTGTTTTCGGAACGAACAGGCTCGTTGGTCTAGGGGTATGATTCCTGCTTCGGGTGCAGGAGGTCCCGGGTTCAAATCCCGGACGAGCCCTTGCGTTTTGTACAACGGTGTGCTAACAAACCGCATGGCGGCGGCTGTTTCGCGCATTTCCAGGCCTCCAAGTCAGCGCTAAATCCGACAACCAGTTCTGAAACAGTTTCATTTGAGCCATGTGCACCCTGCTGGTGGAACGTTTGAAGTTGATTTAAATGGTCACAGTAGAGATCGTAGCAAGTGTCTTGCTGAGTGCGACGAAAACGTGTTTCCGCCCGCAATCGAACCGGGGACCTTGTGCGTGTTAGGCAGACGTTATAACCGCTACACCACGGAAACTGCTACGCTCTGCCCTCCACATGTGATACAACTTGTAGGACGATCGCCATTGTGGCGTAAAAATCACAATGCCGGTATTTCGCATTCGTGTGAAACAATCGACAGCACCCTTGACTGCCTGAATGCCATGTCGAATAAGAGCTCAAGAAGTCATCGGAAACGCTCGAGGGAGAGTCCTCAGCAGCATCTGCTGCTCTTTCTTTCCTTACGAGATACCGTCGATTCGCGCAGTCGTTATTGCAAAAGATGTCACCAAAGGCGATCGCTTCGTTAGCGGCACGGCGCCTGGGCTCGGCGGCAGCTCTACATGGAGGCACCAGCAGCCCCAGCCCCTCCAGGCCGCCGCCGGCGCCACAGCGCAAGGAGTCGGCGCCCGCCCTGCAATGCCCCCTGTCGTTGCACATTCCACCCGCCCTTTATCCTCTCCATGTCTGACTCACTACCCTAAATGACGCTGTAGTCGACGTGCTTATTACTATCGCTTTTGGAAGAACCAAGGCGCAGTATTCTAGTGACGAACCGGTATTGCAAATTTGGATTAAGTAAAAATTTGTTGTGTGGTCGAGCGACACCCCCGTCTCGCTCTTCCTAGATGATCGCTGCTGCGCGGAGTAACTCCTAGCGCGCCGATGGCTTCAGAGTTGGTCTTCTCGAAGTTTTGCTTTTGCACTGCATTCCGCAATCTTATAGTTACGTGCTTCGGTTTCCCGACGTTCTTGTGTTTAGTGCGTTCGGCTTCTCTTAACCCTTAGCCACCGCTTGCCGAAATTTCCACACCGTCATCTGTTGATCTGCAGAGCTCGATGAAGGTACCGCGGCCGTTCCTGAGCTCGCGAAACGGCCGAATCTGTAGTTGTTTCCAGATCTCTCCCACACAACGGCCTCCCGGAAGCTTGGATTACAGGAGTACGCCACTACTCCCAGCCGCTGAATTACCTTTGAAGCAGAATGACATGAGCTACACGCAGCTCCGATTTTTTTTTTTTTTTGGTGTCTGACCTACTTTGAAAGATTTTGTAGTCGATTTACTTACCACTATCGCTGTTGGAAGGAGGAAACCACGTGATAATCACACAGTATTCTAGAGACGATCAGGTAATGAAAATTTAGAATAAGTAAAACAGTATCAAAAGAAGTTGTGTGGTGGAGCGGCACATGCAATTCACGCTTCCTAGATGATCGTTGCTGCATAGAATAATTCTTTTGTCTGTGGCGTCTTCAGTATTCGTCTTCTGGAAGTTTTGCTTGCAATATATTCTTCAATATTTTCATTATGAGTTGGTGCTTGCTTTCCCGATGTTATTTTGTTTAGTGCATTCGCCTTCTCTTAACCCTGAGAAACCACATACGGAAACTGAGGCACTGCCGGCTGTTCATAAGCAGAGTTCGATGAAGTTATTTCGCTTTTTATTCGGTGCCTTTAATATTCTTCTCATCAGTGGTGAGTGCTGCCTGCAGAAAGCGCTTATCTTGCGAATTCACGTGAAAGTTTGTGTTCCCTGGGAGATGCACTACTTGTGATTAGCTTGAGTGGTGCGGGCAGGTGGCTCGTTGGTCTAGGGGTATGATTCCTGCTTTGGGTGCAGGAGGTCCCGGGTTCAAATCCCGGACGAGCCCTGCCATTTTGACCGTGCTGAAGAGTAGGTGGAACTCAGTCCCGGTTGCAGCTCCTCAATGAAGAGTAAGACGCCTGTTATATCACGTGGATATAACAAGAATCCGGCACCAGTAAAGTACGTAGGTGGAATTCGGTAGAAAGGCAGACGGTAATTTTTCTTGCAACGGAAAACAAGGTTGTCTTTGCGGAATATGTGCACCGTGAGTGGAGATTCAGCTTGATTGTGCGACAGTCTACCTTCATCTTACTAGCGACGGCAACAACCAATGGGTGGGACGTAAGACTGAGCGTGGCTAAGAGTTTCTCATTATTAGTTACCTTCACACTTTGACACAGCCGTGACAAGGCGAGTAGCGCGAGCTCAGGATAGCCAGTAGGAAGCGCACCTGAAGTAGCCCTGAAGAACCGGGTTGTAAATTTTGCCAGCCATAATGGAGCTAGGGGCGTTCTCAGTTACCAAATACCGGTGCAATAAGAGAGCAACAGTATTTGACAGTAAAATGACGCCCTATCCATCTAGAATATGACATTGATTGTCTCTGCATACGCATCCGTGAGGTCATCCCGGAAATGAAATCCGATAAGCGGATTAAAATTGTTGTGTTCCCGCCCGGGATCGAACCGGGGACCTTCTGCGTGTAAAGCAGACGTGATAACCGCTACACCACGGAAACGACGGATCGTCTGATGTGCCACCCGGAGACTCGTGGTAGCAACAGTTTTTCTTCTGTGTTAGCAAGGGCATCGGCTACGAGCTCTCTCCGATTCGTGAGGTTCCTATAGTACAAGAAGTCGATGAAAACAATCCAACCGCGACAGCCAGAGAGAACGCTGGGTGAGCTGCAGCCGTACATGGTGAGACCATCCTCGGTGGCGTCATTCACATGCAGTGTGTTTTCGGAACGAACAGGCTCGTTGGTCTAGGGGTATGATTCCTGCTTCGGGTGCAGGAGGTCCCGGGTTCAAATCCCGGACGAGCCCTTGCGTTTTGTACAACGGTGTGCTAACAAACCGCATGGCGGCGGCTGTTTCGCGCATTTCCAGGCCTCCAAGTCAGCGCTAAATCCGACAACCAGTTCTGAAACAGTTTCATTTGAGCCATGTGCACCCTGCTGGTGGAACGTTTGAAGTTGATTTAAATGGTCACAGTAGAGATCGTAGCAAGTGTCTTGCTGAGTGCGACGAAAACGTGTTTCCGCCCGCAATCGAACCGGGGACCTTGTGCGTGTTAGGCAGACGTTATAACCGCTACACCACGGAAACTGCTACGCTCTGCCCTCCACATGTGATACAACTTGTAGGACGATCGCCATTGTGGCGTAAAAATCACAATGCCGGTATTTCGCATTCGTGTGAAACAATCGACAGCACCCTTGACTGCCTGAATGCCATGTCGAATAAGAGCTCAAGAAGTCATCGGAAACGCTCGAGGGAGAGTCCTCAGCAGCATCTGCTGCTCTTTCTTTCCTTACGAGATACCGTCGATTCGCGCAGTCGTTATTGCAAAAGATGTCACCAAAGGCGATCGCTTCGTTAGCGGCACGGCGCCTGGGCTCGGCGGCAGTACAAGAAGTCGATGAAAACAATCCAACCGCGACAGCCAGAGAGAACGCTGGGTGAGCTGCAGCCGTACATGGTGAGACCATCCTCGGTGGCGTCATTCACATGCAGTGTGTTTTCGGAACGAACAGGCTCGTTGGTCTAGGGGTATGATTCCTGCTTCGGGTGCAGGAGGTCCCGGGTTCAAATCCCGGACGAGCCCTTGCGTTTTGTACAACGGTGTGCTAACAAACCGCATGGCGGCGGCTGTTTCGCGCATTTCCAGGCCTCCAAGTCAGCGCTAAATCCGACAACCAGTTCTGAAACAGTTTCATTTGAGCCATGTGCACCCTGCTGGTGGAACGTTTGAAGTTGATTTAAATGGTCACAGTAGAGATCGTAGCAAGTGTCTTGCTGAGTGCGACGAAAACGTGTTTCCGCCCGCAATCGAACCGGGGACCTTGTGCGTGTTAGGCAGACGTTATAACCGCTACACCACGGAAACTGCTACGCTCTGCCCTCCACATGTGATACAACTTGTAGGACGATCGCCATTGTGGCGTAAAAATCACAATGCCGGTATTTCGCATTCGTGTGAAACAATCGACAGCACCCTTGACTGCCTGAATGCCATGTCGAATAAGAGCTCAAGAAGTCATCGGAAACGCTCGAGGGAGAGTCCTCAGCAGCATCTGCTGCTCTTTCTTTCCTTACGAGATACCGTCGATTCGCGCAGTCGTTATTGCAAAAGATGTCACCAAAGGCGATCGCTTCGTTAGCGGCACGGCGCCTGGGCTCGGCGGCAGCTCTACATGGAGGCACCAGCAGCCCCAGCCCCTCCAGGCCGCCGCCGGCGCCACAGCGCAAGGAGTCGGCGCCCGCCCTGCAATGCCCCCTGTCGTTGCACATTCCACCCGCCCTTTATCCTCTCCATGTCTGACTCACTACCCTAAATGACGCTGTAGTCGACGTGCTTATTACTATCGCTTTTGGAAGAACCAAGGCGCAGTATTCTAGTGACGAACCGGTATTGCAAATTTGGATTAAGTAAAAATTTGTTGTGTGGTCGAGCGACACCCCCGTCTCGCTCTTCCTAGATGATCGCTGCTGCGCGGAGTAACTCCTAGCGCGCCGATGGCTTCAGAGTTGGTCTTCTCGAAGTTTTGCTTTTGCACTGCATTCCGCAATCTTATAGTTACGTGCTTCGGTTTCCCGACGTTCTTGTGTTTAGTGCGTTCGGCTTCTCTTAACCCTTAGCCACCGCTTGCCGAAATTTCCACACCGTCATCTGTTGATCTGCAGAGCTCGATGAAGGTACCGCGGCCGTTCCTGAGCTCGCGAAACGGCCGAATCTGTAGTTGTTTCCAGATCTCTCCCACACAACGGCCTCCCGGAAGCTTGGATTACAGGAGTACGCCACTACTCCCAGCCGCTGAATTACCTTTGAAGCAGAATGACATGAGCTACACGCAGCTCCGATTTTTTTTTTTTTTTGGTGTCTGACCTACTTTGAAAGATTTTGTAGTCGATTTACTTACCACTATCGCTGTTGGAAGGAGGAAACCACGTGATAATCACACAGTATTCTAGAGACGATCAGGTAATGAAAATTTAGAATAAGTAAAACAGTATCAAAAGAAGTTGTGTGGTGGAGCGGCACATGCAATTCACGCTTCCTAGATGATCGTTGCTGCATAGAATAATTCTTTTGTCTGTGGCGTCTTCAGTATTCGTCTTCTGGAAGTTTTGCTTGCAATATATTCTTCAATATTTTCATTATGAGTTGGTGCTTGCTTTCCCGATGTTATTTTGTTTAGTGCATTCGCCTTCTCTTAACCCTGAGAAACCACATACGGAAACTGAGGCACTGCCGGCTGTTCATAAGCAGAGTTCGATGAAGTTATTTCGCTTTTTATTCGGTGCCTTTAATATTCTTCTCATCAGTGGTGAGTGCTGCCTGCAGAAAGCGCTTATCTTGCGAATTCACGTGAAAGTTTGTGTTCCCTGGGAGATGCACTACTTGTGATTAGCTTGAGTGGTGCGGGCAGGTGGCTCGTTGGTCTAGGGGTATGATTCCTGCTTTGGGTGCAGGAGGTCCCGGGTTCAAATCCCGGACGAGCCCTGCCATTTTGACCGTGCTGAAGAGTAGGTGGAACTCAGTCCCGGTTGCAGCTCCTCAATGAAGAGTAAGACGCCTGTTATATCACGTGGATATAACAAGAATCCGGCACCAGTAAAGTACGTAGGTGGAATTCGGTAGAAAGGCAGACGGTAATTTTTCTTGCAACGGAAAACAAGGTTGTCTTTGCGGAATATGTGCACCGTGAGTGGAGATTCAGCTTGATTGTGCGACAGTCTACCTTCATCTTACTAGCGACGGCAACAACCAATGGGTGGGACGTAAGACTGAGCGTGGCTAAGAGTTTCTCATTATTAGTTACCTTCACACTTTGACACAGCCGTGACAAGGCGAGTAGCGCGAGCTCAGGATAGCCAGTAGGAAGCGCACCTGAAGTAGCCCTGAAGAACCGGGTTGTAAATTTTGCCAGCCATAATGGAGCTAGGGGCGTTCTCAGTTACCAAATACCGGTGCAATAAGAGAGCAACAGTATTTGACAGTAAAATGACGCCCTATCCATCTAGAATATGACATTGATTGTCTCTGCATACGCATCCGTGAGGTCATCCCGGAAATGAAATCCGATAAGCGGATTAAAATTGTTGTGTTCCCGCCCGGGATCGAACCGGGGACCTTCTGCGTGTAAAGCAGACGTGATAACCGCTACACCACGGAAACGACGGATCGTCTGATGTGCCACCCGGAGACTCGTGGTAGCAACAGTTTTTCTTCTGTGTTAGCAAGGGCATCGGCTACGAGCTCTCTCCGATTCGTGAGGTTCCTATAGTACAAGAAGTCGATGAAAACAATCCAACCGCGACAGCCAGAGAGAACGCTGGGTGAGCTGCAGCCGTACATGGTGAGACCATCCTCGGTGGCGTCATTCACATGCAGTGTGTTTTCGGAACGAACAGGCTCGTTGGTCTAGGGGTATGATTCCTGCTTCGGGTGCAGGAGGTCCCGGGTTCAAATCCCGGACGAGCCCTTGCGTTTTGTACAACGGTGTGCTAACAAACCGCATGGCGGCGGCTGTTTCGCGCATTTCCAGGCCTCCAAGTCAGCGCTAAATCCGACAACCAGTTCTGAAACAGTTTCATTTGAGCCATGTGCACCCTGCTGGTGGAACGTTTGAAGTTGATTTAAATGGTCACAGTAGAGATCGTAGCAAGTGTCTTGCTGAGTGCGACGAAAACGTGTTTCCGCCCGCAATCGAACCGGGGACCTTGTGCGTGTTAGGCAGACGTTATAACCGCTACACCACGGAAACTGCTACGCTCTGCCCTCCACATGTGATACAACTTGTAGGACGATCGCCATTGTGGCGTAAAAATCACAATGCCGGTATTTCGCATTCGTGTGAAACAATCGACAGCACCCTTGACTGCCTGAATGCCATGTCGAATAAGAGCTCAAGAAGTCATCGGAAACGCTCGAGGGAGAGTCCTCAGCAGCATCTGCTGCTCTTTCTTTCCTTACGAGATACCGTCGATTCGCGCAGTCGTTATTGCAAAAGATGTCACCAAAGGCGATCGCTTCGTTAGCGGCACGGCACGGCGCCTGGGCTCGGCGGCAGCTCTACATGGAGGCACCAGCAGCCCCAGCCCCTCCAGGCCGCCGCCGGCGCCACAGCGCAAGGAGTCGGCGCCCGCCCTGCAATGCCCCCTGTCGTTGCACATTCCACCCGCCCTTTATCCTCTCCATGTCTGACTCACTACCCTAAATGACGCTGTAGTCGACGTGCTTATTACTATCGCTTTTGGAAGAACCAAGGCGCAGTATTCTAGTGACGAACCGGTATTGCAAATTTGGATTAAGTAAAAATTTGTTGTGTGGTCGAGCGACACCCCCGTCTCGCTCTTCCTAGATGATCGCTGCTGCGCGGAGTAACTCCTAGCGCGCCGATGGCTTCAGAGTTGGTCTTCTCGAAGTTTTGCTTTTGCACTGCATTCCGCAATCTTATAGTTACGTGCTTCGGTTTCCCGACGTTCTTGTGTTTAGTGCGTTCGGCTTCTCTTAACCCTTAGCCACCGCTTGCCGAAATTTCCACACCGTCATCTGTTGATCTGCAGAGCTCGATGAAGGTACCGCGGCCGTTCCTGAGCTCGCGAAACGGCCGAATCTGTAGTTGTTTCCAGATCTCTCCCACACAACGGCCTCCCGGAAGCTTGGATTACAGGAGTACGCCACTACTCCCAGCCGCTGAATTACCTTTGAAGCAGAATGACATGAGCTACACGCAGCTCCGATTTTTTTTTTTTTTTGGTGTCTGACCTACTTTGAAAGATTTTGTAGTCGATTTACTTACCACTATCGCTGTTGGAAGGAGGAAACCACGTGATAATCACACAGTATTCTAGAGACGATCAGGTAATGAAAATTTAGAATAAGTAAAACAGTATCAAAAGAAGTTGTGTGGTGGAGCGGCACATGCAATTCACGCTTCCTAGATGATCGTTGCTGCATAGAATAATTCTTTTGTCTGTGGCGTCTTCAGTATTCGTCTTCTGGAAGTTTTGCTTGCAATATATTCTTCAATATTTTCATTATGAGTTGGTGCTTGCTTTCCCGATGTTATTTTGTTTAGTGCATTCGCCTTCTCTTAACCCTGAGAAACCACATACGGAAACTGAGGCACTGCCGGCTGTTCATAAGCAGAGTTCGATGAAGTTATTTCGCTTTTTATTCGGTGCCTTTAATATTCTTCTCATCAGTGGTGAGTGCTGCCTGCAGAAAGCGCTTATCTTGCGAATTCACGTGAAAGTTTGTGTTCCCTGGGAGATGCACTACTTGTGATTAGCTTGAGTGGTGCGGGCAGGTGGCTCGTTGGTCTAGGGGTATGATTCCTGCTTTGGGTGCAGGAGGTCCCGGGTTCAAATCCCGGACGAGCCCTGCCATTTTGACCGTGCTGAAGAGTAGGTGGAACTCAGTCCCGGTTGCAGCTCCTCAATGAAGAGTAAGACGCCTGTTATATCACGTGGATATAACAAGAATCCGGCACCAGTAAAGTACGTAGGTGGAATTCGGTAGAAAGGCAGACGGTAATTTTTCTTGCAACGGAAAACAAGGTTGTCTTTGCGGAATATGTGCACCGTGAGTGGAGATTCAGCTTGATTGTGCGACAGTCTACCTTCATCTTACTAGCGACGGCAACAACCAATGGGTGGGACGTAAGACTGAGCGTGGCTAAGAGTTTCTCATTATTAGTTACCTTCACACTTTGACACAGCCGTGACAAGGCGAGTAGCGCGAGCTCAGGATAGCCAGTAGGAAGCGCACCTGAAGTAGCCCTGAAGAACCGGGTTGTAAATTTTGCCAGCCATAATGGAGCTAGGGGCGTTCTCAGTTACCAAATACCGGTGCAATAAGAGAGCAACAGTATTTGACAGTAAAATGACGCCCTATCCATCTAGAATATGACATTGATTGTCTCTGCATACGCATCCGTGAGGTCATCCCGGAAATGAAATCCGATAAGCGGATTAAAATTGTTGTGTTCCCGCCCGGGATCGAACCGGGGACCTTCTGCGTGTAAAGCAGACGTGATAACCGCTACACCACGGAAACGACGGATCGTCTGATGTGCCACCCGGAGACTCGTGGTAGCAACAGTTTTTCTTCTGTGTTAGCAAGGGCATCGGCTACGAGCTCTCTCCGATTCGTGAGGTTCCTATAGTACAAGAAGTCGATGAAAACAATCCAACCGCGACAGCCAGAGAGAACGCTGGGTGAGCTGCAGCCGTACATGGTGAGACCATCCTCGGTGGCGTCATTCACATGCAGTGTGTTTTCGGAACGAACAGGCTCGTTGGTCTAGGGGTATGATTCCTGCTTCGGGTGCAGGAGGTCCCGGGTTCAAATCCCGGACGAGCCCTTGCGTTTTGTACAACGGTGTGCTAACAAACCGCATGGCGGCGGCTGTTTCGCGCATTTCCAGGCCTCCAAGTCAGCGCTAAATCCGACAACCAGTTCTGAAACAGTTTCATTTGAGCCATGTGCACCCTGCTGGTGGAACGTTTGAAGTTGATTTAAATGGTCACAGTAGAGATCGTAGCAAGTGTCTTGCTGAGTGCGACGAAAACGTGTTTCCGCCCGCAATCGAACCGGGGACCTTGTGCGTGTTAGGCAGACGTTATAACCGCTACACCACGGAAACTGCTACGCTCTGCCCTCCACATGTGATACAACTTGTAGGACGATCGCCATTGTGGCGTAAAAATCACAATGCCGGTATTTCGCATTCGTGTGAAACAATCGACAGCACCCTTGACTGCCTGAATGCCATGTCGAATAAGAGCTCAAGAAGTCATCGGAAACGCTCGAGGGAGAGTCCTCAGCAGCATCTGCTGCTCTTTCTTTCCTTACGAGATACCGTCGATTCGCGCAGTCGTTATTGCAAAAGATGTCACCAAAGGCGATCGCTTCGTTAGCGGCACGGCGCCTGGGCTCGGCGGCAGCTCTACATGGAGGCACCAGCAGCCCCAGCCCCTCCAGGCCGCCGCCGGCGCCACAGCGCAAGGAGTCGGCGCCCGCCCTGCAATGCCCCCTGTCGTTGCACATTCCACCCGCCCTTTATCCTCTCCATGTCTGACTCACTACCCTAAATGACGCTGTAGTCGACGTGCTTATTACTATCGCTTTTGGAAGAACCAAGGCGCAGTATTCTAGTGACGAACCGGTATTGCAAATTTGGATTAAGTAAAAATTTGTTGTGTGGTCGAGCGACACCCCCGTCTCGCTCTTCCTAGATGATCGCTGCTGCGCGGAGTAACTCCTAGCGCGCCGATGGCTTCAGAGTTGGTCTTCTCGAAGTTTTGCTTTTGCACTGCATTCCGCAATCTTATAGTTACGTGCTTCGGTTTCCCGACGTTCTTGTGTTTAGTGCGTTCGGCTTCTCTTAACCCTTAGCCACCGCTTGCCGAAATTTCCACACCGTCATCTGTTGATCTGCAGAGCTCGATGAAGGTACCGCGGCCGTTCCTGAGCTCGCGAAACGGCCGAATCTGTAGTTGTTTCCAGATCTCTCCCACACAACGGCCTCCCGGAAGCTTGGATTACAGGAGTACGCCACTACTCCCAGCCGCTGAATTACCTTTGAAGCAGAATGACATGAGCTACACGCAGCTCCGATTTTTTTTTTTTTTGGTGTCTGACCTACTTTGAAAGATTTTGTAGTCGATTTACTTACCACTATCGCTGTTGGAAGGAGGAAACCACGTGATAATCACACAGTATTCTAGAGACGATCAGGTAATGAAAATTTAGAATAAGTAAAACAGTATCAAAAGAAGTTGTGTGGTGGAGCGGCACATGCAATTCACGCTTCCTAGATGATCGTTGCTGCATAGAATAATTCTTTTGTCTGTGGCGTCTTCAGTATTCGTCTTCTGGAAGTTTTGCTTGCAATATATTCTTCAATATTTTCATTATGAGTTGGTGCTTGCTTTCCCGATGTTATTTTGTTTAGTGCATTCGCCTTCTCTTAACCCTGAGAAACCACATACGGAAACTGAGGCACTGCCGGCTGTTCATAAGCAGAGTTCGATGAAGTTATTTCGCTTTTTATTCGGTGCCTTTAATATTCTTCTCATCAGTGGTGAGTGCTGCCTGCAGAAAGCGCTTATCTTGCGAATTCACGTGAAAGTTTGTGTTCCCTGGGAGATGCACTACTTGTGATTAGCTTGAGTGGTGCGGGCAGGTGGCTCGTTGGTCTAGGGGTATGATTCCTGCTTTGGGTGCAGGAGGTCCCGGGTTCAAATCCCGGACGAGCCCTGCCATTTTGACCGTGCTGAAGAGTAGGTGGAACTCAGTCCCGGTTGCAGCTCCTCAATGAAGAGTAAGACGCCTGTTATATCACGTGGATATAACAAGAATCCGGCACCAGTAAAGTACGTAGGTGGAATTCGGTAGAAAGGCAGACGGTAATTTTTCTTGCAACGGAAAACAAGGTTGTCTTTGCGGAATATGTGCACCGTGAGTGGAGATTCAGCTTGATTGTGCGACAGTCTACCTTCATCTTACTAGCGACGGCAACAACCAATGGGTGGGACGTAAGACTGAGCGTGGCTAAGAGTTTCTCATTATTAGTTACCTTCACACTTTGACACAGCCGTGACAAGGCGAGTAGCGCGAGCTCAGGATAGCCAGTAGGAAGCGCACCTGAAGTAGCCCTGAAGAACCGGGTTGTAAATTTTGCCAGCCATAATGGAGCTAGGGGCGTTCTCAGTTACCAAATACCGGTGCAATAAGAGAGCAACAGTATTTGACAGTAAAATGACGCCCTATCCATCTAGAATATGACATTGATTGTCTCTGCATACGCATCCGTGAGGTCATCCCGGAAATGAAATCCGATAAGCGGATTAAAATTGTTGTGTTCCCGCCCGGGATCGAACCGGGGACCTTCTGCGTGTAAAGCAGACGTGATAACCGCTACACCACGGAAACGACGGATCGTCTGATGTGCCACCCGGAGACTCGTGGTAGCAACAGTTTTTCTTCTGTGTTAGCAAGGGCATCGGCTACGAGCTCTCTCCGATTCGTGAGGTTCCTATAGTACAAGAAGTCGATGAAAACAATCCAACCGCGACAGCCAGAGAGAACGCTGGGTGAGCTGCAGCCGTACATGGTGAGACCATCCTCGGTGGCGTCATTCACATGCAGTGTGTTTTCGGAACGAACAGGCTCGTTGGTCTAGGGGTATGATTCCTGCTTCGGGTGCAGGAGGTCCCGGGTTCAAATCCCGGACGAGCCCTTGCGTTTTGTACAACGGTGTGCTAACAAACCGCATGGCGGCGGCTGTTTCGCGCATTTCCAGGCCTCCAAGTCAGCGCTAAATCCGACAACCAGTTCTGAAACAGTTTCATTTGAGCCATGTGCACCCTGCTGGTGGAACGTTTGAAGTTGATTTAAATGGTCACAGTAGAGATCGTAGCAAGTGTCTTGCTGAGTGCGACGAAAACGTGTTTCCGCCCGCAATCGAACCGGGGACCTTGTGCGTGTTAGGCAGACGTTATAACCGCTACACCACGGAAACTGCTACGCTCTGCCCTCCACATGTGATACAACTTGTAGGACGATCGCCATTGTGGCGTAAAAATCACAATGCCGGTATTTCGCATTCGTGTGAAACAATCGACAGCACCCTTGACTGCCTGAATGCCATGTCGAATAAGAGCTCAAGAAGTCATCGGAAACGCTCGAGGGAGAGTCCTCAGCAGCATCTGCTGCTCTTTCTTTCCTTACGAGATACCGTCGATTCGCGCAGTCGTTATTGCAAAAGATGTCACCAAAGGCGATCGCTTCGTTAGCGGCACGGCGCCTGGGCTCGGCGGCAGCTCTACATGGAGGCACCAGCAGCCCCAGCCCCTCCAGGTCGCCGCCGGCGCCACAGCGCAAGGAGTCGGCGCCCGCCCTGCAATGCCCCCTGTCGTTGCACATTCCACCCGCCCTTTATCCTCTCCATGTCTGACTCACTACCCTAAATGACGCTGTAGTCGACGTGCTTATTACTATCGCTTTTGGAAGAACCAAGGCGCAGTATTCTAGTGACGAACCGGTATTGCAAATTTGGATTAAGTAAAAATTTGTTGTGTGGTCGAGCGACACCCCCGTCTCGCTCTTCCTAGATGATCGCTGCTGCGCGGAGTAACTCCTAGCGCGCCGATGGCTTCAGAGTTGGTCTTCTCGAAGTTTTGCTTTTGCACTGCATTCCGCAATCTTATAGTTACGTGCTTCGGTTTCCCGACGTTCTTGTGTTTAGTGCGTTCGGCTTCTCTTAACCCTTAGCCACCGCTTGCCGAAATTTCCACACCGTCATCTGTTGATCTGCAGAGCTCGATGAAGGTACCGCGGCCGTTCCTGAGCTCGCGAAACGGCCGAATCTGTAGTTGTTTCCAGATCTCTCCCACACAACGGCCTCCCGGAAGCTTGGATTACAGGAGTACGCCACTACTCCCAGCCGCTGAATTACCTTTGAAGCAGAATGACATGAGCTACACGCAGCTCCGATTTTTTTTTTTTTTGGTGTCTGACCTACTTTGAAAGATTTTGTAGTCGATTTACTTACCACTATCGCTGTTGGAAGGAGGAAACCACGTGATAATCACACAGTATTCTAGAGACGATCAGGTAATGAAAATTTAGAATAAGTAAAACAGTATCAAAAGAAGTTGTGTGGTGGAGCGGCACATGCAATTCACGCTTCCTAGATGATCGTTGCTGCATAGAATAATTCTTTTGTCTGTGGCGTCTTCAGTATTCGTCTTCTGGAAGTTTTGCTTGCAATATATTCTTCAATATTTTCATTATGAGTTGGTGCTTGCTTTCCCGATGTTATTTTGTTTAGTGCATTCGCCTTCTCTTAACCCTGAGAAACCACATACGGAAACTGAGGCACTGCCGGCTGTTCATAAGCAGAGTTCGATGAAGTTATTTCGCTTTTTATTCGGTGCCTTTAATATTCTTCTCATCAGTGGTGAGTGCTGCCTGCAGAAAGCGCTTATCTTGCGAATTCACGTGAAAGTTTGTGTTCCCTGGGAGATGCACTACTTGTGATTAGCTTGAGTGGTGCGGGCAGGTGGCTCGTTGGTCTAGGGGTATGATTCCTGCTTTGGGTGCAGGAGGTCCCGGGTTCAAATCCCGGACGAGCCCTGCCATTTTGACCGTGCTGAAGAGTAGGTGGAACTCAGTCCCGGTTGCAGCTCCTCAATGAAGAGTAAGACGCCTGTTATATCACGTGGATATAACAAGAATCCGGCACCAGTAAAGTACGTAGGTGGAATTCGGTAGAAAGGCAGACGGTAATTTTTCTTGCAACGGAAAACAAGGTTGTCTTTGCGGAATATGTGCACCGTGAGTGGAGATTCAGCTTGATTGTGCGACAGTCTACCTTCATCTTACTAGCGACGGCAACAACCAATGGGTGGGACGTAAGACTGAGCGTGGCTAAGAGTTTCTCATTATTAGTTACCTTCACACTTTGACACAGCCGTGACAAGGCGAGTAGCGCGAGCTCAGGATAGCCAGTAGGAAGCGCACCTGAAGTAGCCCTGAAGAACCGGGTTGTAAATTTTGCCAGCCATAATGGAGCTAGGGGCGTTCTCAGTTACCAAATACCGGTGCAATAAGAGAGCAACAGTATTTGACAGTAAAATGACGCCCTATCCATCTAGAATATGACATTGATTGTCTCTGCATACGCATCCGTGAGGTCATCCCGGAAATGAAATCCGATAAGCGGATTAAAATTGTTGTGTTCCCGCCCGGGATCGAACCGGGGACCTTCTGCGTGTAAAGCAGACGTGATAACCGCTACACCACGGAAACGACGGATCGTCTGATGTGCCACCCGGAGACTCGTGGTAGCAACAGTTTTTCTTCTGTGTTAGCAAGGGCATCGGCTACGAGCTCTCTCCGATTCGTGAGGTTCCTATAGTACAAGAAGTCGATGAAAACAATCCAACCGCGACAGCCAGAGAGAACGCTGGGTGAGCTGCAGCCGTACATGGTGAGACCATCCTCGGTGGCGTCATTCACATGCAGTGTGTTTTCGGAACGAACAGGCTCGTTGGTCTAGGGGTATGATTCCTGCTTCGGGTGCAGGAGCTCCCGGGTTCAAATCCCGGACGAGCCCTTGCGTTTTGTACAACGGTGTGCTAACAAACCGCATGGCGGCGGCTGTTTCGCGCATTTCCAGGCCTCCAAGTCAGCGCTAAATCCGACAACCAGTTCTGAAACAGTTTCATTTGAGCCATGTGCACCCTGCTGGTGGAACGTTTGAAGTTGATTTAAATGGTCACAGTAGAGATCGTAGCAAGTGTCTTGCTGAGTGCGACGAAAACGTGTTTCCGCCCGCAATCGAACCGGGGACCTTGTGCGTGTTAGGCAGACGTTATAACCGCTACACCACGGAAACTGCTACGCTCTGCCCTCCACATGTGATACAACTTGTAGGACGATCGCCATTGTGGCGTAAAAATCACAATGCCGGTATTTCGCATTCGTGTGAAACAATCGACAGCACCCTTGACTGCCTGAATGCCATGTCGAATAAGAGCTCAAGAAGTCATCGGAAACGCTCGAGGGAGAGTCCTCAGCAGCATCTGCTGCTCTTTCTTTCCTTACGAGATACCGTCGATTCGCGCAGTCGTTATTGCAAAAGATGTCACCAAAGGCGATCGCTTCGTTAGCGGCACGGCGCCTGGGCTCGGCGGCAGCTCTACATGGAGGCACCAGCAGCCCCAGCCCCTCCAGGTCGCCGCCGGCGCCACAGCGCAAGGAGTCGGCGCCCGCCCTGCAATGCCCCCTGTCGTTGCACATTCCACCCGCCCTTTATCCTCTCCATGTCTGACTCACTACCCTAAATGACGCTGTAGTCGACGTGCTTATTACTATCGCTTTTGGAAGAACCAAGGCGCAGTATTCTAGTGACGAACCGGTATTGCAAATTTGGATTAAGTAAAAATTTGTTGTGTGGTCGAGCGACACCCCCGTCTCGCTCTTCCTAGATGATCGCTGCTGCGCGGAGTAACTCCTAGCGCGCCGATGGCTTCAGAGTTGGTCTTCTCGAAGTTTTGCTTTTGCACTGCATTCCGCAATCTTATAGTTACGTGCTTCGGTTTCCCGACGTTCTTGTGTTTAGTGCGTTCGGCTTCTCTTAACCCTTAGCCACCGCTTGCCGAAATTTCCACACCGTCATCTGTTGATCTGCAGAGCTCGATGAAGGTACCGCGGCCGTTCCTGAGCTCGCGAAACGGCCGAATCTGTAGTTGTTTCCAGATCTCTCCCACACAACGGCCTCCCGGAAGCTTGGATTACAGGAGTACGCCACTACTCCCAGCCGCTGAATTACCTTTGAAGCAGAATGACATGAGCTACACGCAGCTCCGATTTTTTTTTTTTTTTGGTGTCTGACCTACTTTGAAAGATTTTGTAGTCGATTTACTTACCACTATCGCTGTTGGAAGGAGGAAACCACGTGATAATCACACAGTATTCTAGAGACGATCAGGTAATGAAAATTTAGAATAAGTAAAACAGTATCAAAAGAAGTTGTGTGGTGGAGCGGCACATGCAATTCACGCTTCCTAGATGATCGTTGCTGCATAGAATAATTCTTTTGTCTGTGGCGTCTTCAGTATTCGTCTTCTGGAAGTTTTGCTTGCAATATATTCTTCAATATTTTCATTATGAGTTGGTGCTTGCTTTCCCGATGTTATTTTGTTTAGTGCATTCGCCTTCTCTTAACCCTGAGAAACCACATACGGAAACTGAGGCACTGCCGGCTGTTCATAAGCAGAGTTCGATGAAGTTATTTCGCTTTTTATTCGGTGCCTTTAATATTCTTCTCATCAGTGGTGAGTGCTGCCTGCAGAAAGCGCTTATCTTGCGAATTCACGTGAAAGTTTGTGTTCCCTGGGAGATGCACTACTTGTGATTAGCTTGAGTGGTGCGGGCAGGTGGCTCGTTGGTCTAGGGGTATGATTCCTGCTTTGGGTGCAGGAGGTCCCGGGTTCAAATCCCGGACGAGCCCTGCCATTTTGACCGTGCTGAAGAGTAGGTGGAACTCAGTCCCGGTTGCAGCTCCTCAATGAAGAGTAAGACGCCTGTTATATCACGTGGATATAACAAGAATCCGGCACCAGTAAAGTACGTAGGTGGAATTCGGTAGAAAGGCAGACGGTAATTTTTCTTGCAACGGAAAACAAGGTTGTCTTTGCGGAATATGTGCACCGTGAGTGGAGATTCAGCTTGATTGTGCGACAGTCTACCTTCATCTTACTAGCGACGGCAACAACCAATGGGTGGGACGTAAGACTGAGCGTGGCTAAGAGTTTCTCATTATTAGTTACCTTCACACTTTGACACAGCCGTGACAAGGCGAGTAGCGCGAGCTCAGGATAGCCAGTAGGAAGCGCACCTGAAGTAGCCCTGAAGAACCGGGTTGTAAATTTTGCCAGCCATAATGGAGCTAGGGGCGTTCTCAGTTACCAAATACCGGTGCAATAAGAGAGCAACAGTATTTGACAGTAAAATGACGCCCTATCCATCTAGAATATGACATTGATTGTCTCTGCATACGCATCCGTGAGGTCATCCCGGAAATGAAATCCGATAAGCGGATTAAAATTGTTGTGTTCCCGCCCGGGATCGAACCGGGGACCTTCTGCGTGTAAAGCAGACGTGATAACCGCTACACCACGGAAACGACGGATCGTCTGATGTGCCACCCGGAGACTCGTGGTAGCAACAGTTTTTCTTCTGTGTTAGCAAGGGCATCGGCTACGAGCTCTCTCCGATTCGTGAGGTTCCTATAGTACAAGAAGTCGATGAAAACAATCCAACCGCGACAGCCAGAGAGAACGCTGGGTGAGCTGCAGCCGTACATGGTGAGACCATCCTCGGTGGCGTCATTCACATGCAGTGTGTTTTCGGAACGAACAGGCTCGTTGGTCTAGGGGTATGATTCCTGCTTCGGGTGCAGGAGGTCCCGGGTTCAAATCCCGGACGAGCCCTTGCGTTTTGTACAACGGTGTGCTAACAAACCGCATGGCGGCGGCTGTTTCGCGCATTTCCAGGCCTCCAAGTCAGCGCTAAATCCGACAACCAGTTCTGAAACAGTTTCATTTGAGCCATGTGCACCCTGCTGGTGGAACGTTTGAAGTTGATTTAAATGGTCACAGTAGAGATCGTAGCAAGTGTCTTGCTGAGTGCGACGAAAACGTGTTTCCGCCCGCAATCGAACCGGGGACCTTGTGCGTGTTAGGCAGACGTTATAACCGCTACACCACGGAAACTGCTACGCTCTGCCCTCCACATGTGATACAACTTGTAGGACGATCGCCATTGTGGCGTAAAAATCACAATGCCGGTATTTCGCATTCGTGTGAAACAATCGACAGCACCCTTGACTGCCTGAATGCCATGTCGAATAAGAGCTCAAGAAGTCATCGGAAACGCTCGAGGGAGAGTCCTCAGCAGCATCTGCTGCTCTTTCTTTCCTTACGAGATACCGTCGATTCGCGCAGTCGTTATTGCAAAAGATGTCACCAAAGGCGATCGCTTCGTTAGCGGCACGGCGCCTGGGCTCGGCGGCAGCTCTACATGGAGGCACCAGCAGCCCCAGCCCCTCCAGGTCGCCGCCGGCGCCACAGCGCAAGGAGTCGGCGCCCGCCCTGCAATGCCCCCTGTCGTTGCACATTCCACCCGCCCTTTATCCTCTCCATGTCTGACTCACTACCCTAAATGACGCTGTAGTCGACGTGCTTATTACTATCGCTTTTGGAAGAACCAAGGCGCAGTATTCTAGTGACGAACCGGTATTGCAAATTTGGATTAAGTAAAAATTTGTTGTGTGGTCGAGCGACACCCCCGTCTCGCTCTTCCTAGATGATCGCTGCTGCGCGGAGTAACTCCTAGCGCGCCGATGGCTTCAGAGTTGGTCTTCTCGAAGTTTTGCTTTTGCACTGCATTCCGCAATCTTATAGTTACGTGCTTCGGTTTCCCGACGTTCTTGTGTTTAGTGCGTTCGGCTTCTCTTAACCCTTAGCCACCGCTTGCCGAAATTTCCACACCGTCATCTGTTGATCTGCAGAGCTCGATGAAGGTACCGCGGCCGTTCCTGAGCTCGCGAAACGGCCGAATCTGTAGTTGTTTCCAGATCTCTCCCACACAACGGCCTCCCGGAAGCTTGGATTACAGGAGTACGCCACTACTCCCAGCCGCTGAATTACCTTTGAAGCAGAATGACATGAGCTACACGCAGCTCCGATTTTTTTTTTTTTTGGTGTCTGACCTACTTTGAAAGATTTTGTAGTCGATTTACTTACCACTATCGCTGTTGGAAGGAGGAAACCACGTGATAATCACACAGTATTCTAGAGACGATCAGGTAATGAAAATTTAGAATAAGTAAAACAGTATCAAAAGAAGTTGTGTGGTGGAGCGGCACATGCAATTCACGCTTCCTAGATGATCGTTGCTGCATAGAATAATTCTTTTGTCTGTGGCGTCTTCAGTATTCGTCTTCTGGAAGTTTTGCTTGCAATATATTCTTCAATATTTTCATTATGAGTTGGTGCTTGCTTTCCCGATGTTATTTTGTTTAGTGCATTCGCCTTCTCTTAACCCTGAGAAACCACATACGGAAACTGAGGCACTGCCGGCTGTTCATAAGCAGAGTTCGATGAAGTTATTTCGCTTTTTATTCGGTGCCTTTAATATTCTTCTCATCAGTGGTGAGTGCTGCCTGCAGAAAGCGCTTATCTTGCGAATTCACGTGAAAGTTTGTGTTCCCTGGGAGATGCACTACTTGTGATTAGCTTGAGTGGTGCGGGCAGGTGGCTCGTTGGTCTAGGGGTATGATTCCTGCTTTGGGTGCAGGAGGTCCCGGGTTCAAATCCCGGACGAGCCCTGCCATTTTGACCGTGCTGAAGAGTAGGTGGAACTCAGTCCCGGTTGCAGCTCCTCAATGAAGAGTAAGACGCCTGTTATATCACGTGGATATAACAAGAATCCGGCACCAGTAAAGTACGTAGGTGGAATTCGGTAGAAAGGCAGACGGTAATTTTTCTTGCAACGGAAAACAAGGTTGTCTTTGCGGAATATGTGCACCGTGAGTGGAGATTCAGCTTGATTGTGCGACAGTCTACCTTCATCTTACTAGCGACGGCAACAACCAATGGGTGGGACGTAAGACTGAGCGTGGCTAAGAGTTTCTCATTATTAGTTACCTTCACACTTTGACACAGCCGTGACAAGGCGAGTAGCGCGAGCTCAGGATAGCCAGTAGGAAGCGCACCTGAAGTAGCCCTGAAGAACCGGGTTGTAAATTTTGCCAGCCATAATGGAGCTAGGGGCGTTCTCAGTTACCAAATACCGGTGCAATAAGAGAGCAACAGTATTTGACAGTAAAATGACGCCCTATCCATCTAGAATATGACATTGATTGTCTCTGCATACGCATCCGTGAGGTCATCCCGGAAATGAAATCCGATAAGCGGATTAAAATTGTTGTGTTCCCGCCCGGGATCGAACCGGGGACCTTCTGCGTGTAAAGCAGACGTGATAACCGCTACACCACGGAAACGACGGATCGTCTGATGTGCCACCCGGAGACTCGTGGTAGCAACAGTTTTTCTTCTGTGTTAGCAAGGGCATCGGCTACGAGCTCTCTCCGATTCGTGAGGTTCCTATAGTACAAGAAGTCGATGAAAACAATCCAACCGCGACAGCCAGAGAGAACGCTGGGTGAGCTGCAGCCGTACATGGTGAGACCATCCTCGGTGGCGTCATTCACATGCAGTGTGTTTTCGGAACGAACAGGCTCGTTGGTCTAGGGGTATGATTCCTGCTTCGGGTGCAGGAGGTCCCGGGTTCAAATCCCGGACGAGCCCTTGCGTTTTGTACAACGGTGTGCTAACAAACCGCATGGCGGCGGCTGTTTCGCGCATTTCCAGGCCTCCAAGTCAGCGCTAAATCCGACAACCAGTTCTGAAACAGTTTCATTTGAGCCATGTGCACCCTGCTGGTGGAACGTTTGAAGTTGATTTAAATGGTCACAGTAGAGATCGTAGCAAGTGTCTTGCTGAGTGCGACGAAAACGTGTTTCCGCCCGCAATCGAACCGGGGACCTTGTGCGTGTTAGGCAGACGTTATAACCGCTACACCACGGAAACTGCTACGCTCTGCCCTCCACATGTGATACAACTTGTAGGACGATCGCCATTGTGGCGTAAAAATCACAATGCCGGTATTTCGCATTCGTGTGAAACAATCGACAGCACCCTTGACTGCCTGAATGCCATGTCGAATAAGAGCTCAAGAAGTCATCGGAAACGCTCGAGGAAGAGTCCTCAGCAGCATCTGCTGCTCTTTCTTTCCTTACGAGATACCGTCGATTCGCGCAGTCGTTATTGCAAAAGATGTCACCAAAGGCGATCGCTTCGTTAGCGGCACGGCGCCTGGGCTCGGCGGCAGCTCTACATGGAGGCACCAGCAGCCCCAGCCCCTCCAGGTCGCCGCCGGCGCCACAGCGCAAGGAGTCGGCGCCCGCCCTGCAATGCCCCCTGTCGTTGCACATTCCACCCGCCCTTTATCCTCTCCATGTCTGACTCACTACCCTAAATGACGCTGTAGTCGACGTGCTTATTACTATCGCTTTTGGAAGAACCAAGGCGCAGTATTCTAGTGACGAACCGGTATTGCAAATTTGGATTAAGTAAAAATTTGTTGTGTGGTCGAGCGACACCCCCGTCTCGCTCTTCCTAGATGATCGCTGCTGCGCGGAGTAACTCCTAGCGCGCCGATGGCTTCAGAGTTGGTCTTCTCGAAGTTTTGCTTTTGCACTGCATTCCGCAATCTTATAGTTACGTGCTTCGGTTTCCCGACGTTCTTGTGTTTAGTGCGTTCGGCTTCTCTTAACCCTTAGCCACCGCTTGCCGAAATTTCCACACCGTCATCTGTTGATCTGCAGAGCTCGATGAAGGTACCGCGGCCGTTCCTGAGCTCGCGAAACGGCCGAATCTGTAGTTGTTTCCAGATCTCTCCCACACAACGGCCTCCCGGAAGCTTGGATTACAGGAGTACGCCACTACTCCCAGCCGCTGAATTACCTTTGAATCAGAATGACATGAGCTACACGCAGCTCCGATTTTTTTTTTTTTTTTTGGTGTCTGACCTACTTTGAAAGATTTTGTAGTCGATTTAGTTACCACTATCGCTGTTGGAAGGAGGAAACCACGTGATAATCACACAGTATTCTAGAGACGATCAGGTAATGAAAATTTAGAATAAGTAAAACAGTATCAAAAGAAGTTGTGTGGTGGAGCGGCACATGCAATTCACGCTTCCTAGATGATCGTTGCTGCATAGAATAATTCTTTTGTCTGTGGCGTCTTCAGTATTCGTCTTCTGGAAGTTTTGCTTGCAATATATTCTTCAATATTTTCATTATGAGTTGGTGCTTGCTTTCCCGATGTTATTTTGTTTAGTGCATTCGCCTTCTCTTAACCCTGAGAAACCACATACGGAAACTGAGGCACTGCCGGCTGTTCATAAGCAGAGTTCGATGAAGTTATTTCGCTTTTTATTCGGTGCCTTTAATATTCTTCTCATCAGTGGTGAGTGCTGCCTGCAGAAAGCGCTTATCTTGCGAATTCACGTGAAAGTTTGTGTTCCCTGGGAGATGCACTACTTGTGATTAGCTTGAGTGGTGCGGGCAGGTGGCTCGTTGGTCTAGGGGTATGATTCCTGCTTTGGGTGCAGGAGGTCCCGGGTTCAAATCCCGGACGAGCCCTGCCATTTTGACCGTGCTGAAGAGTAGGTGGAACTCAGTCCCGGTTGCAGCTCCTCAATGAAGAGTAAGACGCCTGTTATATCACGTGGATATAACAAGAATCCGGCACCAGTAAAGTACGTAGGTGGAATTCGGTAGAAAGGCAGACGGTAATTTTTCTTGCAACGGAAAACAAGGTTGTCTTTGCGGAATATGTGCACCGTGAGTGGAGATTCAGCTTGATTGTGCGACAGTCTACCTTCATCTTACTAGCGACGGCAACAACCAATGGGTGGGACGTAAGACTGAGCGTGGCTAAGAGTTTCTCATTATTAGTTACCTTCACACTTTGACACAGCCGTGACAAGGCGAGTAGCGCGAGCTCAGGATAGCCAGTAGGAAGCGCACCTGAAGTAGCCCTGAAGAACCGGGTTGTAAATTTTGCCAGCCATAATGGAGCTAGGGGCGTTCTCAGTTACCAAATACCGGTGCAATAAGAGAGCAACAGTATTTGACAGTAAAATGACGCCCTATCCATCTAGAATATGACATTGATTGTCTCTGCATACGCATCCGTGAGGTCATCCCGGAAATGAAATCCGATAAGCGGATTAAAATTGTTGTGTTCCCGCCCGGGATCGAACCGGGGACCTTCTGCGTGTAAAGCAGACGTGATAACCGCTACACCACGGAAACGACGGATCGTCTGATGTGCCACCCGGAGACTCGTGGTAGCAACAGTTTTTCTTCTGTGTTAGCAAGGGCATCGGCTACGAGCTCTCTCCGATTCGTGAGGTTCCTATAGTACAAGAAGTCGATGAAAACAATCCAACCGCGACAGCCAGAGAGAACGCTGGGTGAGCTGCAGCCGTACATGGTGAGACCATCCTCGGTGGCGTCATTCACATGCAGTGTGTTTTCGGAACGAACAGGCTCGTTGGTCTAGGGGTATGATTCCTGCTTCGGGTGCAGGAGGTCCCGGGTTCAAATCCCGGACGAGCCCTTGCGTTTTGTACAACGGTGTGCTAACAAACCGCATGGCGGCGGCTGTTTCGCGCATTTCCAGGCCTCCAAGTCAGCGCTAAATCCGACAACCAGTTCTGAAACAGTTTCATTTGAGCCATGTGCACCCTGCTGGTGGAACGTTTGAAGTTGATTTAAATGGTCACAGTAGAGATCGTAGCAAGTGTCTTGCTGAGTGCGACGAAAACGTGTTTCCGCCCGCAATCGAACCGGGGACCTTGTGCGTGTTAGGCAGACGTTATAACCGCTACACCACGGAAACTGCTACGCTCTGCCCTCCACATGTGATACAACTTGTAGGACGATCGCCATTGTGGCGTAAAAATCACAATGCCGGTATTTCGCATTCGTGTGAAACAATCGACAGCACCCTTGACTGCCTGAATGCCATGTCGAATAAGAGCTCAAGAAGTCATCGGAAACGCTCGAGGGAGAGTCCTCAGCAGCATCTGCTGCTCTTTCTTTCCTTACGAGATACCGTCGATTCGCGCAGTCGTTATTGCAAAAGATGTCACCAAAGGCGATCGCTTCGTTAGCGGCACGGCGCCTGGGCTCGGCGGCAGCTCTACATGGAGGCACCAGCAGCCCCAGCCCCTCCAGGTCGCCGCCGGCGCCACAGCGCAAGGAGTCGGCGCCCGCCCTGCAATGCCCCCTGTCGTTGCACATTCCACCCGCCCTTTATCCTCTCCATGTCTGACTCACTACCCTAAATGACGCTGTAGTCGACGTGCTTATTACTATCGCTTTTGGAAGAACCAAGGCGCAGTATTCTAGTGACGAACCGGTATTGCAAATTTGGATTAAGTAAAAATTTGTTGTGTGGTCGAGCGACACCCCCGTCTCGCTCTTCCTAGATGATCGCTGCTGCGCGGAGTAACTCCTAGCGCGCCGATGGCTTCAGAGTTGGTCTTCTCGAAGTTTTGCTTTTGCACTGCATTCCGCAATCTTATAGTTACGTGCTTCGGTTTCCCGACGTTCTTGTGTTTAGTGCGTTCGGCTTCTCTTAACCCTTAGCCACCGCTTGCCGAAATTTCCACACCGTCATCTGTTGATCTGCAGAGCTCGATGAAGGTACCGCGGCCGTTCCTGAGCTCGCGAAACGGCCGAATCTGTAGTTGTTTCCAGATCTCTCCCACACAACGGCCTCCCGGAAGCTTGGATTACAGGAGTACGCCACTACTCCCAGCCGCTGAATTACCTTTGAAGCAGAATGACATGAGCTACACGCAGCTCCGATTTTTTTTTTTTTTGGTGTCTGACCTACTTTGAAAGATTTTGTAGTCGATTTACTTACCACTATCGCTGTTGGAAGGAGGAAACCACGTGATAATCACACAGTATTCTAGAGACGATCAGGTAATGAAAATTTAGAATAAGTAAAACAGTATCAAAAGAAGTTGTGTGGTGGAGCGGCACATGCAATTCACGCTTCCTAGATGATCGTTGCTGCATAGAATAATTCTTTTGTCTGTGGCGTCTTCAGTATTCGTCTTCTGGAAGTTTTGCTTGCAATATATTCTTCAATATTTTCATTATGAGTTGGTGCTTGCTTTCCCGATGTTATTTTGTTTAGTGCATTCGCCTTCTCTTAACCCTGAGAAACCACATACGGAAACTGAGGCACTGCCGGCTGTTCATAAGCAGAGTTCGATGAAGTTATTTCGCTTTTTATTCGGTGCCTTTAATATTCTTCTCATCAGTGGTGAGTGCTGCCTGCAGAAAGCGCTTATCTTGCGAATTCACGTGAAAGTTTGTGTTCCCTGGGAGATGCACTACTTGTGATTAGCTTGAGTGGTGCGGGCAGGTGGCTCGTTGGTCTAGGGGTATGATTCCTGCTTTGGGTGCAGGAGGTCCCGGGTTCAAATCCCGGACGAGCCCTGCCATTTTGACCGTGCTGAAGAGTAGGTGGAACTCAGTCCCGGTTGCAGCTCCTCAATGAAGAGTAAGACGCCTGTTATATCACGTGGATATAACAAGAATCCGGCACCAGTAAAGTACGTAGGTGGAATTCGGTAGAAAGGCAGACGGTAATTTTTCTTGCAACGGAAAACAAGGTTGTCTTTGCGGAATATGTGCACCGTGAGTGGAGATTCAGCTTGATTGTGCGACAGTCTACCTTCATCTTACTAGCGACGGCAACAACCAATGGGTGGGACGTAAGACTGAGCGTGGCTAAGAGTTTCTCATTATTAGTTACCTTCACACTTTGACACAGCCGTGACAAGGCGAGTAGCGCGAGCTCAGGATAGCCAGTAGGAAGCGCACCTGAAGTAGCCCTGAAGAACCGGGTTGTAAATTTTGCCAGCCATAATGGAGCTAGGGGCGTTCTCAGTTACCAAATACCGGTGCAATAAGAGAGCAACAGTATTTGACAGTAAAATGACGCCCTATCCATCTAGAATATGACATTGATTGTCTCTGCATACGCATCCGTGAGGTCATCCCGGAAATGAAATCCGATAAGCGGATTAAAATTGTTGTGTTCCCGCCCGGGATCGAACCGGGGACCTTCTGCGTGTAAAGCAGACGTGATAACCGCTACACCACGGAAACGACGGATCGTCTGATGTGCCACCCGGAGACTCGTGGTAGCAACAGTTTTTCTTCTGTGTTAGCAAGGGCATCGGCTACGAGCTCTCTCCGATTCGTGAGGTTCCTATAGTACAAGAAGTCGATGAAAACAATCCAACCGCGACAGCCAGAGAGAACGCTGGGTGAGCTGCAGCCGTACATGGTGAGACCATCCTCGGTGGCGTCATTCACATGCAGTGTGTTTTCGGAACGAACAGGCTCGTTGGTCTAGGGGTATGATTCCTGCTTCGGGTGCAGGAGGTCCCGGGTTCAAATCCCGGACGAGCCCTTGCGTTTTGTACAACGGTGTGCTAACAAACCGCATGGCGGCGGCTGTTTCGCGCATTTCCAGGCCTCCAAGTCAGCGCTAAATCCGACAACCAGTTCTGAAACAGTTTCATTTGAGCCATGTGCACCCTGCTGGTGGAACGTTTGAAGTTGATTTAAATGGTCACAGTAGAGATCGTAGCAAGTGTCTTGCTGAGTGCGACGAAAACGTGTTTCCGCCCGCAATCGAACCGGGGACCTTGTGCGTGTTAGGCAGACGTTATAACCGCTACACCACGGAAACTGCTACGCTCTGCCCTCCACATGTGATACAACTTGTAGGACGATCGCCATTGTGGCGTAAAAATCACAATGCCGGTATTTCGCATTCGTGTGAAACAATCGACAGCACCCTTGACTGCCTGAATGCCATGTCGAATAAGAGCTCAAGAAGTCATCGGAAACGCTCGAGGAAGAGTCCTCAGCAGCATCTGCTGCTCTTTCTTTCCTTACGAGATACCGTCGATTCGCGCAGTCGTTATTGCAAAAGATGTCACCAAAGGCGATCGCTTCGTTAGCGGCACGGCGCCTGGGCTCGGCGGCAGCTCTACATGGAGGCACCAGCAGCCCCAGCCCCTCCAGGTCGCCGCCGGCGCCACAGCGCAAGGAGTCGGCGCCCGCCCTGCAATGCCCCCTGTCGTTGCACATTCCACCCGCCCTTTATCCTCTCCATGTCTGACTCACTACCCTAAATGACGCTGTAGTCGACGTGCTTATTACTATCGCTTTTGGAAGAACCAAGGCGCAGTATTCTAGTGACGAACCGGTATTGCAAATTTGGATTAAGTAAAAATTTGTTGTGTGGTCGAGCGACACCCCCGTCTCGCTCTTCCTAGATGATCGCTGCTGCGCGGAGTAACTCCTAGCGCGCCGATGGCTTCAGAGTTGGTCTTCTCGAAGTTTTGCTTTTGCACTGCATTCCGCAATCTTATAGTTACGTGCTTCGGTTTCCCGACGTTCTTGTGTTTAGTGCGTTCGGCTTCTCTTAACCCTTAGCCACCGCTTGCCGAAATTTCCACACCGTCATCTGTTGATCTGCAGAGCTCGATGAAGGTACCGCGGCCGTTCCTGAGCTCGCGAAACGGCCGAATCTGTAGTTGTTTCCAGATCTCTCCCACACAACGGCCTCCCGGAAGCTTGGATTACAGGAGTACGCCACTACTCCCAGCCGCTGAATTACCTTTGAAGCAGAATGACATGAGCTACACGCAGCTCCGATTTTTTTTTTTTTTTGGTGTCTGACCTACTTTGAAAGATTTTGTAGTCGATTTACTTACCACTATCGCTGTTGGAAGGAGGAAACCACGTGATAATCACACAGTATTCTAGAGACGATCAGGTAATGAAAATTTAGAATAAGTAAAACAGTATCAAAAGAAGTTGTGTGGTGGAGCGGCACATGCAATTCACGCTTCCTAGATGATCGTTGCTGCATAGAATAATTCTTTTGTCTGTGGCGTCTTCAGTATTCGTCTTCTGGAAGTTTTGCTTGCAATATATTCTTCAATATTTTCATTATGAGTTGGTGCTTGCTTTCCCGATGTTATTTTGTTTAGTGCATTCGCCTTCTCTTAACCCTGAGAAACCACATACGGAAACTGAGGCACTGCCGGCTGTTCATAAGCAGAGTTCGATGAAGTTATTTCGCTTTTTATTCGGTGCCTTTAATATTCTTCTCATCAGTGGTGAGTGCTGCCTGCAGAAAGCGCTTATCTTGCGAATTCACGTGAAAGTTTGTGTTCCCTGGGAGATGCACTACTTGTGATTAGCTTGAGTGGTGCGGGCAGGTGGCTCGTTGGTCTAGGGGTATGATTCCTGCTTTGGGTGCAGGAGGTCCCGGGTTCAAATCCCGGACGAGCCCTGCCATTTTGACCGTGCTGAAGAGTAGGTGGAACTCAGTCCCGGTTGCAGCTCCTCAATGAAGAGTAAGACGCCTGTTATATCACGTGGATATAACAAGAATCCGGCACCAGTAAAGTACGTAGGTGGAATTCGGTAGAAAGGCAGACGGTAATTTTTCTTGCAACGGAAAACAAGGTTGTCTTTGCGGAATATGTGCACCGTGAGTGGAGATTCAGCTTGATTGTGCGACAGTCTACCTTCATCTTACTAGCGACGGCAACAACCAATGGGTGGGACGTAAGACTGAGCGTGGCTAAGAGTTTCTCATTATTAGTTACCTTCACACTTTGACACAGCCGTGACAAGGCGAGTAGCGCGAGCTCAGGATAGCCAGTAGGAAGCGCACCTGAAGTAGCCCTGAAGAACCGGGTTGTAAATTTTGCCAGCCATAATGGAGCTAGGGGCGTTCTCAGTTACCAAATACCGGTGCAATAAGAGAGCAACAGTATTTGACAGTAAAATGACGCCCTATCCATCTAGAATATGACATTGATTGTCTCTGCATACGCATCCGTGAGGTCATCCCGGAAATGAAATCCGATAAGCGGATTAAAATTGTTGTGTTCCGGGTTCAAATCCCGGACGAGCCCTTGCGTTTTGTACAACGGTGTGCTAACAAACCGCATGGCGGCGGCTGTTTCGCGCATTTCCAGGCCTCCAAGTCAGCGCTAAATCCGACAACCAGTTCTGAAACAGTTTCATTTGAGCCATGTGCACCCTGCTGGTGGAACGTTTGAAGTTGATTTAAATGGTCACAGTAGAGATCGTAGCAAGTGTCTTGCTGAGTGCGACGAAAACGTGTTTCCGCCCGCAATCGAACCGGGGACCTTGTGCGTGTTAGGCAGACGTTATAACCGCTACACCACGGAAACTGCTACGCTCTGCCCTCCACATGTGATACAACTTGTAGGACGATCGCCATTGTGGCGTAAAAATCACAATGCCGGTACTTCGCATTCGTGTGAAACAATCGACTGCACCCTTGACTGCCTGAATGCCATGTCGAATAAGAGCTCAAGAAGTCATCGGAAACGCTCGAGGGAGAGTCCTCAGCAGCATCTGCTGCTCTTTCTTTCCTTACGAGATACCGTCGATTCGCGCAGTCGTTATTGCAAAAGATGTCACCAAAGGCGATCGCTTCGTTAGCGGCACGGCGCCTGGGCTCGGCGGCAGTACAAGAAGTCGATGAAAACAATCCAACCGCGACAGCCAGAGAGAACGCTGGGTGAGCTGCAGCCGTACATGGTGAGACCATCCTCGGTGGCGTCATTCACATGCAGTGTGTTTTCGGAACGAACAGGCTCGTTGGTCTAGGGGTATGATTCCTGCTTCGGGTGCAGGAGGTCCCGGGTTCAAATCCCGGACGAGCCCTTGCGTTTTGTACAACGGTGTGCTAACAAACCGCATGGCGGCGGCTGTTTCGCGCATTTCCAGGCCTCCAAGTCAGCGCTAAATCCGACAACCAGTTCTGAAACAGTTTCATTTGAGCCATGTGCACCCTGCTGGTGGAACGTTTGAAGTTGATTTAAATGGTCACAGTAGAGATCGCAGCAAGTGTCTTGCTGAGTGCGACGAAAACGTGTTTCCGCCCGCAATCGAACCGGGGACCTTGTGCGTGTTAGGCAGACGTTATAACCGCTACACCACGGAAACTGCTACGCTCTGCCCTCCACATGTGATACAACTTGTAGGACGATCGCCATTGTGGCGTAAAAATCACAATGCCGGTATTTCGCATTCGTGTGAAACAATCGACAGCACCCTTGACTGCCTGAATGCCATGTCGAATAAGAGCTCAAGAAGTCATCGGAAACGCTCGAGGGAGAGTCCTCAGCAGCATCTGCTGCTCTTTCTTTCCTTACGAGATACCGTCGATTCGCGCAGTCGTTATTGCAAAAGATGTCACCAAAGGCGATCGCTTCGTTAGCGGCACGGCGCCTGGGCTCGGCGGCAGTACAAGAAGTCGATGAAAACAATCCAACCGCGACAGCCAGAGAGAACGCTGGGTGAGCTGCAGCCGTACATGGTGAGACCATCCTCGGTGGCGTCATTCACATGCAGTGTGTTTTCGGAACGAACAGGCTCGTTGGTCTAGGGGTATGATTCCTGCTTCGGGTGCAGGAGGTCCCGGGTTCAAATCCCGGACGAGCCCTTGCGTTTTGTACAACGGTGTGCTAACAAACCGCATGGCGGCGGCTGTTTCGCGCATTTCCAGGCCTCCAAGTCAGCGCTAAATCCGACAACCAGTTCTGAAACAGTTTCATTTGAGCCATGTGCACCCTGCTGGTGGAACGTTTGAAGTTGATTTAAATGGTCACAGTAGAGATCGTAGCAAGTGTCTTGCTGAGTGCGACGAAAACGTGTTTCCGCCCGCAATCGAACCGGGGACCTTGTGCGTGTTAGGCAGACGTTATAACCGCTACACCACGGAAACTGCTACGCTCTGCCCTCCACATGTGATACAACTTGTAGGACGATCGCCATTGTGGCGTAAAAATCACAATGCCGGTATTTCGCATTCGTGTGAAACAATCGACAGCACCCTTGACTGCCTGAATGCCATGTCGAATAAGAGCTCAAGAAGTCATCGGAAACGCTCGAGGGAGAGTCCTCAGCAGCATCTGCTGCTCTTTCTTTCCTTACGAGATACCGTCGATTCGCGCAGTCGTTATTGCAAAAGATGTCACCAAAGGCGATCGCTTCGTTAGCAGCACGGCACGGCGCCTGGGCTCGGCGGCAGTACAAGAAGTCGATGAAAACAATCCAACCGCGACAGCCAGAGAGAACGCTGGGTGAGCTGCAGCCGTACATGGTGAGACCATCCTCGGTGGCGTCATTCACATGCAGTGTGTTTTCGGAACGAACAGGCTCGTTGGTCTAGGGGTATGATTCCTGCTTCGGGTGCAGGAGGTCCCGGGTTCAAATCCCGGACGAGCCCTTGCGTTTTGTACAACGGTGTGCTAACAAACCGCATGGCGGCGGCTGTTTCGCGCATTTCCAGGCCTCCAAGTCAGCGCTAAATCCGACAACCAGTTCTGAAACAGTTTCATTTGAGCCATGTGCACCCTGCTGGTGGAACGTTTGAAGTTGATTTAAATGGTCACAGTAGAGATCGTAGCAAGTGTCTTGCTGAGTGCGACGAAAACGTGTTTCCGCCCGCAATCGAACCGGGGACCTTGTGCGTGTTAGGCAGACGTTATAACCGCTACACCACGGAAACTGCTACGCTCTGCCCTCCACATGTGATACAACTTGTAGGACGATCGCCATTGTGGCGTAAAAATCACAATGCCGGTATTTCGCATTCGTGTGAAACAATCGACAGCACCCTTGACTGCCTGAATGCCATGTCGAATAAGAGCTCAAGAAGTCATCGGAAACGCTCGAGGGAGAGTCCTCAGCAGCATCTGCTGCTCTTTCTTTCCTTACGAGATACCGTCGATTCGCGCAGTCGTTATTGCAAAAGATGTCACCAAAGGCGATCGCTTCGTTAGCGGCACGGCACGGCGCCTGGGCTCGGCGGCAGCTCTACATGGAGGCACCAGCAGCCCCAGCCCCTCCAGGTCGCCGCCGGCGCCACAGCGCAAGGAGTCGGCGCCCGCCCTGCAATGCCCCCTGTCGTTGCACATTCCACCCGCCCTTTATCCTCTCCATGTCTGACTCACTACCCTAAATGACGCTGTAGTCGACGTGCTTATTACTATCGCTTTTGGAAGAACCAAGGCGCAGTATTCTAGTGACGAACCGGTATTGCAAATTTGGATTAAGTAAAAATTTGTTGTGTGGTCGAGCGACACCCCCGTCTCGCTCTTCCTAGATGATCGCTGCTGCGCGGAGTAACTCCTAGCGCGCCGATGGCTTCAGAGTTGGTCTTCTCGAAGTTTTGCTTTTGCACTGCATTCCGCAATCTTATAGTTACGTGCTTCGGTTTCCCGACGTTCTTGTGTTTAGTGCGTTCGGCTTCTCTTAACCCTTAGCCACCGCTTGCCGAAATTTCCACACCGTCATCTGTTGATCTGCAGAGCTCGATGAAGGTACCGCGGCCGTTCCTGAGCTCGCGAAACGGCCGAATCTGTAGTTGTTTCCAGATCTCTCCCACACAACGGCCTCCCGGAAGCTTGGATTACAGGAGTACGCCACTACTCCCAGCCGCTGAATTACCTTTGAAGCAGAATGACATGAGCTACACGCAGCTCCGATTTTTTTTTTTTTTTGGTGTCTGACCTACTTTGAAAGATTTTGTAGTCGATTTAGTTACCACTATCGCTGTTGGAAGGAGGAAACCACGTGATAATCACACAGTATTCTAGAGACGATCAGGTAATGAAAATTTAGAATAAGTAAAACAGTATCAAAAGAAGTTGTGTGGTGGAGCGGCACATGCAATTCACGCTTCCTAGATGATCGTTGCTGCATAGAATAATTCTTTTGTCTGTGGCGTCTTCAGTATTCGTCTTCTGGAAGTTTTGCTTGCAATATATTCTTCAATATTTTCATTATGAGTTGGTGCTTGCTTTCCCGATGTTATTTTGTTTAGTGCATTCGCCTTCTCTTAACCCTGAGAAACCACATACGGAAACTGAGGCACTGCCGGCTGTTCATAAGCAGAGTTCGATGAAGTTATTTCGCTTTTTATTCGGTGCCTTTAATATTCTTCTCATCAGTGGTGAGTGCTGCCTGCAGAAAGCGCTTATCTTGCGAATTCACGTGAAAGTTTGTGTTCCCTGGGAGATGCACTACTTGTGATTAGCTTGAGTGGTGCGGGCAGGTGGCTCGTTGGTCTAGGGGTATGATTCCTGCTTTGGGTGCAGGAGGTCCCGGGTTCAAATCCCGGACGAGCCCTGCCATTTTGACCGTGCTGAAGAGTAGGTGGAACTCAGTCCCGGTTGCAGCTCCTCAATGAAGAGTAAGACGCCTGTTATATCACGTGGATATAACAAGAATCCGGCACCAGTAAAGTACGTAGGTGGAATTCGGTAGAAAGGCAGACGGTAATTTTTCTTGCAACGGAAAACAAGGTTGTCTTTGCGGAATATGTGCACCGTGAGTGGAGATTCAGCTTGATTGTGCGACAGTCTACCTTCATCTTACTAGCGACGGCAACAACCAATGGGTGGGACGTAAGACTGAGCGTGGCTAAGAGTTTCTCATTATTAGTTACCTTCACACTTTGACACAGCCGTGACAAGGCGAGTAGCGCGAGCTCAGGATAGCCAGTAGGAAGCGCACCTGAAGTAGCCCTGAAGAACCGGGTTGTAAATTTTGCCAGCCATAATGGAGCTAGGGGCGTTCTCAGTTACCAAATACCGGTGCAATAAGAGAGCAACAGTATTTGACAGTAAAATGACGCCCTATCCATCTAGAATATGACATTGATTGTCTCTGCATACGCATCCGTGAGGTCATCCCGGAAATGAAATCCGATAAGCGGATTAAAATTGTTGTGTTCCGGGTTCAAATCCCGGACGAGCCCTTGCGTTTTGTACAACGGTGTGCTAACAAACCGCATGGCGGCGGCTGTTTCACGCATTTCCAGGCCTCCAAGTCAGCGCTAAATCCGACAACCAGTTCTGAAACAGTTTCATTTGAGCCATGTGCACCCTGCTGGTGGAACGTTTGAAGTTGATTTAAATGGTCACAGTAGAGATCGTAGCAAGTGTCTTGCTGAGTGCGACGAAAACGTGTTTCCGCCCGCAATCGAACCGGGGACCTTGTGCGTGTTAGGCAGACGTTATAACCGCTACACCACGGAAACTGCTACGCTCTGCCCTCCACATGTGATACAACTTGTAGGACGATCGCCATTGTGGCGTAAAAATCACAATGCCGGTATTTCGCATTCGTGTGAAACAATCGACAGCACCCTTGACTGCCTGAATGCCATGTCGAATAAGAGCTCAAGAAGTCATCGGAAACGCTCGAGGGAGAGTCCTCAGCAGCATCTGCTGCTCTTTCTTTCCTTACGAGATACCGTCGATTCGCGCAGTCGTTATTGCAAAAGATGTCACCAAAGGCGATCGCTTCGTTAGCGGCACGGCACGGCGCCTGGGCTCGGCGGCAGTACAAGAAGTCGATGAAAACAATCCAACCGCGACAGCCAGAGAGAACGCTGGGTGAGCTGCAGCCGTACATGGTGAGACCATCCTCGGTGGCGTCATTCACATGCAGTGTGTTTTCGGAACGAACAGGCTCGTTGGTCTAGGGGTATGATTCCTGCTTCGGGTGCAGGAGGTCCCGGGTTCAAATCCCGGACGAGCCCTTGCGTTTTGTACAACGGTGTGCTAACAAACCGCATGGCGGCGGCTGTTTCGCGCATTTCCAGGCCTCCAAGTCAGCGCTAAATCCGACAACCAGTTCTGAAACAGTTTCATTTGAGCCATGTGCACCCTGCTGGTGGAACGTTTGAAGTTGATTTAAATGGTCACAGTAGAGATCGCAGCAAGTGTCTTGCTGAGTGCGACGAAAACGTGTTTCCGCCCGCAATCGAACCGGGGACCTTGTGCGTGTTAGGCAGACGTTATAACCGCTACACCACGGAAACTGCTACGCTCTGCCCTCCACATGTGATACAACTTGTAGGACGATCGCCATTGTGGCGTAAAAATCACAATGCCGGTATTTCGCATTCGTGTGAAACAATCGACAGCACCCTTGACTGCCTGAATGCCATGTCGAATAAGAGCTCAAGAAGTCATCGGAAACGCTCGAGGGAGAGTCCTCAGCAGCATCTGCTGCTCTTTCTTTCCTTACGAGATACCGTCGATTCGCGCAGTCGTTATTGCAAAAGATGTCACCAAAGGCGATCGCTTCGTTAGCGGCACGGCGCCTGGGCTCGGCGGCAGTACAAGAAGTCGATGAAAACAATCCAACCGCGACAGCCAGAGAGAACGCTGGGTGAGCTGCAGCCGTACATGGTGAGACCATCCTCGGTGGCGTCATTCACATGCAGTGTGTTTTCGGAACGAACAGGCTCGTTGGTCTAGGGGTATGATTCCTGCTTCGGGTGCAGGAGGTCCCGGGTTCAAATCCCGGACGAGCCCTTGCGTTTTGTACAACGGTGTGCTAACAAACCGCATGGCGGCGGCTGTTTCGCGCATTTCCAGGCCTCCAAGTCAGCGCTAAATCCGACAACCAGTTCTGAAACAGTTTCATTTGAGCCATGTGCACCCTGCTGGTGGAACGTTTGAAGTTGATTTAAATGGTCACAGTAGAGATCGTAGCAAGTGTCTTGCTGAGTGCGACGAAAACGTGTTTCCGCCCGCAATCGAACCGGGGACCTTGTGCGTGTTAGGCAGACGTTATAACCGCTACACCACGGAAACTGCTACGCTCTGCCCTCCACATGTGATACAACTTGTAGGACGATCGCCATTGTGGCGTAAAAATCACAATGCCGGTATTTCGCATTCGTGTGAAACAATCGACAGCACCCTTGACTGCCTGAATGCCATGTCGAATAAGAGCTCAAGAAGTCATCGGAAACGCTCGAGGGAGAGTCCTCAGCAGCATCTGCTGCTCTTTCTTTCCTTACGAGATACCGTCGATTCGCGCAGTCGTTATTGCAAAAGATGTCACCAAAGGCGATCGCTTCGTTAGCGGCACGGCACGGCGCCTGGGCTCGGCGGCAGTACAAGAAGTCGATGAAAACAATCCAACCGCGACAGCCAGAGAGAACGCTGGGTGAGCTGCAGCCGTACATGGTGAGACCATCCTCGGTGGCGTCATTCACATGCAGTGTGTTTTCGGAACGAACAGGCTCGTTGGTCTAGGGGTATGATTCCTGCTTCGGGTGCAGGAGGTCCCGGGTTCAAATCCCGGACGAGCCCTTGCGTTTTGTACAACGGTGTGCTAACAAACCGCATGGCGGCGGCTGTTTCGCGCATTTCCAGGCCTCCAAGTCAGCGCTAAATCCGACAACCAGTTCTGAAACAGTTTCATTTGAGCCATGTGCACCCTGCTGGTGGAACGTTTGAAGTTGATTTAAATGGTCACAGTAGAGATCGTAGCAAGTGTCTTGCTGAGTGCGACGAAAACGTGTTTCCGCCCGCAATCGAACCGGGGACCTTGTGCGTGTTAGGCAGACGTTATAACCGCTACACCACGGAAAGTGCTACGCTCTGCCCTCCACATGTGATACAACTTGTAGGACGATCGCCATTGTGGCGTAAAAATCACAATGCCGGTATTTCGCATTCGTGTGAAACAATCGACAGCACCCTTGACTGCCTGAATGCCATGTCGAATAAGAGCTCAAGAAGTCATCGGAAACGCTCGAGGGAGAGTCCTCAGCAGCATCTGCTGCTCTTTCTTTCCTTACGAGATACCGTCGATTCGCGCAGTCGTTATTGCAAAAGATGTCACCTGTGGTGTCACCGCTAGACACCACACTTGCTAGGTGGTAACTTAAATCGGCCGCGGTCCTGTAGTACATGTCGGACCCGCGTGTCGCCACTGTGTATTCGCAAACGTAGCGCCACCACAGGGCAGGTCACAAGACACGGACTTGACCTCGCCCCAGTTGTACGGACGACATAGCTTGCGACTAGACCTACCAAGTATTCCTCTCATTTGCCGAGAGACAGATTAAATAGCCTTCAGCTAGTCCATCGCTACTACCTAGCAAGGCGCCATGTGTATCATTGCTAATTGCTTACTACTATGCAAGAGATGTATTTCAACAAGAACAAGACTACATTAAAGTTAAGTATATTAAAATCTCTCTTCTTTTCTTTATAGTTTTCATCCAGTCTCCTGTTTCAGAATTTACGCCCGTCTGCGTTAGTTTCGCGTGCACCTAGCCACTCATTGTGTCGAGACCTTAGGGAATCGACACAACAATATTTTGGCGACGAGGATGGGATGCCGCGCCCACGTTGCAGTCTTTGTGTTATACTTGCTCTAATTTGCTTGTGTCATGGCTTCGCCGCATTCTCCAGATGTACTGTCCGAATTTTTTCGCTTGCAGAATCAGCAGACGCAGGCGTTATTGGAAGCCCTTGGACAGCTCGTCCAGGGTCCACGTGCGCTGCAAACCGATGCGGCGGCAGCCGCTTCTTCGCTACCGCAGCCACACAACGCTGTCGCACCGCCATTTAGGCCCTTCGAGGCCACAACCGAAAGCTGGACTGAGTGGGCCGATCAGTTCAACTTCCACCTCACTGCTTATGGAATTCAAGGTAAAGAGCGGCAGCCGTTTTTGCTTTCTTGTGTCGGTGTGTCTACCTACCGTGTGATAGTGAAATTGTTTCCCCGACGCGACGTGGCAACTCTGACCTACGAAGAAATTTTGTCTGCTTTGGATGCCTATTTCAAAGAAACAGTAAATGTAGTTGCAAAACGGTATACGTTTTTTCGTACAAAACGTACGGCCGGTCAGACTAATAGGGAGTGGGTAGCAACTTTGCAAGGACTTACTAGAGACTGCGCGTTTGCCTGTGAATGTGGCCTCCCATATTCAGATACTATGGTGCGTGATGCAATTGCACAGAACGTTTCTGATGTTCGCATAAGGGAACAGATTTTGAAGCTAGTTAATCCCTCCCTGCAACAAGTGATAGACATATTGGACAGGCAAGACACACTTGACTTTGCTCAGGAATCATTTGAAACTTCGCCAGCAGTGTGTCACATTAATCGGCCCGCCGGGCCCGCTGCACGGGACGCTAAGCGGCCCTCGCGCCCGACTTCGCTGCGGCCGCCTAGCTTGCAACCACGTGCGCCGCGTAAGCAAGCAAATGCAGTGAAATCTTGCCCGCGGTGTGCAACTAGACATTCGCGTGAAAATTGCCCGTCACGCCAAGCTATTTGCTTTTACTGTCACAAGAAAGGACATGTACAAAGTGTTTGTCAGAAAAAGTTAAGATCAGACAATCGCACAAATTCCAGGCCTTTTGCTTCGCGCCGGAATCGAATCCAGGACAATCAGGCTCGTGGACCTTCGCCCATGGACATTAATGTCGTTCATGCCCACCCGTCCAGTGACACTTTAGCTACCAGTGACTGTGTTCGTCCCACCCAAAGTGTGCGTCGCCGTCGCCGGAAATCCAGTAAAGTTGCAAGTGCTTCTGGACCTGTATCAGTTCAAATTGCACGAGACAGTCGCTCTTGTCGTCAACAAGACAATAAACTTTTTGTGGACTTAGACTTTGCAGGAAAAGTGATACCATTCCAGCTCGATACCGGAGCTGCAGTTTCATTGCTCAATCACGACACGTACAAACAACTGGGCGCCCCGCCATTGCGTGCCGCAAATGTTACGTTAACTAGTTACTCAGGACAGCACATACCTGTGTTAGGACAGTGCAGCCTTATTGCAACATACAAGGGACAGACAAAACTTGTGTCATTTTATGTTCTTCGTTCCTCTAGTGCCGTGAACTTGTTTGGTTTAGATTTGTTTCAATTGTTTAATTTGTCTATAGTGAATCAGGTCCTATCAGTGAATCAGACTGTGCCTTCCGCCAGTGTTTCTAGTCTTTGTGAAGAATTTGCAGACATTTTTGCACCGGGCCTTGGTTGCGCTAAGCACTATGAAGCGCATTTGCAACTGAAAGATAACGCGCAACCGAAATTTTTCAGAGCGCGCAATGTTCCCCACGCATTGCGTGATGAGGTCGCAAGAACATTAGCCGATTTCGAATCTCAAGGTGTCATTGAACGTGTGCAGGCTTCTCTCTGGGCCTCACCCTTAGTAATTTTGCCAAAACCTTCCGGAAAATTGAGACTTTGTGTGGACTTCAAGGCAACTGTGAATCCACAACTTGTGACTGCTACTTTTCCTTTGCCCCGCCCGGAAGCTCTTTTTGACAAACTGTGCCCGGGAAAATATTTTTCAAAATTGGACCTAGCAGATGCGTACTTGCAGATACCTGTGGACGAAGAATCCCAGCGCGTCTTAGTGGTAAACACGCATCTTGGCTTGTATCGCTTCAAAAGACTGCCATTCGGGTGTGCATCCGCCCCTGCTTTGTTTCAGCAATATTTACAAACTATTTGTGCGTCGGTCCCTACTGCTGCGAACTATCTGGACGATATTGTGATCTCAGGAAAGACAGAAGCCGAACATTTGCAGAATCTCCGAACATTATTTCAGGTATTGCGTCAGAATGGTCTTCGCTTGAGGAAGGACCAATGTGTGTTTTTTGCTCGTGACTTACCGTACCTGGGGCATGTCATAAATGCCCAAGGAATACATCCGAGTCCAGAGCACCTTCGTGCCATTCAGGACTTGCCGTCACCGCAGAACTTAAAACAGCTACAGAGTGTGCTGGGTAAGGTAAATTATTATCATCGATTTGTGCGCAATGCTTCTTCCATTTCAGCTCCGCTTCATCGATTACGCCGTAAAGGTGTTCCGTTCGTCTGGACGACGGAATGCGAACGCGCCTTTCGTCAGTTGAAATCGGCGTTACTTTCAAATACTTGCCTTACGCCATTCGATCCCCGAAAACCCCTTTTGTTGATGGTAGATGCATCGGATTTCGGGATCGGTGCTGTGCTTGCGCACAAAGATGGCTCGCATGATCGCCCTATTGCCTTTGCGTCCAAATTGCTCTCATCTGCGCAAAGAAATTATTCACAAATAGAGAAAGAAGCTTTAGCTCTCGTGTTTGGTGTTACCAAGTTCCATGACTTCTTGTATGGTCGTCACTTTACCATCATCACGGACCACAAACCTTTGACATCGCTTTTTCATCCGAACAAGCCTGTACCTCCACGTACAGCGCAGAAATTCATTCGCTGGTCACTTTTTCTCTCGCAGTACCGCTACGATATCTTGTATCGGTCCACTGCTAAGCACGGCAACGCTGATGCGTTGTCCCGTTTGCCTGTTGCTGAGGATAAAGCATTCGATTCTTCCGAACTTGCTTGCATGTTCATTGATTCGGAAACCGATGACGTGGTCGCATCGTTTCCGATTGATTTTCGTCGTGTAGCTACTGCCACAGCTGCTGACCCTGTCCTTGCTCCCGTTTTGCGTTTTGTTGCTACGCAATGGCCCTTGTCAAAGTCACGGATCGAGGATCCTTTGGTTCGCCGTTTTTTTGCTCACAAGGAGAGACTTTTTGTCCGACGTGGTGTTTTGTTGTTGCGTTCCGATAATGATCAATCCCGAGTCGTGGTCCCACGTTCGTTACAGTCCTCTGTCTTAAAGCTTCTTCACCAAGGACATTGGGGTATAGTGCGAACGAAACAGCTTGCTCGTCAGCACTGTACTTGGTTCGGAATCGATGCTGCGATTACGAATATGTGCTCCTCTTGCGTGGCGTGTGCCGAACAACAATCCGCACCGCCGCGGAAATTCTTTGCTTGGCCGAAAGCCACTTCCCCTTGGCAACGATTGCACATCGATTTTGCTGGGCCGTTCTGGAATGCTCGATGGTTGGTTGTGGTCGATGCTTTCAGTAATTTTCCTTTTGTTGTCCGGATGTCTTCCACGACGTCTTCTGCCACAATCCAAGCCTTGTCTGCTATCTTTTGCATTGAGGGTCTTCCGCAGACTATTGTTTCCGACAATGGCCCACAATTCATGTCCGCAGAATTTCAGTCGTTCTGCAAGGCCAATGGTATTCAACATCTGACATCCGCGCCGTTTTCGCCTCAGTCAAACGGTGCCGCGGAACGATTGGTCCGAACTTTCAAGTCGCAGATGTTGAAGTTGAAAGAGTCGCATTCTCGGGAGGACGCTTTGTTGCTCTTTTTGTCCTCATATCGCTCTCAGCCTCGCGATGGTCGCTCGCCGGCTGAATTGCTCCATGGTCGTCCTCATCGAACTCTGATGTCTTTGCTGCATCCGCCACATCAGGTTCCTGTCCAGCGGCAGACTCCTGCTTTTGCTCCTGGCGACGTTGTCTATTATCGCAACTATCGCGGTTCACGGCGTTGGCTCGCAGGGCGCATTCTTCGCTGCCTCGGCCGCGCGATGTATTTGGTTTTGGGGGCCTCTGGTGAGGTGCGTCGGCATCTCAATCAGCTGCGCCTCTGTCGTCGCCTGGGTTCTGCCGCTCCCCGTCTGCTTTCAGCGACGGAGCCGTCCGGTCAGCGCCTTGGGGACCCATCTACTGGCTCGCCTCATCCCCAGGTGTTACCGACGATGCCTTCCATTTTGCCTCATGGCGTCGCGCCGCCGCAGCCGCCGCCGGCGCCGCCCGCAGCGGACGCTTCGCTGCAACCGCATGGCGCCTCCCTGGGTCACGCGCCGCCGCTTGCTTCCCGTGACCAGCCGTCCTCCGCCATGGACTTCTTGCCCGCTCCGGACCAGATGTCGTCTTCGCCCGTCGGGTGCTCCGACCCCATGGAGGTCGACCCTTCTGTCTCATTACGTGCGCATACACCTCATGTTGACGTGCACCCTGGACTAGGTTTGCAGGCGTTTCCTAGCTCCCCTCGGACCGAATGGCCGGGTGCGGGTGGCACAGCCTCGCCTGTTGTTAGGCTCCCCACCTCATCGCATACGTCCACATGGGGTCCTCCCCACGGCGGGCGGAAGCCTTATCTCACGACCGTTCGCCGATTTGCGGGGGAGGAATGTGGTGTCACCGCTAGACACCACACTTGCTAGGTGGTAACTTAAATCGGCCGCGGTCCTGTAGTACATGTCGGACCCGCGTGTCGCCACTGTGTATTCGCAAACGTAGCGCCACCACAGGGCAGGTCACAAGACACGGACTTGACCTCGCCCCAGTTGTACGGACGACATAGCTTGCGACTAGACCTACCAAGTATTCCTCTCATTTGCCGAGAGACAGATTAAATAGCCTTCAGCTAGTCCATCGCTACTACCTAGCAAGGCGCCATGTGTATCATTGCTAATTGCTTACTACTATGCAAGAGATGTATTTCAACAAGAACAAGACTACATTAAAGTTAAGTATATTAAAATCTCTCTTCTTTTCTTTATAGTTTTCATCCAGTCTCCTGTTTCAGAATTTACGCCCGTCTGCGTTAGTTTCGCGTGCACCTAGCCACTCATTGTGTCGAGACCTTAGGGAATCGACACAACATCACCAAAGGCGATCGCTTCGTTAGCGGCACGGCGCCTGGGCTCGGCGGCAGTACAAGAAGTCGATGAAAACAATCCAACCGCGACAGCCAGAGAGAACGCTGGGTGAGCTGCAGCCGTACATGGTGAGACCATCCTCGGTGGCGTCATTCACATGCAGTGTGTTTTCGGAACGAACAGGCTCGTTGGTCTAGGGGTATGATTCCTGCTTCGGGTGCAGGAGGTCCCGGGTTCAAATCCCGGACGAGCCCTTGCGTTTTGTACAACGGTGTGCTAACAAACCGCATGGCGGCGGCTGTTTCGCGCATTTCCAGGCCTCCAAGTCAGCGCTAAATCCGACAACCAGTTCTGAAACAGTTTCATTTGAGCCATGTGCACCCTGCTGGTGGAACGTTTGAAGTTGATTTAAATGGTCACAGTAGAGATCGTAGCAAGTGTCTTGCTGAGTGCGACGAAAACGTGTTTCCGCCCGCAATCGAACCGGGGACCTTGTGCGTGTTAGGCAGACGTTATAACCGCTACACCACGGAAACTGCTACGCTCTGCCCTCCACATGTGATACAACTTGTAGGACGATCGCCATTGTGGCGTAAAAATCACAATGCCGGTATTTCGCATTCGTGTGAAACAATCGACAGCACCCTTGACTGCCTGAATGCCATGTCGAATAAGAGCTCAAGAAGTCATCGGAAACGCTCGAGGGAGAGTCCTCAGCAGCATCTGCTGCTCTTTCTTTCCTTACGAGATACCGTCGATTCGCGCAGTCGTTATTGCAAAAGATGTCACCAAAGGCGATCGCTTCGTTAGCGGCACGGCGCCTGGGCTCGGCGGCAGTACAAGAAGTCGATGAAAACAATCCAACCGCGACAGCCAGAGAGAACGCTGGGTGAGCTGCAGCCGTACATGGTGAGACCATCCTCGGTGGCGTCATTCACATGCAGTGTGTTTTCGGAACGAACAGGCTCGTTGGTCTAGGGGTATGATTCCTGCTTCGGGTGCAGGAGGTCCCGGGTTCAAATCCCGGACGAGCCCTTGCGTTTTGTACAACGGTGTGCTAACAAACCGCATGGCGGCGGCTGTTTCGCGCATTTCCAGGCCTCCAAGTCAGCGCTAAATCCGACAACCAGTTCTGAAACAGTTTCATTTGAGCCATGTGCACCCTGCTGGTGGAACGTTTGAAGTTGATTTAAATGGTCACAGTAGAGATCGTAGCAAGTGTCTTGCTGAGTGCGACGAAAACGTGTTTCCGCCCGCAATCGAACCGGGGACCTTGTGCGTGTTAGGCAGACGTTATAACCGCTACACCACGGAAACTGCTACGCTCTGCCCTCCACATGTGATACAACTTGTAGGACGATCGCCATTGTGGCGTAAAAATCACAATGCCGGTATTTCGCATTCGTGTGAAACAATCGACAGCACCCTTGACTGCCTGAATGCCATGTCGAATAAGAGCTCAAGAAGTCATCGGAAACGCTCGAGGGAGAGTCCTCAGCAGCATCTGCTGCTCTTTCTTTCCTTACGAGATACCGTCGATTCGCGCAGTCGTTATTGCAAAAGATGTCACCAAAGGCGATCGCTTCGTTAGCGGCACGGCGCCTGGGCTCGGCGGCAGTACAAGAAGTCGATGAAAACAATCCAACCGCGACAGCCAGAGAGAACGCTGGGTGAGCTGCAGCCGTACATGGTGAGACCATCCTCGGTGGCGTCATTCACATGCAGTGTGTTTTCGGAACGAACAGGCTCGTTGGTCTAGGGGTATGATTCCTGCTTCGGGTGCAGGAGGTCCCGGGTTCAAATCCCGGACGAGCCCTTGCGTTTTGTACAACGGTGTGCTAACAAACCGCATGGCGGCGGCTGTTTCGCGCATTTCCAGGCCTCCAAGTCAGCGCTAAATCCGACAACCAGTTCTGAAACAGTTTCATTTGAGCCATGTGCACCCTGCTGGTGGAACGTTTGAAGTTGATTTAAATGGTCACAGTAGAGATCGTAGCAAGTGTCTTGCTGAGTGCGACGAAAACGTGTTTCCGCCCGCAATCGAACCGGGGACCTTGTGCGTGTTAGGCAGACGTTATAACCGCTACACCACGGAAACTGCTACGCTCTGCCCTCCACATGTGATACAACTTGTAGGACGATCGCCATTGTGGCGTAAAAATCACAATGCCGGTATTTCGCATTCGTGTGAAACAATCGACAGCACCCTTGACTGCCTGAATGCCATGTCGAATAAGAGCTCAAGAAGTCATCGGAAACGCTCGAGGGAGAGTCCTCAGCAGCATCTGCTGCTCTTTCTTTCCTTACGAGATACCGTCGATTCGCGCAGTCGTTATTGCAAAAGATGTCACCAAAGGCGATCGCTTCGTTAGCGGCACGGCGCCTGGGCTCGGCGGCAGTACAAGAAGTCGATGAAAACAATCCAACCGCGACAGCCAGAGAGAACGCTGGGTGAGCTGCAGCCGTACATGGTGAGACCATCCTCGGTGGCGTCATTCACATGCAGTGTGTTTTCGGAACGAACAGGCTCGTTGGTCTAGGGGTATGATTCCTGCTTCGGGTGCAGGAGGTCCCGGGTTCAAATCCCGGACGAGCCCTTGCGTTTTGTACAACGGTGTGCTAACAAACCGCATGGCGGCGGCTGTTTCGCGCATTTCCAGGCCTCCAAGTCAGCGCTAAATCCGACAACCAGTTCTGAAACAGTTTCATTTGAGCCATGTGCACCCTGCTGGTGGAACGTTTGAAGTTGATTTAAATGGTCACAGTAGAGATCGTAGCAAGTGTCTTGCTGAGTGCGACGAAAACGTGTTTCCGCCCGCAATCGAACCGGGGACCTTGTGCGTGTTAGGCAGACGTTATAACCGCTACACCACGGAAACTGCTACGCTCTGCCCTCCACATGTGATACAACTTGTAGGACGATCGCCATTGTGGCGTAAAAATCACAATGCCGGTATTTCGCATTCGTGTGAAACAATCGACAGCACCCTTGACTGCCTGAATGCCATGTCGAATAAGAGCTCAAGAAGTCATCGGAAACGCTCGAGGGAGAGTCCTCAGCAGCATCTGCTGCTCTTTCTTTCCTTACGAGATACCGTCGATTCGCGCAGTCGTTATTGCAAAAGATGTCACCAAAGGCGATCGCTTCGTTAGCGGCACGGCGCCTGGGCTCGGCGGCAGTACAAGAAGTCGATGAAAACAATCCAACCGCGACAGCCAGAGAGAACGCTGGGTGAGCTGCAGCCGTACATGGTGAGACCATCCTCGGTGGCGTCATTCACATGCAGTGTGTTTTCGGAACGAACAGGCTCGTTGGTCTAGGGGTATGATTCCTGCTTCGGGTGCAGGAGGTCCCGGGTTCAAATCCCGGACGAGCCCTTGCGTTTTGTACAACGGTGTGCTAACAAACCGCATGGCGGCGGCTGTTTCGCGCATTTCCAGGCCTCCAAGTCAGCGCTAAATCCGACAACCAGTTCTGAAACAGTTTCATTTGAGCCATGTGCACCCTGCTGGTGGAACGTTTGAAGTTGATTTAAATGGTCACAGTAGAGATCGTAGCAAGTGTCTTGCTGAGTGCGACGAAAACGTGTTTCCGCCCGCAATCGAACCGGGGACCTTGTGCGTGTTAGGCAGACGTTATAACCGCTACACCACGGAAACTGCTACGCTCTGCCCTCCACATGTGATACAACTTGTAGGACGATCGCCATTGTGGCGTAAAAATCACAATGCCGGTATTTCGCATTCGTGTGAAACAATCGACAGCACCCTTGACTGCCTGAATGCCATGTCGAATAAGAGCTCAAGAAGTCATCGGAAACGCTCGAGGGAGAGTCCTCAGCAGCATCTGCTGCTCTTTCTTTCCTTACGAGATACCGTCGATTCGCGCAGTCGTTATTGCAAAAGATGTCACCAAAGGCGATCGCTTCGTTAGCGGCACGGCGCCTGGGCTCGGCGGCAGTACAAGAAGTCGATGAAAACAATCCAACCGCGACAGCCAGAGAGAACGCTGGGTGAGCTGCAGCCGTACATGGTGAGACCATCCTCGGTGGCGTCATTCACATGCAGTGTGTTTTCGGAACGAACAGGCTCGTTGGTCTAGGGGTATGATTCCTGCTTCGGGTGCAGGAGGTCCCGGGTTCAAATCCCGGACGAGCCCTTGCGTTTTGTACAACGGTGTGCTAACAAACCGCATGGCGGCGGCTGTTTCGCGCATTTCCAGGCCTCCAAGTCAGCGCTAAATCCGACAACCAGTTCTGAAACAGTTTCATTTGAGCCATGTGCACCCTGCTGGTGGAACGTTTGAAGTTGATTTAAATGGTCACAGTAGAGATCGTAGCAAGTGTCTTGCTGAGTGCGACGAAAACGTGTTTCCGCCCGCAATCGAACCGGGGACCTTGTGCGTGTTAGGCAGACGTTATAACCGCTACACCACGGAAACTGCTACGCTCTGCCCTCCACATGTGATACAACTTGTAGGACGATCGCCATTGTGGCGTAAAAATCACAATGCCGGTATTTCGCATTCGTGTGAAACAATCGACAGCACCCTTGACTGCCTGAATGCCATGTCGAATAAGAGCTCAAGAAGTCATCGGAAACGCTCGAGGGAGAGTCCTCAGCAGCATCTGCTGCTCTTTCTTTCCTTACGAGATACCGTCGATTCGCGCAGTCGTTATTGCAAAAGATGTCACCAAAGGCGATCGCTTCGTTAGCGGCACGGCGCCTGGGCTCGGCGGCAGTACAAGAAGTCGATGAAAACAATCCAACCGCGACAGCCAGAGAGAACGCTGGGTGAGCTGCAGCCGTACATGGTGAGACCATCCTCGGTGGCGTCATTCACATGCAGTGTGTTTTCGGAACGAACAGGCTCGTTGGTCTAGGGGTATGATTCCTGCTTCGGGTGCAGGAGGTCCCGGGTTCAAATCCCGGACGAGCCCTTGCGTTTTGTACAACGGTGTGCTAACAAACCGCATGGCGGCGGCTGTTTCGCGCATTTCCAGGCCTCCAAGTCAGCGCTAAATCCGACAACCAGTTCTGAAACAGTTTCATTTGAGCCATGTGCACCCTGCTGGTGGAACGTTTGAAGTTGATTTAAATGGTCACAGTAGAGATCGTAGCAAGTGTCTTGCTGAGTGCGACGAAAACGTGTTTCCGCCCGCAATCGAACCGGGGACCTTGTGCGTGTTAGGCAGACGTTATAACCGCTACACCACGGAAACTGCTACGCTCTGCCCTCCACATGTGATACAACTTGTAGGACGATCGCCATTGTGGCGTAAAAATCACAATGCCGGTATTTCGCATTCGTGTGAAACAATCGACAGCACCCTTGACTGCCTGAATGCCATGTCGAATAAGAGCTCAAGAAGTCATCGGAAACGCTCGAGGGAGAGTCCTCAGCAGCATCTGCTGCTCTTTCTTTCCTTACGAGATACCGTCGATTCGCGCAGTCGTTATTGCAAAAGATGTCACCAAAGGCGATCGCTTCGTTAGCGGCACGGCACGGCGCCTGGGCTCGGCGGCAGCTCTACATGGAGGCACCAGCAGCCCCAGCCCCTCCAGGCCGCCGCCGGCGCCACAGCGCAAGGAGTCGGCGCCCGCCCTGCAATGCCCCCTGTCGTTGCACATTCCACCCGCCCTTTATCCTCTCCATGTCTGACTCACTACCCTAAATGACGCTGTAGTCGACGTGCTTATTACTATCGCTTTTGGAAGAACCAAGGCGCAGTATTCTAGTGACGAACCGGTATTGCAAATTTGGATTAAGTAAAAATTTGTTGTGTGGTCGAGCGACACCCCCGTCTCGCTCTTCCTAGATGATCGCTGCTGCGCGGAGTAACTCCTAGCGCGCCGATGGCTTCAGAGTTGGTCTTCTCGAAGTTTTGCTTTTGCACTGCATTCCGCAATCTTATAGTTACGTGCTTCGGTTTCCCGACGTTCTTGTGTTTAGTGCGTTCGGCTTCTCTTAACCCTTAGCCACCGCTTGCCGAAATTTCCACACCGTCATCTGTTGATCTGCAGAGCTCGATGAAGGTACCGCGGCCGTTCCTGAGCTCGCGAAACGGCCGAATCTGTAGTTGTTTCCAGATCTCTCCCACACAACGGCCTCCCGGAAGCTTGGATTACAGGAGTACGCCACTACTCCCAGCCGCTGAATTACCTTTGAAGCAGAATGACATGAGCTACACGCAGCTCCGATTTTTTTTTTTTTTTGGTGTCTGACCTACTTTGAAAGATTTTGTAGTCGATTTACTTACCACTATCGCTGTTGGAAGGAGGAAACCACGTGATAATCACACAGTATTCTAGAGACGATCAGGTAATGAAAATTTAGAATAAGTAAAACAGTATCAAAAGAAGTTGTGTGGTGGAGCGGCACATGCAATTCACGCTTCCTAGATGATCGTTGCTGCATAGAATAATTCTTTTGTCTGTGGCGTCTTCAGTATTCGTCTTCTGGAAGTTTTGCTTGCAATATATTCTTCAATATTTTCATTATGAGTTGGTGCTTGCTTTCCCGATGTTATTTTGTTTAGTGCATTCGCCTTCTCTTAACCCTGAGAAACCACATACGGAAACTGAGGCACTGCCGGCTGTTCATAAGCAGAGTTCGATGAAGTTATTTCGCTTTTTATTCGGTGCCTTTAATATTCTTCTCATCAGTGGTGAGTGCTGCCTGCAGAAAGCGCTTATCTTGCGAATTCACGTGAAAGTTTGTGTTCCGTGGGAGATGCACTACTTGTGATTAGCTTGAGTGGTGCGGGCAGGTGGCTCGTTGGTCTAGGGGTATGATTCCTGCTTTGGGTGCAGGAGGTCCCGGGTTCAAATCCCGGACGAGCCCTGCCATTTTGACCGTGCTGAAGAGTAGGTGGAACTCAGTCCCGGTTGCAGCTCCTCAATGAAGAGTAAGACGCCTGTTATATCACGTGGATATAACAAGAATCCGGCACCAGTAAAGTACGTAGGTGGAATTCGGTAGAAAGGCAGACGGTAATTTTTCTTGCAACGGAAAACAAGGTTGTCTTTGCGGAATATGTGCACCGTGAGTGGAGATTCAGCTTGATTGTGCGACAGTCTACCTTCATCTTACTAGCGACGGCAACAACCAATGGGTGGGACGTAAGACTGAGCGTGGCTAAGAGTTTCTCATTATTAGTTACCTTCACACTTTGACACAGCCGTGACAAGGCGAGTAGCGCGAGCTCAGGATAGCCAGTAGGAAGCGCACCTGAAGTAGCCCTGAAGAACCGGGTTGTAAATTTTGCCAGCCATAATGGAGCTAGGGGCGTTCTCAGTTACCAAATACCGGTGCAATAAGAGAGCAACAGTATTTGACAGTAAAATGACGCCCTATCCATCTAGAATATGACATTGATTGTCTCTGCATACGCATCCGTGAGGTCATCCCGGAAATGAAATCCGATAAGCGGATTAAAATTGTTGTGTTCCCGCCCGGGATCGAACCGGGGACCTTCTGCGTGTAAAGCAGACGTGATAACCGCTACACCACGGAAACGACGGATCGTCTGATGTGCCACCCGGAGACTCGTGGTAGCAACAGTTTTTCTTCTGTGTTAGCAAGGGCATCGGCTACGAGCTCTCTCCGATTCGTGAGGTTCCTATAGTACAAGAAGTCGATGAAAACAATCCAACCGCGACAGCCAGAGAGAACGCTGGGTGAGCTGCAGCCGTACATGGTGAGACCATCCTCGGTGGCGTCATTCACATGCAGTGTGTTTTCGGAACGAACAGGCTCGTTGGTCTAGGGGTATGATTCCTGCTTCGGGTGCAGGAGGTCCCGGGTTCAAATCCCGGACGAGCCCTTGCGTTTTGTACAACGGTGTGCTAACAAACCGCATGGCGGCGGCTGTTTCGCGCATTTCCAGGCCTCCAAGTCAGCGCTAAATCCGACAACCAGTTCTGAAACAGTTTCATTTGAGCCATGTGCACCCTGCTGGTGGAACGTTTGAAGTTGATTTAAATGGTCACAGTAGAGATCGTAGCAAGTGTCTTGCTGAGTGCGACGAAAACGTGTTTCCGCCCGCAATCGAACCGGGGACCTTGTGCGTGTTAGGCAGACGTTATAACCGCTACACCACGGAAACTGCTACGCTCTGCCCTCCACATGTGATACAACTTGTAGGACGATCGCCATTGTGGCGTAAAAATCACAATGCCGGTATTTCGCATTCGTGTGAAACAATCGACAGCACCCTTGACTGCCTGAATGCCATGTCGAATAAGAGCTCAAGAAGTCATCGGAAACGCTCGAGGGAGAGTCCTCAGCAGCATCTGCTGCTCTTTCTTTCCTTACGAGATACCGTCGATTCGCGCAGTCGTTATTGCAAAAGATGTCACCAAAGGCGATCGCTTCGTTAGCGGCACGGCGCCTGGGCTCGGCGGCAGCTCTACATGGAGGCACCAGCAGCCCCAGCCCCTCCAGGCCGCCGCCGGCGCCACAGCGCAAGGAGTCGGCGCCCGCCCTGCAATGCCCCCTGTCGTTGCACATTCCACCCGCCCTTTATCCTCTCCATGTCTGACTCACTACCCTAAATGACGCTGTAGTCGACGTGCTTATTACTATCGCTTTTGGAAGAACCAAGGCGCAGTATTCTAGTGACGAACCGGTATTGCAAATTTGGATTAAGTAAAAATTTGTTGTGTGGTCGAGCGACACCCCCGTCTCGCTCTTCCTAGATGATCGCTGCTGCGCGGAGTAACTCCTAGCGCGCCGATGGCTTCAGAGTTGGTCTTCTCGAAGTTTTGCTTTTGCACTGCATTCCGCAATCTTATAGTTACGTGCTTCGGTTTCCCGACGTTCTTGTGTTTAGTGCGTTCGGCTTCTCTTAACCCTTAGCCACCGCTTGCCGAAATTTCCACACCGTCATCTGTTGATCTGCAGAGCTCGATGAAGGTACCGCGGCCGTTCCTGAGCTCGCGAAACGGCCGAATCTGTAGTTGTTTCCAGATCTCTCCCACACAACGGCCTCCCGGAAGCTTGGATTACAGGAGTACGCCACTACTCCCAGCCGCTGAATTACCTTTGAAGCAGAATGACATGAGCTACACGCAGCTCCGATTTTTTTTTTTTTTTTTTGGTGTCTGACCTACTTTGAAAGATTTTGTAGTCGATTTACTTACCACTATCGCTGTTGGAAGGAGGAAACCACGTGATAATCACACAGTATTCTAGAGACGATCAGGTAATGAAAATTTAGAATAAGTAAAACAGTATCAAAAGAAGTTGTGTGGTGGAGCGGCACATGCAATTCACGCTTCCTAGATGATCGTTGCTGCATAGAATAATTCTTTTGTCTGTGGCGTCTTCAGTATTCGTCTTCTGGAAGTTTTGCTTGCAATATATTCTTCAATATTTTCATTATGAGTTGGTGCTTGCTTTCCCGATGTTATTTTGTTTAGTGCATTCGCCTTCTCTTAACCCTGAGAAACCACATACGGAAACTGAGGCACTGCCGGCTGTTCATAAGCAGAGTTCGATGAAGTTATTTCGCTTTTTATTCGGTGCCTTTAATATTCTTCTCATCAGTGGTGAGTGCTGCCTGCAGAAAGCGCTTATCTTGCGAATTCACGTGAAAGTTTGTGTTCCCTGGGAGATGCACTACTTGTGATTAGCTTGAGTGGTGCGGGCAGGTGGCTCGTTGGTCTAGGGGTATGATTCCTGCTTTGGGTGCAGGAGGTCCCGGGTTCAAATCCCGGACGAGCCCTGCCATTTTGACCGTGCTGAAGAGTAGGTGGAACTCAGTCCCGGTTGCAGCTCCTCAATGAAGAGTAAGACGCCTGTTATATCACGTGGATATAACAAGAATCCGGCACCAGTAAAGTACGTAGGTGGAATTCAGTAGAAAGGCAGACGGTAATTTTTCTTGCAACGGAAAACAAGGTTGTCTTTGCGGAATATGTGCACCGTGAGTGGAGATTCAGCTTGATTGTGCGACAGTCTACCTTCATCTTACTAGCGACGGCAACAACCAATGGGTGGGACGTAAGACTGAGCGTGGCTAAGAGTTTCTCATTATTAGTTACCTTCACACTTTGACACAGCCGTGACAAGGCGAGTAGCGCGAGCTCAGGATAGCCAGTAGGAAGCGCACCTGAAGTAGCCCTGAAGAACCGGGTTGTAAATTTTGCCAGCCATAATGGAGCTAGGGGCGTTCTCAGTTACCAAATACCGGTGCAATAAGAGAGCAACAGTATTTGACAGTAAAATGACGCCCTATCCATCTAGAATATGACATTGATTGTCTCTGCATACGCATCCGTGAGGTCATCCCGGAAATGAAATCCGATAAGCGGATTAAAATTGTTGTGTTCCGGGTTCAAATCCCGGACGAGCCCTTGCGTTTTGTACAACGGTGTGCTAACAAACCGCATGGCGGCGGCTGTTTCGCGCATTTCCAGGCCTCCAAGTCAGCGCTAAATCCGACAACCAGTTCTGAAACAGTTTCATTTGAGCCATGTGCACCCTGCTGGTGGAACGTTTGAAGTTGATTTAAATGGTCACAGTAGAGATCGTAGCAAGTGTCTTGCTGAGTGCGACGAAAACGTGTTTCCGCCCGCAATCGAACCGGGGACCTTGTGCGTGTTAGGCAGACGTTATAACCGCTACACCACGGAAACTGCTACGCTCTGCCCTCCACATGTGATACAACTTGTAGGACGATCGCCATTGTGGCGTAAAAATCACAATGCCGGTATTTCGCATTCGTGTGAAACAATCGACAGCACCCTTGACTGCCTGAATGCCATGTCGAATAAGAGCTCAAGAAGTCATCGGAAACGCTCGAGGGAGAGTCCTCAACAGCATCTGCTGCTCTTTCTTTCCTTACGAGATACCGTCGATTCGCGCAGTCGTTATTGCAAAACATGTCACCAAAGGCGATCGCTTCGTTAGCGGCACGGCGCCTGGGCTCGGCGGCAGTACAAGAAGTCGATGAAAACAATCCAACCGCGACAGCCAGAGAGAACGCTGGGTGAGCTGCAGCCGTACATGGTGAGACCATCCTCGGTGGCGTCATTCACATGCAGTGTGTTTTCGGAACGAACAGGCTCGTTGGTCTAGGGGTATGATTCCTGCTTCGGGTGCAGGAGGTCCCGGGTTCAAATCCCGGACGAGCCCTTGCGTTTTGTACAACGGTGTGCTAACAAACCGCATGGCGGCGGCTGTTTCGCGCATTTCCAGGCCTCCAAGTCAGCGCTAAATCCGACAACCAGTTCTGAAACAGTTTCATTTGAGCCATGTGCACCCTGCTGGTGGAACGTTTGAAGTTGATTTAAATGGTCACAGTAGAGATCGTAGCAAGTGTCTTGCTGAGTGCGACGAAAACGTGTTTCCGCCCGCAATCGAACCGGGGACCTTGTGCGTGTTAGGCAGACGTTATAACCGCTACACCACGGAAACTGCTACGCTCTGCCCTCCACATGTGATACAACTTGTAGGACGATCGCCATTGTGGCGTAAAAATCACAATGCCGGTATTTCGCATTCGTGTGAAACAATCGACAGCACCCTTGACTGCCTGAATGCCATGTCGAATAAGAGCTCAAGAAGTCATCGGAAACGCTCGAGGGAGAGTCCTCAGCAGCATCTGCTGCTCTTTCTTTCCTTACGAGATACCGTCGATTCGCGCAGTCGTTATTGCAAAAGATGTCACCAAAGGCGATCGCTTCGTTAGCGGCACGGCACGGCGCCTGGGCTCGGCGGCAGCTCTACATGGAGGCACCAGCAGCCCCAGCCCCTCCAGGCCGCCGCCGGCGCCACAGCGCAAGGAGTCGGCGCCCGCCCTGCAATGCCCCCTGTCGTTGCACATTCCACCCGCCCTTTATCCTCTCCATGTCTGACTCACTACCCTAAATGACGCTGTAGTCGACGTGCTTATTACTATCGCTTTTGGAAGAACCAAGGCGCAGTATTCTAGTGACGAACCGGTATTGCAAATTTGGATTAAGTAAAAATTTGTTGTGTGGTCGAGCGACACCCCCGTCTCGCTCTTCCTAGATGATCGCTGCTGCGCGGAGTAACTCCTAGCGCGCCGATGGCTTCAGAGTTGGTCTTCTCGAAGTTTTGCTTTTGCACTGCATTCCGCAATCTTATAGTTACGTGCTTCGGTTTCCCGACGTTCTTGTGTTTAGTGCGTTCGGCTTCTCTTAACCCTTAGCCACCGCTTGCCGAAATTTCCACACCGTCATCTGTTGATCTGCAGAGCTCGATGAAGGTACCGCGGCCGTTCCTGAGCTCGCGAAACGGCCGAATCTGTAGTTGTTTCCAGATCTCTCCCACACAACGGCCTCCCGGAAGCTTGGATTACAGGAGTACGCCACTACTCCCAGCCGCTGAATTACCTTTGAAGCAGAATGACATGAGCTACACGCAGCTCCGATTTTTTTTTTTTTTTTGGTGTCTGACCTACTTTGAAAGATTTTGTAGTCGATTTACTTACCACTATCGCTGTTGGAAGGAGGAAACCACGTGATAATCACACAGTATTCTAGAGACGATCAGGTAATGAAAATTTAGAATAAGTAAAACAGTATCAAAAGAAGTTGTGTGGTGGAGCGGCACATGCAATTCACGCTTCCTAGATGATCGTTGCTGCATAGAATAATTCTTTTGTCTGTGGCGTCTTCAGTATTCGTCTTCTGGAAGTTTTGCTTGCAATATATTCTTCAATATTTTCATTATGAGTTGGTGCTTGCTTTCCCGATGTTATTTTGTTTAGTGCATTCGCCTTCTCTTAACCCTGAGAAACCACATACGGAAACTGAGGCACTGCCGGCTGTTCATAAGCAGAGTTCGATGAAGTTATTTCGCTTTTTATTCGGTGCCTTTAATATTCTTCTCATCAGTGGTGAGTGCTGCCTGCAGAAAGCGCTTATCTTGCGAATTCACGTGAAAGTTTGTGTTCCCTGGGAGATGCACTACTTGTGATTAGCTTGAGTGGTGCGGGCAGGTGGCTCGTTGGTCTAGGGGTATGATTCCTGCTTTGGGTGCAGGAGGTCCCGGGTTCAAATCCCGGACGAGCCCTGCCATTTTGACCGTGCTGAAGAGTAGGTGGAACTCAGTCCCGGTTGCAGCTCCTCAATGAAGAGTAAGACGCCTGTTATATCACGTGGATATAACAAGAATCCGGCACCAGTAAAGTACGTAGGTGGAATTCGGTAGAAAGGCAGACGGTAATTTTTCTTGCAACGGAAAACAAGGTTGTCTTTGCGGAATATGTGCACCGTGAGTGGAGATTCAGCTTGATTGTGCGACAGTCTACCTTCATCTTACTAGCGACGGCAACAACCAATGGGTGGGACGTAAGACTGAGCGTGGCTAAGAGTTTCTCATTATTAGTTACCTTCACACTTTGACACAGCCGTGACAAGGCGAGTAGCGCGAGCTCAGGATAGCCAGTAGGAAGCGCACCTGAAGTAGCCCTGAAGAACCGGGTTGTAAATTTTGCCAGCCATAATGGAGCTAGGGGCGTTCTCAGTTACCAAATACCGGTGCAATAAGAGAGCAACAGTATTTGACAGTAAAATGACGCCCTATCCATCTAGAATATGACATTGATTGTCTCTGCATACGCATCCGTGAGGTCATCCCGGAAATGAAATCCGATAAGCGGATTAAAATTGTTGTGTTCCCGCCCGGGATCGAACCGGGGACCTTCTGCGTGTAAAGCAGACGTGATAACCGCTACACCACGGAAACGACGGATCGTCTGATGTGCCACCCGGAGACTCGTGGTAGCAACAGTTTTTCTTCTGTGTTAGCAAGGGCATCGGCTACGAGCTCTCTCCGATTCGTGAGGTTCCTATAGTACAAGAAGTCGATGAAAACAATCCAACCGCGACAGCCAGAGAGAACGCTGGGTGAGCTGCAGCCGTACATGGTGAGACCATCCTCGGTGGCGTCATTCACATGCAGTGTGTTTTCGGAACGAACAGGCTCGTTGGTCTAGGGGTATGATTCCTGCTTCGGGTGCAGGAGGTCCCGGGTTCAAATCCCGGACGAGCCCTTGCGTTTTGTACAACGGTGTGCTAACAAACCGCATGGCGGCGGCTGTTTCGCGCATTTCCAGGCCTCCAAGTCAGCGCTAAATCCGACAACCAGTTCTGAAACAGTTTCATTTGAGCCATGTGCACCCTGCTGGTGGAACGTTTGAAGTTGATTTAAATGGTCACAGTAGAGATCGTAGCAAGTGTCTTGCTGAGTGCGACGAAAACGTGTTTCCGCCCGCAATCGAACCGGGGACCTTGTGCGTGTTAGGCAGACGTTATAACCGCTACACCACGGAAACTGCTACGCTCTGCCCTCCACATGTGATACAACTTGTAGGACGATCGCCATTGTGGCGTAAAAATCACAATGCCGGTATTTCGCATTCGTGTGAAACAATCGACAGCACCCTTGACTGCCTGAATGCCATGTCGAATAAGAGCTCAAGAAGTCATCGGAAACGCTCGAGGGAGAGTCCTCAGCAGCATCTGCTGCTCTTTCTTTCCTTACGAGATACCGTCGATTCGCGCAGTCGTTATTGCAAAAGATGTCACCAAAGGCGATCGCTTCGTTAGCGGCACGGCACGGCGCCTGGGCTCGGCGGCAGCTCTACATGGAGGCACCAGCAGCCCCAGCCCCTCCAGGCCGCCGCCGGCGCCACAGCGCAAGGAGTCGGCGCCCGCCCTGCAATGCCCCCTGTCGTTGCACATTCCACCCGCCCTTTATCCTCTCCATGTCTGACTCACTACCCTAAATGACGCTGTAGTCGACGTGCTTATTACTATCGCTTTTGGAAGAACCAAGGCGCAGTATTCTAGTGACGAACCGGTATTGCAAATTTGGATTAAGTAAAAATTTGTTGTGTGGTCGAGCGACACCCCCGTCTCGCTCTTCCTAGATGATCGCTGCTGCGCGGAGTAACTCCTAGCGCGCCGATGGCTTCAGAGTTGGTCTTCTCGAAGTTTTGCTTTTGCACTGCATTCCGCAATCTTATAGTTACGTGCTTCGGTTTCCCGACGTTCTTGTGTTTAGTGCGTTCGGCTTCTCTTAACCCTTAGCCACCGCTTGCCGAAATTTCCACACCGTCATCTGTTGATCTGCAGAGCTCGATGAAGGTACCGCGGCCGTTCCTGAGCTCGCGAAACGGCCGAATCTGTAGTTGTTTCCAGATCTCTCCCACACAACGGCCTCCCGGAAGCTTGGATTACAGGAGTACGCCACTACTCCCAGCCGCTGAATTACCTTTGAAGCAGAATGACATGAGCTACACGCAGCTCCGATTTTTTTTTTTTTTTTTGGTGTCTGACCTACTTTGAAAGATTTTGTAGTCGATTTAGTTACCACTATCGCTGTTGGAAGGAGGAAACCACGTGATAATCACACAGTATTCTAGAGACGATCAGGTAATGAAAATTTAGAATAAGTAAAACAGTATCAAAAGAAGTTGTGTGGTGGAGCGGCACATGCAATTCACGCTTCCTAGATGATCGTTGCTGCATAGAATAATTCTTTTGTCTGTGGCGTCTTCAGTATTCGTCTTCTGGAAGTTTTGCTTGCAATATATTCTTCAATATTTTCATTATGAGTTGGTGCTTGCTTTCCCGATGTTATTTTGTTTAGTGCATTCGCCTTCTCTTAACCCTGAGAAACCACATACGGAAACTGAGGCACTGCCGGCTGTTCATAAGCAGAGTTCGATGAAGTTATTTCGCTTTTTATTCGGTGCCTTTAATATTCTTCTCATCAGTGGTGAGTGCTGCCTGCAGAAAGCGCTTATCTTGCGAATTCACGTGAAAGTTTGTGTTCCCTGGGAGATGCACTACTTGTGATTAGCTTGAGTGGTGCGGGCAGGTGGCTCGTTGGTCTAGGGGTATGATTCCTGCTTTGGGTGCGGGAGGTCCCGGGTTCAAATCCCAGACGAGCCCTGCCATTTTGACCGTGCTGAAGAGTAGGTGGAACTCAGTCCCGGTTGCAGCTCCTCAATGAAGAGTAAGACGCCTGTTATATCACGTGGATATAACAAGAATCCGGCACCAGTAAAGTACGTAGGTGGAATTCGGTAGAAAGGCAGACGGTAATTTTTCTTGCAACGGAAAACAAGGTTGTCTTTGCGGAATATGTGCACCGTGAGTGGAGATTCAGCTTGATTGTGCGACAGTCTACCTTCATCTTACTAGCGACGGCAACAACCAATGGGTGGGACGTAAGACTGAGCGTGGCTAAGAGTTTCTCATTATTAGTTACCTTCACACTTTGACACAGCCGTGACAAGGCGAGTAGCGCGAGCTCAGGATAGCCAGTAGGAAGCGCACCTGAAGTAGCCCTGAAGAACCGGGTTGTAAATTTTGCCAGCCATAATGGAGCTAGGGGCGTTCTCAGTTACCAAATACCGGTGCAATAAGAGAGCAACAGTATTTGACAGTAAAATGACGCCCTATCCATCTAGAATATGACATTGATTGTCTCTGCATACGCATCCGTGAGGTCATCCCGGAAATGAAATCCGATAAGCGGATTAAAATTGTTGTGTTCCGGGTTCAAATCCCGGACGAGCCCTTGCGTTTTGTACAACGGTGTGCTAACAAACCGCATGGCGGCGGCTGTTTCGCGCATTTCCAGGCCTCCAAGTCAGCGCTAAATCCGACAACCAGTTCTGAAACAGTTTCATTTGAGCCATGTGCACCCTGCTGGTGGAACGTTTGAAGTTGATTTAAATGGTCACAGTAGAGATCGTAGCAAGTGTCTTGCTGAGTGCGACGAAAACGTGTTTCCGCCCGCAATCGAACCGGGGACCTTGTGCGTGTTAGGCAGACGTTATAACCGCTACACCACGGAAACTGCTACGCTCTGCCCTCCACATGTGATACAACTTGTAGGACGATCGCCATTGTGGCGTAAAAATCACAATGCCGGTATTTCGCATTCGTGTGAAACAATCGACAGCACCCTTGACTGCCTGAATGCCATGTCGAATAAGAGCTCAAGAAGTCATCGGAAACGCTCGAGGGAGAGTCCTCAGCAGCATCTGCTGCTCTTTCTTTCCTTACGAGATACCGTCGATTCGCGCAGTCGTTATTGCAAAAGATGTCACCAAAGGCGATCGCTTCGTTAGCGGCACGGCACGGCGCCTGGGCTCGGCGGCAGCTCTACATGGAGGCACCAGCAGCCCCAGCCCCTCCAGGCCGGCGCCGGCGCCACAGCGCAAGGAGTCGGCGCCCGCCCTGCAATGCCCCCTGTCGTTGCACATTCCACCCGCCCTTTATCCTCTCCATGTCTGACTCACTACCCTAAATGACGCTGTAGTCGACGTGCTTATTACTATCGCTTTTGGAAGAACCAAGGCGCAGTATTCTAGTGACGAACCGGTATTGCAAATTTGGATTAAGTAAAAATTTGTTGTGTGGTCGAGCGACACCCCCGTCTCGCTCTTCCTAGATGATCGCTGCTGCGCGGAGTAACTCCTAGCGCGCCGATGGCTTCAGAGTTGGTCTTCTCGAAGTTTTGCTTTTGCACTGCATTCCGCAATCTTATAGTTACGTGCTTCGGTTTCCCGACGTTCTTGTGTTTAGTGCGTTCGGCTTCTCTTAACCCTTAGCCACCGCTTGCCGAAATTTCCACACCGTCATCTGTTGATCTGCAGAGCTCGATGAAGGTACCGCGGCCGTTCCTGAGCTCGCGAAACGGCCGAATCTGTAGTTGTTTCCAGATCTCTCCCACACAACGGCCTCCCGGAAGCTTGGATTACAGGAGTACGCCACTACTCCCAGCCGCTGAATTACCTTTGAAGCAGAATGACATGAGCTACACGCAGCTCCGATTTTTTTTTTTTTTTTGGTGTCTGACCTACTTTGAAAGATTTTGTAGTCGATTTACTTACCACTATCGCTGTTGGAAGGAGGAAACCACGTGATAATCACACAGTATTCTAGAGACGATCAGGTAATGAAAATTTAGAATAAGTAAAACAGTATCAAAAGAAGTTGTGTGGTGGAGCGGCACATGCAATTCACGCTTCCTAGATGATCGTTGCTGCATAGAATAATTCTTTTGTCTGTGGCGTCTTCAGTATTCGTCTTCTGGAAGTTTTGCTTGCAATATATTCTTCAATATTTTCATTATGAGTTGGTGCTTGCTTTCCCGATGTTATTTTGTTTAGTGCATTCGCCTTCTCTTAACCCTGAGAAACCACATACGGAAACTGAGGCACTGCCGGCTGTTCATAAGCAGAGTTCGATGAAGTTATTTCGCTTTTTATTCGGTGCCTTTAATATTCTTCTCATCAGTGGTGAGTGCTGCCTGCAGAAAGCGCTTATCTTGCGAATTCACGTGAAAGTTTGTGTTCCGTGGGAGATGCACTACTTGTGATTAGCTTGAGTGGTGCGGGCAGGTGGCTCGTTGGTCTAGGGGTATGATTCCTGCTTTGGGTGCAGGAGGTCCCGGGTTCAAATCCCGGACGAGCCCTGCCATTTTGACCGTGCTGAAGAGTAGGTGGAACTCAGTCCCGGTTGCAGCTCCTCAATGAAGAGTAAGACGCCTGTTATATCACGTGGATATAACAAGAATCCGGCACCAGTAAAGTACGTAGGTGGAATTCGGTAGAAAGGCAGACGGTAATTTTTCTTGCAACGGAAAACAAGGTTGTCTTTGCGGAATATGTGCACCGTGAGTGGAGATTCAGCTTGATTGTGCGACAGTCTACCTTCATCTTACTAGCGACGGCAACAACCAATGGGTGGGACGTAAGACTGAGCGTGGCTAAGAGTTTCTCATTATTAGTTACCTTCACACTTTGACACAGCCGTGACAAGGCGAGTAGCGCGAGCTCAGGATAGCCAGTAGGAAGCGCACCTGAAGTAGCCCTGAAGAACCGGGTTGTAAATTTTGCCAGCCATAATGGAGCTAGGGGCGTTCTCAGTTACCAAATACCGGTGCAATAAGAGAGCAACAGTATTTGACAGTAAAATGACGCCCTATCCATCTAGAATATGACATTGATTGTCTCTGCATACGCATCCGTGAGGTCATCCCGGAAATGAAATCCGATAAGCGGATTAAAATTGTTGTGTTCCGGGTTCAAATCCCGGACGAGCCCTTGCGTTTTGTACAACGGTGTGCTAACAAACCGCATGGCGGCGGCTGTTTCGCGCATTTCCAGGCCTCCAAGTCAGCGCTAAATCCGACAACCAGTTCTGAAACAGTTTCATTTGAGCCATGTGCACCCTGCTGGTGGAACGTTTGAAGTTGATTTAAATGGTCACAGTAGAGATCGTAGCAAGTGTCTTGCTGAGTGCGACGAAAACGTGTTTCCGCCCGCAATCGAACCGGGGACCTTGTGCGTGTTAGGCAGACGTTATAACCGCTACACCACGGAAACTGCTACGCTCTGCCCTCCACATGTGATACAACTTGTAGGACGATCGCCATTGTGGCGTAAAAATCACAATGCCGGTATTTCGCATTCGTGTGAAACAATCGACAGCACCCTTGACTGCCTGAATGCCATGTCGAATAAGAGCTCAAGAAGTCATCGGAAACGCTCGAGGGAGAGTCCTCAGCAGCATCTGCTGCTCTTTCTTTCCTTACGAGATACCGTCGATTCGCGCAGTCGTTATTGCAAAAGATGTCACCAAAGGCGATCGCTTCGTTAGCGGCACGGCACGGCGCCTGGGCTCGGCGGCAGCTCTACATGGAGGCACCAGCAGCCCCAGCCCCTCCAGGCCGCCGCCGGCGCCACAGCGCAAGGAGTCGGCGCCCGCCCTGCAATGCCCCCTGTCGTTGCACATTCCACCCGCCCTTTATCCTCTCCATGTCTGACTCACTACCCTAAATGACGCTGTAGTCGACGTGCTTATTACTATCGCTTTTGGAAGAACCAAGGCGCAGTATTCTAGTGACGAACCGGTATTGCAAATTTGGATTAAGTAAAAATTTGTTGTGTGGTCGAGCGACACCCCCGTCTCGCTCTTCCTAGATGATCGCTGCTGCGCGGAGTAACTCCTAGCGCGCCGATGGCTTCAGAGTTGGTCTTCTCGAAGTTTTGCTTTTGCACTGCATTCCGCAATCTTATAGTTACGTGCTTCGGTTTCCCGACGTTCTTGTGTTTAGTGCGTTCGGCTTCTCTTAACCCTTAGCCACCGCTTGCCGAAATTTCCACACCGTCATCTGTTGATCTGCAGAGCTCGATGAAGGTACCGCGGCCGTTCCTGAGCTCGCGAAACGGCCGAATCTGTAGTTGTTTCCAGATCTCTCCCACACAACGGCCTCCCAGAAGCTTGGATTACAGGAGTACGCCACTACTCCCAGCCGCTGAATTACCTTTGAAGCAGAATGACATGAGCTACACGCAGCTCCGATTTTTTTTTTTTTTTTTGGTGTCTGACCTACTTTGAAAGATTTTGTAGTCGATTTACTTACCACTATCGCTGTTGGAAGGAGGAAACCACGTGATAATCACACAGTATTCTAGAGACGATCAGGTAATGAAAATTTAGAATAAGTAAAACAGTATCAAAAGAAGTTGTGTGGTGGAGCGGCACATGCAATTCACGCTTCCTAGATGATCGTTGCTGCATAGAATAATTCTTTTGTCTGTGGCGTCTTCAGTATTCGTCTTCTGGAAGTTTTGCTTGCAATATATTCTTCAATATTTTCATTATGAGTTGGTGCTTGCTTTCCCGATGTTATTTTGTTTAGTGCATTCGCCTTCTCTTAACCCTGAGAAACCACATACGGAAACTGAGGCACTGCCGGCTGTTCATAAGCAGAGTTCGATGAAGTTATTTCGCTTTTTATTCGGTGCCTTTAATATTCTTCTCATCAGTGGTGAGTGCTGCCTGCAGAAAGCGCTTATCTTGCGAATTCACGTGAAAGTTTGTGTTCCCTGGGAGATGCACTACTTGTGATTAGCTTGAGTGGTGCGGGCAGGTGGCTCGTTGGTCTAGGGGTATGATTCCTGCTTTGGGTGCAGGAGGTCCCGGGTTCAAATCCCAGACGAGCCCTGCCATTTTGACCGTGCTGAAGAGTAGGTGGAACTCAGTCCCGGTTGCAGCTCCTCAATGAAGAGTAAGACGCCTGTTATATCACGTGGATATAACAAGAATCCGGCACCAGTAAAGTACGTAGGTGGAATTCGGTAGAAAGGCAGACGGTAATTTTTCTTGCAACGGAAAACAAGGTTGTCTTTGCGGAATATGTGCACCGTGAGTGGAGATTCAGCTTGATTGTGCGACAGTCTACCTTCATCTTACTAGCGACGGCAACAACCAATGGGTGGGACGTAAGACTGAGCGTGGCTAAGAGTTTCTCATTATTAGTTACCTTCACACTTTGACACAGCCGTGACAAGGCGAGTAGCGCGAGCTCAGGATAGCCAGTAGGAAGCGCACCTGAAGTAGCCCTGAAGAACCGGGTTGTAAATTTTGCCAGCCATAATGGAGCTAGGGGCGTTCTCAGTTACCAAATACCGGTGCAATAAGAGAGCAACAGTATTTGACAGTAAAATGACGCCCTATCCATCTAGAATATGACATTGATTGTCTCTGCATACGCATCCGTGAGGTCATCCCGGAAATGAAATCCGATAAGCGGATTAAAATTGTTGTGTTCCCGCCCGGGATCGAACCGGGGACCTTCTGCGTGTAAAGCAGACGTGATAACCGCTACACCACGGAAACGACGGATCGTCTGATGTGCCACCCGGAGACTCGTGGTAGCAACAGTTTTTCTTCTGTGTTAGCAAGGGCATCGGCTACGAGCTCTCTCCGATTCGTGAGGTTCCTATAGTACAAGAAGTCGATGAAAACAATCCAACCGCGACAGCCAGAGAGAACGCTGGGTGAGCTGCAGCCGTACATGGTGAGACCATCCTCGGTGGCGTCATTCACATGCAGTGTGTTTTCGGAACGAACAGGCTCGTTGGTCTAGGGGTATGATTCCTGCTTCGGGTGCAGGAGGTCCCGGGTTCAAATCCCGGACGAGCCCTTGCGTTTTGTACAACGGTGTGCTAACAAACCGCATGGCGGCGGCTGTTTCGCGCATTTCCAGGCCTCCAAGTCAGCGCTAAATCCGACAACCAGTTCTGAAACAGTTTCATTTGAGCCATGTGCACCCTGCTGGTGGAACGTTTGAAGTTGATTTAAATGGTCACAGTAGAGATCGTAGCAAGTGTCTTGCTGAGTGCGACGAAAACGTGTTTCCGCCCGCAATCGAACCGGGGACCTTGTGCGTGTTAGGCAGACGTTATAACCGCTACACCACGGAAACTGCTACGCTCTGCCCTCCACATGTGATACAACTTGTAGGACGATCGCCATTGTGGCGTAAAAATCACAATGCCGGTATTTCGCATTCGTGTGAAACAATCGACAGCACCCTTGACTGCCTGAATGCCATGTCGAATAAGAGCTCAAGAAGTCATCGGAAACGCTCGAGGGAGAGTCCTCAGCAGCATCTGCTGCTCTTTCTTTCCTTACGAGATACCGTCGATTCGCGCAGTCGTTATTGCAAAAGATGTCACCAAAGGCGATCGCTTCGTTAGCGGCACCGCACGGCGCCTGGGCTCGGCGGCAGCTCTACATGGAGGCACCAGCAGCCCCAGCCCCTCCAGGCCGCCGCCGGCGCCACAGCGCAAGGAGTCGGCGCCCGCCCTGCAATGCCCCCTGTCGTTGCACATTCCACCCGCCCTTTATCCTCTCCATGTCTGACTCACTACCCTAAATGACGCTGTAGTCGACGTGCTTATTACTATCGCTTTTGGAAGAACCAAGGCGCAGTATTCTAGTGACGAACCGGTATTGCAAATTTGGATTAAGTAAAAATTTGTTGTGTGGTCGAGCGACACCCCCGTCTCGCTCTTCCTAGATGATCGCTGCTGCGCGGAGTAACTCCTAGCGCGCCGATGGCTTCAGAGTTGGTCTTCTCGAAGTTTTGCTTTTGCACTGCATTCCGCAATCTTATAGTTACGTGCTTCGGTTTCCCGACGTTCTTGTGTTTAGTGCGTTCGGCTTCTCTTAACCCTTAGCCACCGCTTGCCGAAATTTCCACACCGTCATCTGTTGATCTGCAGAGCTCGATGAAGGTACCGCGGCCGTTCCTGAGCTCGCGAAACGGCCGAATCTGTAGTTGTTTCCAGATCTCTCCCACACAACGGCCTCCCGGAAGCTTGGATTACAGGAGTACGCCACTACTCCCAGCCGCTGAATTACCTTTGAAGCAGAATGACATGAGCTACACGCAGCTCCGATTTTTTTTTTTTTTTTTTGGTGTCTGACCTACTTTGAAAGATTTTGTAGTCGATTTAGTTACCACTATCGCTGTTGGAAGGAGGAAACCACGTGATAATCACACAGTATTCTAGAGACGATCAGGTAATGAAAATTTAGAATAAGTAAAACAGTATCAAAAGAAGTTGTGTGGTGGAGCGGCACATGCAATTCACGCTTCCTAGATGATCGTTGCTGCATAGAATAATTCTTTTGTCTGTGGCGTCTTCAGTATTCGTCTTCTGGAAGTTTTGCTTGCAATATATTCTTCAATATTTTCATTATGAGTTGGTGCTTGCTTTCCCGATGTTATTTTGTTTAGTGCATTCGCCTTCTCTTAACCCTGAGAAACCACATACGGAAACTGAGGCACTGCCGGCTGTTCATAAGCAGAGTTCGATGAAGTTATTTCGCTTTTTATTCGGTGCCTTTAATATTCTTCTCATCAGTGGTGAGTGCTGCCTGCAGAAAGCGCTTATCTTGCGAATTCACGTGAAAGTTTGTGTTCCCTGGGAGATGCACTACTTGTGATTAGCTTGAGTGGTGCGGGCAGGTGGCTCGTTGGTCTAGGGGTATGATTCCTGCTTTGGGTGCGGGAGGTCCCGGGTTCAAATCCCAGACGAGCCCTGCCATTTTGACCGTGCTGAAGAGTAGGTGGAACTCAGTCCCGGTTGCAGCTCCTCAATGAAGAGTAAGACGCCTGTTATATCACGTGGATATAACAAGAATCCGGCACCAGTAAAGTACGTAGGTGGAATTCGGTAGAAAGGCAGACGGTAATTTTTCTTGCAACGGAAAACAAGGTTGTCTTTGCGGAATATGTGCACCGTGAGTGGAGATTCAGCTTGATTGTGCGACAGTCTACCTTCATCTTACTAGCGACGGCAACAACCAATGGGTGGGACGTAAGACTGAGCGTGGCTAAGAGTTTCTCATTATTAGTTACCTTCACACTTTGACACAGCCGTGACAAGGCGAGTAGCGCGAGCTCAGGATAGCCAGTAGGAAGCGCACCTGAAGTAGCCCTGAAGAACCGGGTTGTAAATTTTGCCAGCCATAATGGAGCTAGGGGCGTTCTCAGTTACCAAATACCGGTGCAATAAGAGAGCAACAGTATTTGACAGTAAAATGACGCCCTATCCATCTAGAATATGACATTGATTGTCTCTGCATACGCATCCGTGAGGTCATCCCGGAAATGAAATCCGATAAGCGGATTAAAATTGTTGTGTTCCCGCCCGGGATCGAACCGGGGACCTTCTGCGTGTAAAGCAGACGTGATAACCGCTACACCACGGAAACGACGGATCGTCTGATGTGCCACCCGGAGACTCGTGGTAGCAACAGTTTTTCTTCTGTGTTAGCAAGGGCATCGGCTACGAGCTCTCTCCGATTCGTGAGGTTCCTATAGTACAAGAAGTCGATGAAAACAATCCAACCGCGACAGCCAGAGAGAACGCTGGGTGAGCTGCAGCCGTACATGGTGAGACCATCCTCGGTGGCGTCATTCACATGCAGTGTGTTTTCGGAACGAACAGGCTCGTTGGTCTAGGGGTATGATTCCTGCTTCGGGTGCAGGAGGTCCCGGGTTCAAATCCCGGACGAGCCCTTGCGTTTTGTACAACGGTGTGCTAACAAACCGCATGGCGGCGGCTGTTTCGCGCATTTCCAGGCCTCCAAGTCAGCGCTAAATCCGACAACCAGTTCTGAAACAGTTTCATTTGAGCCATGTGCACCCTGCTGGTGGAACGTTTGAAGTTGATTTAAATGGTCACAGTAGAGATCGTAGCAAGTGTCTTGCTGAGTGCGACGAAAACGTGTTTCCGCCCGCAATCGAACCGGGGACCTTGTGCGTGTTAGGCAGACGTTATAACCGCTACACCACGGAAACTGCTACGCTCTGCCCTCCACATGTGATACAACTTGTAGGACGATCGCCATTGTGGCGTAAAAATCACAATGCCGGTATTTCGCATTCGTGTGAAACAATCGACAGCACCCTTGACTGCCTGAATGCCATGTCGAATAAGAGCTCAAGAAGTCATCGGAAACGCTCGAGGGAGAGTCCTCAGCAGCATCTGCTGCTCTTTCTTTCCTTACGAGATACCGTCGATTCGCGCAGTCGTTATTGCAAAAGATGTCACCAAAGGCGATCGCTTCGTTAGCGGCACGGCACGGCGCCTGGGCTCGGCGGCAGCTCTACATGGAGGCACCAGCAGCCCCAGCCCCTCCAGGCCGCCGCCGGCGCCACAGCGCAAGGAGTCGGCGCCCGCCCTGCAATGCCCCCTGTCGTTGCACATTCCACCCGCCCTTTATCCTCTCCATGTCTGACTCACTACCCTAAATGACGCTGTAGTCGACGTGCTTATTACTATCGCTTTTGGAAGAACCAAGGCGCAGTATTCTAGTGACGAACCGGTATTGCAAATTTGGATTAAGTAAAAATTTGTTGTGTGGTCGAGCGACACCCCCGTCTCGCTCTTCCTAGATGATCGCTGCTGCGCGGAGTAACTCCTAGCGCGCCGATGGCTTCAGAGTTGGTCTTCTCGAAGTTTTGCTTTTGCACTGCATTCCGCAATCTTATAGTTACGTGCTTCGGTTTCCCGACGTTCTTGTGTTTAGTGCGTTCGGCTTCTCTTAACCCTTAGCCACCGCTTGCCGAAATTTCCACACCGTCATCTGTTGATCTGCAGAGCTCGATGAAGGTACCGCGGCCGTTCCTGAGCTCGCGAAACGGCCGAATCTGTAGTTGTTTCCAGATCTCTCCCACACAACGGCCTCCCGGAAGCTTGGATTACAGGAGTACGCCACTACTCCCAGCCGCTGAATTACCTTTGAAGCAGAATGACATGAGCTACACGCAGCTCCGATTTTTTTTTTTTTTTGGTGTCTGACCTACTTTGAAAGATTTTGTAGTCGATTTACTTACCACTATCGCTGTTGGAAGGAGGAAACCACGTGATAATCACACAGTATTCTAGAGACGATCAGGTAATGAAAATTTAGAATAAGTAAAACAGTATCAAAAGAAGTTGTGTGGTGGAGCGGCACATGCAATTCACGCTTCCTAGATGATCGTTGCTGCATAGAATAATTCTTTTGTCTGTGGCGTCTTCAGTATTCGTCTTCTGGAAGTTTTGCTTGCAATATATTCTTCAATATTTTCATTATGAGTTGGTGCTTGCTTTCCCGATGTTATTTTGTTTAGTGCATTCGCCTTCTCTTAACCCTGAGAAACCACATACGGAAACTGAGGCACTGCCGGCTGTTCATAAGCAGAGTTCGATGAAGTTATTTCGCTTTTTATTCGGTGCCTTTAATATTCTTCTCATCAGTGGTGAGTGCTGCCTGCAGAAAGCGCTTATCTTGCGAATTCACGTGAAAGTTTGTGTTCCCTGGGAGATGCACTACTTGTGATTAGCTTGAGTGGTGCGGGCAGGTGGCTCGTTGGTCTAGGGGTATGATTCCTGCTTTGGGTGCGGGAGGTCCCGGGTTCAAATCCCAGACGAGCCCTGCCATTTTGACCGTGCTGAAGAGTAGGTGGAACTCAGTCCCGGTTGCAGCTCCTCAATGAAGAGTAAGACGCCTGTTATATCACGTGGATATAACAAGAATCCGGCACCAGTAAAGTACGTAGGTGGAATTCGGTAGAAAGGCAGACGGTAATTTTTCTTGCAACGGAAAACAAGGTTGTCTTTGCGGAATATGTGCACCGTGAGTGGAGATTCAGCTTGATTGTGCGACAGTCTACCTTCATCTTACTAGCGACGGCAACAACCAATGGGTGGGACGTAAGACTGAGCGTGGCTAAGAGTTTCTCATTATTAGTTACCTTCACACTTTGACACAGCCGTGACAAGGCGAGTAGCGCGAGCTCAGGATAGCCAGTAGGAAGCGCACCTGAAGTAGCCCTGAAGAACCGGGTTGTAAATTTTGCCAGCCATAATGGAGCTAGGGGCGTTCTCAGTTACCAAATACCGGTGCAATAAGAGAGCAACAGTATTTGACAGTAAAATGACGCCCTATCCATCTAGAATATGACATTGATTGTCTCTGCATACGCATCCGTGAGGTCATCCCGGAAATGAAATCCGATAAGCGGATTAAAATTGTTGTGTTCCCGCCCGGGATCGAACCGGGGACCTTCTGCGTGTAAAGCAGACGTGATAACCGCTACACCACGGAAACGACGGATCGTCTGATGTGCCACCCGGAGACTCGTGGTAGCAACAGTTTTTCTTCTGTGTTAGCAAGGGCATCGGCTACGAGCTCTCTCCGATTCGTGAGGTTCCTATAGTACAAGAAGTCGATGAAAACAATCCAACCGCGACAGCCAGAGAGAACGCTGGGTGAGCTGCAGCCGTACATGGTGAGACCATCCTCGGTGGCGTCATTCACATGCAGTGTGTTTTCGGAACGAACAGGCTCGTTGGTCTAGGGGTATGATTCCTGCTTCGGGTGCAGGAGGTCCCGGGTTCAAATCCCGGACGAGCCCTTGCGTTTTGTACAACGGTGTGCTAACAAACCGCATGGCGGCGGCTGTTTCGCGCATTTCCAGGCCTCCAAGTCAGCGCTAAATCCGACAACCAGTTCTGAAACAGTTTCATTTGAGCCATGTGCACCCTGCTGGTGGAACGTTTGAAGTTGATTTAAATGGTCACAGTAGAGATCGTAGCAAGTGTCTTGCTGAGTGCGACGAAAACGTGTTTCCGCCCGCAATCGAACCGGGGACCTTGTGCGTGTTAGGCAGACGTTATAACCGCTACACCACGGAAACTGCTACGCTCTGCCCTCCACATGTGATACAACTTGTAGGACGATCGCCATTGTGGCGTAAAAATCACAATGCCGGTATTTCGCATTCGTGTGAAACAATCGACAGCACCCTTGACTGCCTGAATGCCATGTCGAATAAGAGCTCAAGAAGTCATCGGAAACGCTCGAGGGAGAGTCCTCAGCAGCATCTGCTGCTCTTTCTTTCCTTACGAGATACCGTCGATTCGCGCAGTCGTTATTGCAAAAGATGTCACCAAAGGCGATCGCTTCGTTAGCGGCACGGCACGGCGCCTGGGCTCGGCGGCAGCTCTACATGGAGGCACCAGCAGCCCCAGCCCCTCCAGGCCGCCGCCGGCGCCACAGCGCAAGGAGTCGGCGCCCGCCCTGCAATGCCCCCTGTCGTTGCACATTCCACCCGCCCTTTATCCTCTCCATGTCTGACTCACTACCCTAAATGACGCTGTAGTCGACGTGCTTATTACTATCGCTTTTGGAAGAACCAAGGCGCAGTATTCTAGTGACGAACCGGTATTGCAAATTTGGATTAAGTAAAAATTTGTTGTGTGGTCGAGCGACACCCCCGTCTCGGTCTTCCTAGATGATCGCTGCTGCGCGGAGTAACTCCTAGCGCGCCGATGGCTTCAGAGTTGGTCTTCTCGAAGTTTTGCTTTTGCACTGCATTCCGCAATCTTATAGTTACGTGCTTCGGTTTCCCGACGTTCTTGTGTTTAGTGCGTTCGGCTTCTCTTAACCCTTAGCCACCGCTTGCCGAAATTTCCACACCGTCATCTGTTGATCTGCAGAGCTCGATGAAGGTACCGCGGCCGTTCCTGAGCTCGCGAAACGGCCGAATCTGTAGTTGTTTCCAGATCTCTCCCACACAACGGCCTCCCGGAAGCTTGGATTACAGGAGTACGCCACTACTCCCAGCCGCTGAATTACCTTTGAAGCAGAATGACATGAGCTACACGCAGCTCCGATTTTTTTTTTTTGGTGTCTGACCTACTTTGAAAGATTTTGTAGTCGATTTACTTACCACTATCGCTGTTGGAAGGAGGAAACCACGTGATAATCACACAGTATTCTAGAGACGATCAGGTAATGAAAATTTAGAATAAGTAAAACAGTATCAAAAGAAGTTGTGTGGTGGAGCGGCACATGCAATTCACGCTTCCTAGATGATCGTTGCTGCATAGAATAATTCTTTTGTCTGTGGCGTCTTCAGTATTCGTCTTCTGGAAGTTTTGCTTGCAATATATTCTTCAATATTTTCATTATGAGTTGGTGCTTGCTTTCCCGATGTTATTTTGTTTAGTGCATTCGCCTTCTCTTAACCCTGAGAAACCACATACGGAAACTGAGGCACTGCCGGCTGTTCATAAGCAGAGTTCGATGAAGTTATTTCGCTTTTTATTCGGTGCCTTTAATATTCTTCTCATCAGTGGTGAGTGCTGCCTGCAGAAAGCGCTTATCTTGCGAATTCACGTGAAAGTTTGTGTTCCCTGGGAGATGCACTACTTGTGATTAGCTTGAGTGGTGCGGGCAGGTGGCTCGTTGGTCTAGGGGTATGATTCCTGCTTTGGGTGCGGGAGGTCCCGGGTTCAAATCCCAGACGAGCCCTGCCATTTTGACCGTGCTGAAGAGTAGGTGGAACTCAGTCCCGGTTGCAGCTCCTCAATGAAGAGTAAGACGCCTGTTATATCACGTGGATATAACAAGAATCCGGCACCAGTAAAGTACGTAGGTGGAATTCGGTAGAAAGGCAGACGGTAATTTTTCTTGCAACGGAAAACAAGGTTGTCTTTGCGGAATATGTGCACCGTGAGTGGAGATTCAGCTTGATTGTGCGACAGTCTACCTTCATCTTACTAGCGACGGCAACAACCAATGGGTGGGACGTAAGACTGAGCGTGGCTAAGAGTTTCTCATTATTAGTTACCTTCACACTTTGACACAGCCGTGACAAGGCGAGTAGCGCGAGCTCAGGATAGCCAGTAGGAAGCGCACCTGAAGTAGCCCTGAAGAACCGGGTTGTAAATTTTGCCAGCCATAATGGAGCTAGGGGCGTTCTCAGTTACCAAATACCGGTGCAATAAGAGAGCAACAGTATTTGACAGTAAAATGACGCCCTATCCATCTAGAATATGACATTGATTGTCTCTGCATACGCATCCGTGAGGTCATCCCGGAAATGAAATCCGATAAGCGGATTAAAATTGTTGTGTTCCCGCCCGGGATCGAACCGGGGACCTTCTGCGTGTAAAGCAGACGTGATAACCGCTACACCACGGAAACGACGGATCGTCTGATGTGCCACCCGGAGACTCGTGGTAGCAACAGTTTTTCTTCTGTGTTAGCAAGGGCATCGGCTACGAGCTCTCTCCGATTCGTGAGGTTCCTATAGTACAAGAAGTCGATGAAAACAATCCAACCGCGACAGCCAGAGAGAACGCTGGGTGAGCTGCAGCCGTACATGGTGAGACCATCCTCGGTGGCGTCATTCACATGCAGTGTGTTTTCGGAACGAACAGGCTCGTTGGTCTAGGGGTATGATTCCTGCTTCGGGTGCAGGAGGTCCCGGGTTCAAATCCCGGACGAGCCCTTGCGTTTTGTACAACGGTGTGCTAACAAACCGCATGGCGGCGGCTGTTTCGCGCATTTCCAGGCCTCCAAGTCAGCGCTAAATCCGACAACCAGTTCTGAAACAGTTTCATTTGAGCCATGTGCACCCTGCTGGTGGAACGTTTGAAGTTGATTTAAATGGTCACAGTAGAGATCGTAGCAAGTGTCTTGCTGAGTGCGACGAAAACGTGTTTCCGCCCGCAATCGAACCGGGGACCTTGTGCGTGTTAGGCAGACGTTATAACCGCTACACCACGGAAACTGCTACGCTCTGCCCTCCACATGTGATACAACTTGTAGGACGATCGCCATTGTGGCGTAAAAATCACAATGCCGGTATTTCGCATTCGTGTGAAACAATCGACAGCACCCTTGACTGCCTGAATGCCATGTCGAATAAGAGCTCAAGAAGTCATCGGAAACGCTCGAGGGAGAGTCCTCAGCAGCATCTGCTGCTCTTTCTTTCCTTACGAGATACCGTCGATTCGCGCAGTCGTTATTGCAAAAGATGTCACCAAAGGCGATCGCTTCGTTAGCGGCACGGCGCCTGGGCTCGGCGGCAGTACAAGAAGTCGATGAAAACAATCCAACCGCGACAGCCAGAGAGAACGCTGGGTGAGCTGCAGCCGTACATGGTGAGACCATCCTCGGTGGCGTCATTCACATGCAGTGTGTTTTCGGAACGAACAGGCTCGTTGGTCTAGGGGTATGATTCCTGCTTCGGGTGCAGGAGGTCCCGGGTTCAAATCCCGGACGAGCCCTTGCGTTTTGTACAACGGTGTGCTAACAAACCGCATGGCGGCGGCTGTTTCGCGCATTTCCAGGCCTCCAAGTCAGCGCTAAATCCGACAACCAGTTCTGAAACAGTTTCATTTGAGCCATGTGCACCCTGCTGGTGGAACGTTTGAAGTTGATTTAAATGGTCACAGTAGAGATCGTAGCAAGTGTCTTGCTGAGTGCGACGAAAACGTGTTTCCGCCCGCAATCGAACCGGGGACCTTGTGCGTGTTAGGCAGACGTTATAACCGCTACACCACGGAAACTGCTACGCTCTGCCCTCCACATGTGATACAACTTGTAGGACGATCGCCATTGTGGCGTAAAAATCACAATGCCGGTATTTCGCATTCGTGTGAAACAATCGACAGCACCCTTGACTGCCTGAATGCCATGTCGAATAAGAGCTCAAGAAGTCATCGGAAACGCTCGAGGGAGAGTCCTCAGCAGCATCTGCTGCTCTTTCTTTCCTTACGAGATACCGTCGATTCGCGCAGTCGTTATTGCAAAAGATGTCACCAAAGGCGATCGCTTCGTTAGCGGCACGGCGCCTGGGCTCGGCGGCAGTACAAGAAGTCGATGAAAACAATCCAACCGCGACAGCCAGAGAGAACGCTGGGTGAGCTGCAGCCGTACATGGTGAGACCATCCTCGGTGGCGTCATTCACATGCAGTGTGTTTTCGGAACGAACAGGCTCGTTGGTCTAGGGGTATGATTCCTGCTTCGGGTGCAGGAGGTCCCGGGTTCAAATCCCGGACGAGCCCTTGCGTTTTGTACAACGGTGTGCTAACAAACCGCATGGCGGCGGCTGTTTCGCGCATTTCCAGGCCTCCAAGTCAGCGCTAAATCCGACAACCAGTTCTGAAACAGTTTCATTTGAGCCATGTGCACCCTGCTGGTGGAACGTTTGAAGTTGATTTAAATGGTCACAGTAGAGATCGTAGCAAGTGTCTTGCTGAGTGCGACGAAAACGTGTTTCCGCCCGCAATCGAACCGGGGACCTTGTGCGTGTTAGGCAGACGTTATAACCGCTACACCACGGAAACTGCTACGCTCTGCCCTCCACATGTGATACAACTTGTAGGACGATCGCCATTGTGGCGTAAAAATCACAATGCCGGTATTTCGCATTCGTGTGAAACAATCGACAGCACCCTTGACTGCCTGAATGCCATGTCGAATAAGAGCTCAAGAAGTCATCGGAAACGCTCGAGGGAGAGTCCTCAGCAGCATCTGCTGCTCTTTCTTTCCTTACGAGATACCGTCGATTCGCGCAGTCGTTATTGCAAAAGATGTCACCAAAGGCGATCGCTTCGTTAGCGGCACGGCGCCTGGGCTCGGCGGCAGTACAAGAAGTCGATGAAAACAATCCAACCGCGACAGCCAGAGAGAACGCTGGGTGAGCTGCAGCCGTACATGGTGAGACCATCCTCGGTGGCGTCATTCACATGCAGTGTGTTTTCGGAACGAACAGGCTCGTTGGTCTAGGGGTATGATTCCTGCTTCGGGTGCAGGAGGTCCCGGGTTCAAATCCCGGACGAGCCCTTGCGTTTTGTACAACGGTGTGCTAACAAACCGCATGGCGGCGGCTGTTTCGCGCATTTCCAGGCCTCCAAGTCAGCGCTAAATCCGACAACCAGTTCTGAAACAGTTTCATTTGAGCCATGTGCACCCTGCTGGTGGAACGTTTGAAGTTGATTTAAATGGTCACAGTAGAGATCGTAGCAAGTGTCTTGCTGAGTGCGACGAAAACGTGTTTCCGCCCGCAATCGAACCGGGGACCTTGTGCGTGTTAGGCAGACGTTATAACCGCTACACCACGGAAACTGCTACGCTCTGCCCTCCACATGTGATACAACTTGTAGGACGATCGCCATTGTGGCGTAAAAATCACAATGCCGGTATTTCGCATTCGTGTGAAACAATCGACAGCACCCTTGACTGCCTGAATGCCATGTCGAATAAGAGCTCAAGAAGTCATCGGAAACGCTCGAGGGAGAGTCCTCAGCAGCATCTGCTGCTCTTTCTTTCCTTACGAGATACCGTCGATTCGCGCAGTCGTTATTGCAAAAGATGTCACCAAAGGCGATCGCTTCGTTAGCGGCACGGCGCCTGGGCTCGGCGGCAGCTCTACATGGAGGCACCAGCAGCCCCAGCCCCTCCAGGCCGCCGCCGGCGCCACAGCGCAAGGAGTCGGCGCCCGCCCTGCAATGCCCCCTGTCGTTGCACATTCCACCCGCCCTTTATCCTCTCCATGTCTGACTCACTACCCTAAATGACGCTGTAGTCGACGTGCTTATTACTATCGCTTTTGGAAGAACCAAGGCGCAGTATTCTAGTGACGAACCGGTATTGCAAATTTGGATTAAGTAAAAATTTGTTGTGTGGTCGAGCGACACCCCCGTCTCGCTCTTCCTAGATGATCGCTGCTGCGCGGAGTAACTCCTAGCGCGCCGATGGCTTCAGAGTTGGTCTTCTCGAAGTTTTGCTTTTGCACTGCATTCCGCAATCTTATAGTTACGTGCTTCGGTTTCCCGACGTTCTTGTGTTTAGTGCGTTCGGCTTCTCTTAACCCTTAGCCACCGCTTGCCGAAATTTCCACACCGTCATCTGTTGATCTGCAGAGCTCGATGAAGGTACCGCGGCCGTTCCTGAGCTCGCGAAACGGCCGAATCTGTAGTTGTTTCCAGATCTCTCCCACACAACGGCCTCCCGGAAGCTTGGATTACAGGAGTACGCCACTACTCCCAGCCGCTGAATTACCTTTGAAGCAGAATGACATGAGCTACACGCAGCTCCGATTTTTTTTTTTTTTGGTGTCTGACCTACTTTGAAAGATTTTGTAGTCGATTTACTTACCACTATCGCTGTTGGAAGGAGGAAACCACGTGATAATCACACAGTATTCTAGAGACGATCAGGTAATGAAAATTTAGAATAAGTAAAACAGTATCAAAAGAAGTTGTGTGGTGGAGCGGCACATGCAATTCACGCTTCCTAGATGATCGTTGCTGCATAGAATAATTCTTTTGTCTGTGGCGTCTTCAGTATTCGTCTTCTGGAAGTTTTGCTTGCAATATATTCTTCAATATTTTCATTATGAGTTGGTGCTTGCTTTCCCGATGTTATTTTGTTTAGTGCATTCGCCTTCTCTTAACCCTGAGAAACCACATACGGAAACTGAGGCACTGCCGGCTGTTCATAAGCAGAGTTCGATGAAGTTATTTCGCTTTTTATTCGGTGCCTTTAATATTCTTCTCATCAGTGGTGAGTGCTGCCTGCAGAAAGCGCTTATCTTGCGAATTCACGTGAAAGTTTGTGTTCCCTGGGAGATGCACTACTTGTGATTAGCTTGAGTGGTGCGGGCAGGTGGCTCGTTGGTCTAGGGGTATGATTCCTGCTTTGGGTGCAGGAGGTCCCGGGTTCAAATCCCGGACGAGCCCTGCCATTTTGACCGTGCTGAAGAGTAGGTGGAACTCAGTCCCGGTTGCAGCTCCTCAATGAAGAGTAAGACGCCTGTTATATCACGTGGATATAACAAGAATCCGGCACCAGTAAAGTACGTAGGTGGAATTCGGTAGAAAGGCAGACGGTAATTTTTCTTGCAACGGAAAACAAGGTTGTCTTTGCGGAATATGTGCACCGTGAGTGGAGATTCAGCTTGATTGTGCGACAGTCTACCTTCATCTTACTAGCGACGGCAACAACCAATGGGTGGGACGTAAGACTGAGCGTGGCTAAGAGTTTCTCATTATTAGTTACCTTCACACTTTGACACAGCCGTGACAAGGCGAGTAGCGCGAGCTCAGGATAGCCAGTAGGAAGCGCACCTGAAGTAGCCCTGAAGAACCGGGTTGTAAATTTTGCCAGCCATAATGGAGCTAGGGGCGTTCTCAGTTACCAAATACCGGTGCAATAAGAGAGCAACAGTATTTGACAGTAAAATGACGCCCTATCCATCTAGAATATGACATTGATTGTCTCTGCATACGCATCCGTGAGGTCATCCCGGAAATGAAATCCGATAAGCGGATTAAAATTGTTGTGTTCCCGCCCGGGATCGAACCGGGGACCTTCTGCGTGTAAAGCAGACGTGATAACCGCTACACCACGGAAACGACGGATCGTCTGATGTGCCACCCGGAGACTCGTGGTAGCAACAGTTTTTCTTCTGTGTTAGCAAGGGCATCGGCTACGAGCTCTCTCCGATTCGTGAGGTTCCTATAGTACAAGAAGTCGATGAAAACAATCCAACCGCGACAGCCAGAGAGAACGCTGGGTGAGCTGCAGCCGTACATGGTGAGACCATCCTCGGTGGCGTCATTCACATGCAGTGTGTTTTCGGAACGAACAGGCTCGTTGGTCTAGGGGTATGATTCCTGCTTCGGGTGCAGGAGGTCCCGGGTTCAAATCCCGGACGAGCCCTTGCGTTTTGTACAACGGTGTGCTAACAAACCGCATGGCGGCGGCTGTTTCGCGCATTTCCAGGCCTCCAAGTCAGCGCTAAATCCGACAACCAGTTCTGAAACAGTTTCATTTGAGCCATGTGCACCCTGCTGGTGGAACGTTTGAAGTTGATTTAAATGGTCACAGTAGAGATCGTAGCAAGTGTCTTGCTGAGTGCGACGAAAACGTGTTTCCGCCCGCAATCGAACCGGGGACCTTGTGCGTGTTAGGCAGACGTTATAACCGCTACACCACGGAAACTGCTACGCTCTGCCCTCCACATGTGATACAACTTGTAGGACGATCGCCATTGTGGCGTAAAAATCACAATGCCGGTATTTCGCATTCGTGTGAAACAATCGACAGCACCCTTGACTGCCTGAATGCCATGTCGAATAAGAGCTCAAGAAGTCATCGGAAACGCTCGAGGGAGAGTCCTCAGCAGCATCTGCTGCTCTTTCTTTCCTTACGAGATACCGTCGATTCGCGCAGTCGTTATTGCAAAAGATGTCACCAAAGGCGATCGCTTCGTTAGCGGCACGGCGCCTGGGCTCGGCGGCAGCTCTACATGGAGGCACCAGCAGCCCCAGCCCCTCCAGGCCGCCGCCGGCGCCACAGCGCAAGGAGTCGGCGCCCGCCCTGCAATGCCCCCTGTCGTTGCACATTCCACCCGCCCTTTATCCTCTCCATGTCTGACTCACTACCCTAAATGACGCTGTAGTCGACGTGCTTATTACTATCGCTTTTGGAAGAACCAAGGCGCAGTATTCTAGTGACGAACCGGTATTGCAAATTTGGATTAAGTAAAAATTTGTTGTGTGGTCGAGCGACACCCCCGTCTCGCTCTTCCTAGATGATCGCTGCTGCGCGGAGTAACTCCTAGCGCGCCGATGGCTTCAGAGTTGGTCTTCTCGAAGTTTTGCTTTTGCACTGCATTCCGCAATCTTATAGTTACGTGCTTCGGTTTCCCGACGTTCTTGTGTTTAGTGCGTTCGGCTTCTCTTAACCCTTAGCCACCGCTTGCCGAAATTTCCACACCGTCATCTGTTGATCTGCAGAGCTCGATGAAGGTACCGCGGCCGTTCCTGAGCTCGCGAAACGGCCGAATCTGTAGTTGTTTCCAGATCTCTCCCACACAACGGCCTCCCGGAAGCTTGGATTACAGGAGTACGCCACTACTCCCAGCCGCTGAATTACCTTTGAAGCAGAATGACATGAGCTACACGCAGCTCCGATTTTTTTTTTTTTTTGGTGTCTGACCTACTTTGAAAGATTTTGTAGTCGATTTACTTACCACTATCGCTGTTGGAAGGAGGAAACCACGTGATAATCACACAGTATTCTAGAGACGATCAGGTAATGAAAATTTAGAATAAGTAAAACAGTATCAAAAGAAGTTGTGTGGTGGAGCGGCACATGCAATTCACGCTTCCTAGATGATCGTTGCTGCATAGAATAATTCTTTTGTCTGTGGCGTCTTCAGTATTCGTCTTCTGGAAGTTTTGCTTGCAATATATTCTTCAATATTTTCATTATGAGTTGGTGCTTGCTTTCCCGATGTTATTTTGTTTAGTGCATTCGCCTTCTCTTAACCCTGAGAAACCACATACGGAAACTGAGGCACTGCCGGCTGTTCATAAGCAGAGTTCGATGAAGTTATTTCGCTTTTTATTCGGTGCCTTTAATATTCTTCTCATCAGTGGTGAGTGCTGCCTGCAGAAAGCGCTTATCTTGCGAATTCACGTGAAAGTTTGTGTTCCCTGGGAGATGCACTACTTGTGATTAGCTTGAGTGGTGCGGGCAGGTGGCTCGTTGGTCTAGGGGTATGATTCCTGCTTTGGGTGCAGGAGGTCCCGGGTTCAAATCCCGGACGAGCCCTGCCATTTTGACCGTGCTGAAGAGTAGGTGGAACTCAGTCCCGGTTGCAGCTCCTCAATGAAGAGTAAGACGCCTGTTATATCACGTGGATATAACAAGAATCCGGCACCAGTAAAGTACGTAGGTGGAATTCGGTAGAAAGGCAGACGGTAATTTTTCTTGCAACGGAAAACAAGGTTGTCTTTGCGGAATATGTGCACCGTGAGTGGAGATTCAGCTTGATTGTGCGACAGTCTACCTTCATCTTACTAGCGACGGCAACAACCAATGGGTGGGACGTAAGACTGAGCGTGGCTAAGAGTTTCTCATTATTAGTTACCTTCACACTTTGACACAGCCGTGACAAGGCGAGTAGCGCGAGCTCAGGATAGCCAGTAGGAAGCGCACCTGAAGTAGCCCTGAAGAACCGGGTTGTAAATTTTGCCAGCCATAATGGAGCTAGGGGCGTTCTCAGTTACCAAATACCGGTGCAATAAGAGAGCAACAGTATTTGACAGTAAAATGACGCCCTATCCATCTAGAATATGACATTGATTGTCTCTGCATACGCATCCGTGAGGTCATCCCGGAAATGAAATCCGATAAGCGGATTAAAATTGTTGTGTTCCCGCCCGGGATCGAACCGGGGACCTTCTGCGTGTAAAGCAGACGTGATAACCGCTACACCACGGAAACGACGGATCGTCTGATGTGCCACCCGGAGACTCGTGGTAGCAACAGTTTTTCTTCTGTGTTAGCAAGGGCATCGGCTACGAGCTCTCTCCGATTCGTGAGGTTCCTATAGTACAAGAAGTCGATGAAAACAATCCAACCGCGACAGCCAGAGAGAACGCTGGGTGAGCTGCAGCCGTACATGGTGAGACCATCCTCGGTGGCGTCATTCACATGCAGTGTGTTTTCGGAACGAACAGGCTCGTTGGTCTAGGGGTATGATTCCTGCTTCGGGTGCAGGAGGTCCCGGGTTCAAATCCCGGACGAGCCCTTGCGTTTTGTACAACGGTGTGCTAACAAACCGCATGGCGGCGGCTGTTTCGCGCATTTCCAGGCCTCCAAGTCAGCGCTAAATCCGACAACCAGTTCTGAAACAGTTTCATTTGAGCCATGTGCACCCTGCTGGTGGAACGTTTGAAGTTGATTTAAATGGTCACAGTAGAGATCGTAGCAAGTGTCTTGCTGAGTGCGACGAAAACGTGTTTCCGCCCGCAATCGAACCGGGGACCTTGTGCGTGTTAGGCAGACGTTATAACCGCTACACCACGGAAACTGCTACGCTCTGCCCTCCACATGTGATACAACTTGTAGGACGATCGCCATTGTGGCGTAAAAATCACAATGCCGGTATTTCGCATTCGTGTGAAACAATCGACAGCACCCTTGACTGCCTGAATGCCATGTCGAATAAGAGCTCAAGAAGTCATCGGAAACGCTCGAGGGAGAGTCCTCAGCAGCATCTGCTGCTCTTTCTTTCCTTACGAGATACCGTCGATTCGCGCAGTCGTTATTGCAAAAGATGTCACCAAAGGCGATCGCTTCGTTAGCGGCACGGCGCCTGGGCTCGGCGGCAGCTCTACATGGAGGCACCAGCAGCCCCAGCCCCTCCAGGCCGCCGCCGGCGCCACAGCGCAAGGAGTCGGCGCCCGCCCTGCAATGCCCCCTGTCGTTGCACATTCCACCCGCCCTTTATCCTCTCCATGTCTGACTCACTACCCTAAATGACGCTGTAGTCGACGTGCTTATTACTATCGCTTTTGGAAGAACCAAGGCGCAGTATTCTAGTGACGAACCGGTATTGCAAATTTGGATTAAGTAAAAATTTGTTGTGTGGTCGAGCGACACCCCCGTCTCGCTCTTCCTAGATGATCGCTGCTGCGCGGAGTAACTCCTAGCGCGCCGATGGCTTCAGAGTTGGTCTTCTCGAAGTTTTGCTTTTGCACTGCATTCCGCAATCTTATAGTTACGTGCTTCGGTTTCCCGACGTTCTTGTGTTTAGTGCGTTCGGCTTCTCTTAACCCTTAGCCACCGCTTGCCGAAATTTCCACACCGTCATCTGTTGATCTGCAGAGCTCGATGAAGGTACCGCGGCCGTTCCTGAGCTCGCGAAACGGCCGAATCTGTAGTTGTTTCCAAATCTCTCCCACACAACGGCCTCCCGGAAGCTTGGATTACAGGAGTACGCCACTACTCCCAGCCGCTGAATTACCTTTGAAGCAGAATGACATGAGCTACACGCAGCTCCGATTTTTTTTTTTTTTTTGGTGTCTGACCTACTTTGAAAGATTTTGTAGTCGATTTACTTACCACTATCGCTGTTGGAAGGAGGAAACCACGTGATAATCACACAGTATTCTAGAGACGATCAGGTAATGAAAATTTAGAATAAGTAAAACAGTATCAAAAGAAGTTGTGTGGTGGAGCGGCACATGCAATTCACGCTTCCTAGATGATCGTTGCTGCATAGAATAATTCTTTTGTCTGTGGCGTCTTCAGTATTCGTCTTCTGGAAGTTTTGCTTGCAATATATTCTTCAATATTTTCATTATGAGTTGGTGCTTGCTTTCCCGATGTTATTTTGTTTAGTGCATTCGCCTTCTCTTAACCCTGAGAAACCACATACGGAAACTGAGGCACTGCCGGCTGTTCATAAGCAGAGTTCGATGAAGTTATTTCGCTTTTTATTCGGTGCCTTTAATATTCTTCTCATCAGTGGTGAGTGCTGCCTGCAGAAAGCGCTTATCTTGCGAATTCACGTGAAAGTTTGTGTTCCCTGGGAGATGCACTACTTGTGATTAGCTTGAGTGGTGCGGGCAGGTGGCTCGTTGGTCTAGGGGTATGATTCCTGCTTTGGGTGCAGGAGGTCCCGGGTTCAAATCCCGGACGAGCCCTGCCATTTTGACCGTGCTGAAGAGTAGGTGGAACTCAGTCCCGGTTGCAGCTCCTCAATGAAGAGTAAGACGCCTGTTATATCACGTGGATATAACAAGAATCCGGCACCAGTAAAGTACGTAGGTGGAATTCGGTAGAAAGGCAGACGGTAATTTTTCTTGCAACGGAAAACAAGGTTGTCTTTGCGGAATATGTGCACCGTGAGTGGAGATTCAGCTTGATTGTGCGACAGTCTACCTTCATCTTACTAGCGACGGCAACAACCAATGGGTGGGACGTAAGACTGAGCGTGGCTAAGAGTTTCTCATTATTAGTTACCTTCACACTTTGACACAGCCGTGACAAGGCGAGTAGCGCGAGCTCAGGATAGCCAGTAGGAAGCGCACCTGAAGTAGCCCTGAAGAACCGGGTTGTAAATTTTGCCAGCCATAATGGAGCTAGGGGCGTTCTCAGTTACCAAATACCGGTGCAATAAGAGAGCAACAGTATTTGACAGTAAAATGACGCCCTATCCATCTAGAATATGACATTGATTGTCTCTGCATACGCATCCGTGAGGTCATCCCGGAAATGAAATCCGATAAGCGGATTAAAATTGTTGTGTTCCCGCCCGGGATCGAACCGGGGACCTTCTGCGTGTAAAGCAGACGTGATAACCGCTACACCACGGAAACGACGGATCGTCTGATGTGCCACCCGGAGACTCGTGGTAGCAACAGTTTTTCTTCTGTGTTAGCAAGGGCATCGGCTACGAGCTCTCTCCGATTCGTGAGGTTCCTATAGTACAAGAAGTCGATGAAAACAATCCAACCGCGACAGCCAGAGAGAACGCTGGGTGAGCTGCAGCCGTACATGGTGAGACCATCCTCGGTGGCGTCATTCACATGCAGTGTGTTTTCGGAACGAACAGGCTCGTTGGTCTAGGGGTATGATTCCTGCTTCGGGTGCAGGAGGTCCCGGGTTCAAATCCCGGACGAGCCCTTGCGTTTTGTACAACGGTGTGCTAACAAACCGCATGGCGGCGGCTGTTTCGCGCATTTCCAGGCCTCCAAGTCAGCGCTAAATCCGACAACCAGTTCTGAAACAGTTTCATTTGAGCCATGTGCACCCTGCTGGTGGAACGTTTGAAGTTGATTTAAATGGTCACAGTAGAGATCGTAGCAAGTGTCTTGCTGAGTGCGACGAAAACGTGTTTCCGCCCGCAATCGAACCGGGGACCTTGTGCGTGTTAGGCAGACGTTATAACCGCTACACCACGGAAACTGCTACGCTCTGCCCTCCACATGTGATACAACTTGTAGGACGATCGCCATTGTGGCGTAAAAATCACAATGCCGGTATTTCGCATTCGTGTGAAACAATCGACAGCACCCTTGACTGCCTGAATGCCATGTCGAATAAGAGCTCAAGAAGTCATCGGAAACGCTCGAGGGAGAGTCCTCAGCAGCATCTGCTGCTCTTTCTTTCCTTACGAGATACCGTCGATTCGCGCAGTCGTTATTGCAAAAGATGTCACCAAAGGCGATCGCTTCGTTAGCGGCACGGCGCCTGGGCTCGGCGGCAGCTCTACATGGAGGCACCAGCAGCCCCAGCCCCTCCAGGCCGCCGCCGGCGCCACAGCGCAAGGAGTCGGCGCCCGCCCTGCAATGCCCCCTGTCGTTGCACATTCCACCCGCCCTTTATCCTCTCCATGTCTGACTCACTACCCTAAATGACGCTGTAGTCGACGTGCTTATTACTATCGCTTTTGGAAGAACCAAGGCGCAGTATTCTAGTGACGAACCGGTATTGCAAATTTGGATTAAGTAAAAATTTGTTGTGTGGTCGAGCGACACCCCCGTCTCGCTCTTCCTAGATGATCGCTGCTGCGCGGAGTAACTCCTAGCGCGCCGATGGCTTCAGAGTTGGTCTTCTCGAAGTTTTGCTTTTGCACTGCATTCCGCAATCTTATAGTTACGTGCTTCGGTTTCCCGACGTTCTTGTGTTTAGTGCGTTCGGCTTCTCTTAACCCTTAGCCACCGCTTGCCGAAATTTCCACACCGTCATCTGTTGATCTGCAGAGCTCGATGAAGGTACCGCGGCCGTTCCTGAGCTCGCGAAACGGCCGAATCTGTAGTTGTTTCCAGATCTCTCCCACACAACGGCCTCCCGGAAGCTTGGATTACAGGAGTACGCCACTACTCCCAGCCGCTGAATTACCTTTGAAGCAGAATGACATGAGCTACACGCAGCTCCGATTTTTTTTTTTTTTTTGGTGTCTGACCTACTTTGAAAGATTTTGTAGTCGATTTACTTACCACTATCGCTGTTGGAAGGAGGAAACCACGTGATAATCACACAGTATTCTAGAGACGATCAGGTAATGAAAATTTAGAATAAGTAAAACAGTATCAAAAGAAGTTGTGTGGTGGAGCGGCACATGCAATTCACGCTTCCTAGATGATCGTTGCTGCATAGAATAATTCTTTTGTCTGTGGCGTCTTCAGTATTCGTCTTCTGGAAGTTTTGCTTGCAATATATTCTTCAATATTTTCATTATGAGTTGGTGCTTGCTTTCCCGATGTTATTTTGTTTAGTGCATTCGCCTTCTCTTAACCCTGAGAAACCACATACGGAAACTGAGGCACTGCCGGCTGTTCATAAGCAGAGTTCGATGAAGTTATTTCGCTTTTTATTCGGTGCCTTTAATATTCTTCTCATCAGTGGTGAGTGCTGCCTGCAGAAAGCGCTTATCTTGCGAATTCACGTGAAAGTTTGTGTTCCCTGGGAGATGCACTACTTGTGATTAGCTTGAGTGGTGCGGGCAGGTGGCTCGTTGGTCTAGGGGTATGATTCCTGCTTTGGGTGCAGGAGGTCCCGGGTTCAAATCCCGGACGAGCCCTGCCATTTTGACCGTGCTGAAGAGTAGGTGGAACTCAGTCCCGGTTGCAGCTCCTCAATGAAGAGTAAGACGCCTGTTATATCACGTGGATATAACAAGAATCCGGCACCAGTAAAGTACGTAGGTGGAATTCGGTAGAAAGGCAGACGGTAATTTTTCTTGCAACGGAAAACAAGGTTGTCTTTGCGGAATATGTGCACCGTGAGTGGAGATTCAGCTTGATTGTGCGACAGTCTACCTTCATCTTACTAGCGACGGCAACAACCAATGGGTGGGACGTAAGACTGAGCGTGGCTAAGAGTTTCTCATTATTAGTTACCTTCACACTTTGACACAGCCGTGACAAGGCGAGTAGCGCGAGCTCAGGATAGCCAGTAGGAAGCGCACCTGAAGTAGCCCTGAAGAACCGGGTTGTAAATTTTGCCAGCCATAATGGAGCTAGGGGCGTTCTCAGTTACCAAATACCGGTGCAATAAGAGAGCAACAGTATTTGACAGTAAAATGACGCCCTATCCATCTAGAATATGACATTGATTGTCTCTGCATACGCATCCGTGAGGTCATCCCGGAAATGAAATCCGATAAGCGGATTAAAATTGTTGTGTTCCCGCCCGGGATCGAACCGGGGACCTTCTGCGTGTAAAGCAGACGTGATAACCGCTACACCACGGAAACGACGGATCGTCTGATGTGCCACCCGGAGACTCGTGGTAGCAACAGTTTTTCTTCTGTGTTAGCAAGGGCATCGGCTACGAGCTCTCTCCGATTCGTGAGGTTCCTATAGTACAAGAAGTCGATGAAAACAATCCAACCGCGACAGCCAGAGAGAACGCTGGGTGAGCTGCAGCCGTACATGGTGAGACCATCCTCGGTGGCGTCATTCACATGCAGTGTGTTTTCGGAACGAACAGGCTCGTTGGTCTAGGGGTATGATTCCTGCTTCGGGTGCAGGAGGTCCCGGGTTCAAATCCCGGACGAGCCCTTGCGTTTTGTACAACGGTGTGCTAACAAACCGCATGGCGGCGGCTGTTTCGCGCATTTCCAGGCCTCCAAGTCAGCGCTAAATCCGACAACCAGTTCTGAAACAGTTTCATTTGAGCCATGTGCACCCTGCTGGTGGAACGTTTGAAGTTGATTTAAATGGTCACAGTAGAGATCGTAGCAAGTGTCTTGCTGAGTGCGACGAAAACGTGTTTCCGCCCGCAATCGAACCGGGGACCTTGTGCGTGTTAGGCAGACGTTATAACCGCTACACCACGGAAACTGCTACGCTCTGCCCTCCACATGTGATACAACTTGTAGGACGATCGCCATTGTGGCGTAAAAATCACAATGCCGGTATTTCGCATTCGTGTGAAACAATCGACAGCACCCTTGACTGCCTGAATGCCATGTCGAATAAGAGCTCAAGAAGTCATCGGAAACGCTCGAGGGAGAGTCCTCAGCAGCATCTGCTGCTCTTTCTTTCCTTACGAGATACCGTCGATTCGCGCAGTCGTTATTGCAAAAGATGTCACCAAAGGCGATCGCTTCGTTAGCGGCACGGCACGGCGCCTGGGCTCGGCGGCAGCTCTACATGGAGGCACCAGCAGCCCCAGCCCCTCCAGGCCGCCGCCGGCGCCACAGCGCAAGGAGTCGGCGCCCGCCCTGCAATGCCCCCTGTCGTTGCACATTCCACCCGCCCTTTATCCTCTCCATGTCTGACTCACTACCCTAAATGACGCTGTAGTCGACGTGCTTATTACTATCGCTTTTGGAAGAACCAAGGCGCAGTATTCTAGTGACGAACCGGTATTGCAAATTTGGATTAAGTAAAAATTTGTTGTGTGGTCGAGCGACACCCCCGTCTCGCTCTTCCTAGATGATCGCTGCTGCGCGGAGTAACTCCTAGCGCGCCGATGGCTTCAGAGTTGGTCTTCTCGAAGTTTTGCTTTTGCACTGCATTCCGCAATCTTATAGTTACGTGCTTCGGTTTCCCGACGTTCTTGTGTTTAGTGCGTTCGGCTTCTCTTAACCCTTAGCCACCGCTTGCCGAAATTTCCACACCGTCATCTGTTGATCTGCAGAGCTCGATGAAGGTACCGCGGCCGTTCCTGAGCTCGCGAAACGGCCGAATCTGTAGTTGTTTCCAGATCTCTCCCACACAACGGCCTCTCGGAAGCTTGGATTACAGGAGTACGCCACTACTCCCAGCCGCTGAATTACCTTTGAAGCAGAATGACATGAGCTACACGCAGCTCCGATTTTTTTTTTTTTTTTTTGTGTCTGACCTACTTTGAAAGATTTTGTAGTCGATTTACTTACCACTATCGCTGTTGGAAGGAGGAAACCACGTGATAATCACACAGTATTCTAGAGACGATCAGGTAATGAAAATTTAGAATAAGTAAAACAGTATCAAAAGAAGTTGTGTGGTGGAGCGGCACATGCAATTCACGCTTCCTAGATGATCGTTGCTGCATAGAATAATTCTTTTGTCTGTGGCGTCTTCAGTATTCGTCTTCTGGAAGTTTTGCTTGCAATATATTCTTCAATATTTTCATTATGAGTTGGTGCTTGCTTTCCCGATGTTATTTTGTTTAGTGCATTCGCCTTCTCTTAACCCTGAGAAACCACATACGGAAACTGAGGCACTGCCGGCTGTTCATAAGCAGAGTTCGATGAAGTTATTTCGCTTTTTATTCGGTGCCTTTAATATTCTTCTCATCAGTGGTGAGTGCTGCCTGCAGAAAGCGCTTATCTTGCGAATTCACGTGAAAGTTTGTGTTCCCTGGGAGATGCACTACTTGTGATTAGCTTGAGTGGTGCGGGCAGGTGGCTCGTTGGTCTAGGGGTATGATTCCTGCTTTGGGTGCAGGAGGTCCCGGGTTCAAATCCCGGACGAGCCCTGCCATTTTGACCGTGCTGAAGAGTAGGTGGAACTCAGTCCCGGTTGCAGCTCCTCAATGAAGAGTAAGACGCCTGTTATATCACGTGGATATAACAAGAATCCGGCACCAGTAAAGTACGTAGGTGGAATTCGGTAGAAAGGCAGACGGTAATTTTTCTTGCAACGGAAAACAAGGTTGTCTTTGCGGAATATGTGCACCGTGAGTGGAGATTCAGCTTGATTGTGCGACAGTCTACCTTCATCTTACTAGCGACGGCAACAACCAATGGGTGGGACGTAAGACTGAGCGTGGCTAAGAGTTTCTCATTATTAGTTACCTTCACACTTCGACACAGCCGTGACAAGGCGAGTAGCGCGAGCTCAGGATAGCCAGTAGGAAGCGCACCTGAAGTAGCCCTGAAGAACCGGGTTGTAAATTTTGCCAGCCATAATGGAGCTAGGGGCGTTCTCAGTTACCAAATACCGGTGCAATAAGAGAGCAACAGTATTTGACAGTAAAATGACGCCCTATCCATCTAGAATATGACATTGATTGTCTCTGCATACGCATCCGTGAGGTCATCCCGGAAATGAAATCCGATAAGCGGATTAAAATTGTTGTGTTCCCGCCCGGGATCGAACCGGGGACCTTCTGCGTGTAAAGCAGACGTGATAACCGCTACACCACGGAAACGACGGATCGTCTGATGTGCCACCCGGAGACTCGTGGTAGCAACAGTTTTTCTTCTGTGTTAGCAAGGGCATCGGCTACGAGCTCTCTCCGATTCGTGAGGTTCCTATAGTACAAGAAGTCGATGAAAACAATCCAACCGCGACAGCCAGAGAGAACGCTGGGTGAGCTGCAGCCGTACATGGTGAGACCATCATCGGTGGCGTCATTCACATGCAGTGTGTTTTCGGAACGAACAGGCTCGTTGGTCTAGGGGCAGTTCCGCTTGAGACGCGACAGCGATCGGACGTGCTGTGTATTCGATCCGCCGTTTCCCTCGGGTTGTGACTATTTACTTTCTGTGTGTGACGTTTCTTTGTCTTCTTTTCTTCGTTGTTTCGTCGCCTTAACGTTTGTTTTGTGTCTTGTGTTGTATAGCGGCTTTTGCCGCATTAGTTAAGTGTTATGGCTTCCCGGTTGTTTCCGCGGAAGTGTACTCTCAGTTTTCAGTTTAACAAGGCCACCAGGAATGTGCAACCAACTTCGTTGGAAATTCACGAATGGATTGTGGATACTATTGGCATTACATCGGACCAGGTACATACGGCTTATTTTGATACAGAACTTTACTGCTTTTTTGTGAAGTTGTTGAACCCGGTTTTGCTAGATAGGATATTACTTAAACATGGTGACCAAGTGTCGTTCCGTCATAGAGATGGTTCTGTTAGCAGTGTTACTGTTTCAAATGCTGAAATTACGTATACCACAGTTCGGGTTTATAATTTACCCCCTGAAGTTGAAAACAGTTATCTCAAGGACGCTTTGCTTGGTTATGGTACTGTTCGGTCAATTCGAAATGAACGTTGGTCTGCACAACATAAGCTGCAATGTTATAATGGTGTCAGATCGGTTGAAATGCATATTAAGTCGAATATACCGTCCCATCTGGTTGTATGTGGTTATCGTGTTCATCTTACTTATGAGGGGCAAGTTGGTACGTGTTTTCTATGTAATGAGAATGGTCATGTTCGTGCTAATTGCCCTAAGCGGGTGTTTGTGCTTCAAAATGGGCTAGCACAACGCCGCAAATTAACGGTTGCCGATCTTGTGCCAGCAGCTTCCTCCACTGTTTCTTGTCCGCCTCCTGCAGTAGATTCTTCACAACGGGTGACACCCTCCTCTGATGCAGGTTTTCCCCCGTTACCCACTCGCCCAGATGTATCGGCTGCTCCTACACCGATCCCGTCTGTTTCCAATAACAAACGCCGTCGTGCTAGTGATACCGGTAGCACTGATGATGACGCTGCTGTTTCGCAGCCGGTTTGCGAACCTGGCGAGAGAATTCCGGAATCTCCCATGCCTGTTTCGGATTCTGTTCCCGCTGTGTCTCCTGCTTTGCCTGATGACGTCAAACTTGCTGCCACACCGTCGGCGCACGAGCCCCAACATTCGGTCGCGGTGGTGTTGACATCCCCCCCGACACAGGCATCACAACATGTTGACGACACTTCGGTGCAGCCAGCTGTTTGTCGGAAAGTCGCTCCTAGTACTGCGCGCTCCGCTTCAGCGGATTCCAATCCTATCTCTCCACCTCCTACACTTCCAATCCCTACACCTTCTGATGCCGGTGCCGATGTTCCTGATGCAGTTTTCCCCTTGCTGGCTCCTTCTTCTGATTCCTCTTGCCCTGCTAATCCTTCGGATGCCTTGGTTGACGTGCCTGATCTCGAACCCCCCACTCCACCTGCTCTTGAAACTGGTGTGCATCAGATACGCCGTCGGGTGAAAGTGCCCCCCAATCTTCACGCGGTGCGGAAAAAACACAAGCATGCAAAGGATGACTCTGATTCCGTTGATTCCGGGCAATCACCCTCTGCCATGTCTGATGTTGATGATATGGATGTAGTTGCTTCTAATGTGGTGTAATTAGGGTTCGTTTTCTCTTTTTTGGTTGATGTTGCAGGCGTACACGTTTATTACCTTAAATATAAATAGCATTCAATCTGCTCTGAAGTTAGCGTCTCTGCAGCAGTTTATTTATGACTCTGCAGCTGATGTTGTTTTCCTGCAGGAAGTCTCCGTTGCACACCTGTTTGTTCCTGGCTTTCGCACTATTATAAATTTTGCGCCTGAGTTTTCCACAGGTACTGCCTTACTAATTCGTGACGGTATCCCCGTTACCGAAATTGAGCTCTTAGACTCGGGAAGGGGTATTGGTTGTCGGTTATTTGACACAACCTTGGTTAATATTTACGCCCCCTCTGGTTCCAGCAAACGGCAGGAAAGGTCTCGTTTTTATAAAGAGGATTTGATTTATCTTTTACGCAAAAATCCTGCGACTTTGATATTGGGGGGTGATTTTAATTGTGTATTACAAGCTAAGGACCAATCCCCTCATTTTAATTATTGTTTCGAGCTACATTCTCTTGTACGTCAACTACGACTACGCGATGCGTGGGAGGTTAAACACCCCACTTTAGTTAAATTTACATTTTTTACTGCCACCTCTAGTAGTCGCCTTGACCGATTGTATATTTCTGATCCCCTTAGTGCTTCCGTTTTAAATGTAGATGTTATTCCAGCCAGTTTTACGGATCATTGTGCCCTTGCGGTTATAATTAATTTGGAGCGTCAGCCTCTTAAACTTTATCGGCCGCTGTGGAAATTAAATGTCTCCTTGCTCGATGACCCTGACATCGAACCTCTAATACAGACGGCTTGGGACATCTGTTTACGTTCTCTGCGATACTATCCGTCAAAGCTTCACTGGTGGATCCACTGTGCGAAGCCAAAGCTACGTCGCACTTTAATGTCCTACAGTTATCAAAGAGCGCGAGATTTGAAACTGACTTTCGAGTATTATTATTCGGTGCTTCGCGAACTTTATGATCCTTCTAGAATGACATGTGCCCACCTTTCTGAGATTCGGAAAATTAAAGCCAAGCTCCTTAGTCTTAAACGACTGCAGATGGAAGGATTGAAGCTTAAATCTAAACCACCGTCCATCTTAGCACATGAAATGACTTCTATGTACCATCTGTTTCGTCACCAAAAGAACCGTCGACGTGTATTGATTGACGGTCTTATGGCGGCTGATGGTCGCCGGCTTACCTTACAGAATCAAATAACCCATGAACTTACCTGCTACTATGAGACCTTATATGCTGTGGCTGATTCTGATGCGGTTGATAAAGACGAGATTTTAACTGCTATCCCATCAGTTTTAACAGAGGACCATAATACGGAATTTTTAGCTTCTTTTACTGCAGACGAAATTTCAGCTTTTATTGCTTGTTCCCCATCTCACAAATCTCCTGGTCCGGATGGCCTTCCTAAGGAGTTTTTTGTTCGCTTTTGGACTATTATAGGGCCTGTTTTTACGGATATAGTAAATGAAATTTTGAATGGTGGCTCAATTCCAGCCGATTTCAAGAGAGGTACGGTAGTCCTGATACCGAAAGCTGCTGGTTTGAAGACAGCTAGTGACTTTCGTCCTTTAACCCTTTTAAATTTTGATTATAAGACGGCTGCTAGGGCTGTTAATGCACGTCTATCCCTCTTGCTTACACCTGTGATAACTCCTTGTCAAAGCTGCTTTCCGGGGCGCTCCATCTTGACGCCTCTGGCGGGGTATCGTGATATTGTGTCGATTGTCGCTGTCACCAATATTTCCTGTGCGCTTTTATTTGTTGATTTTAGTAAGGCTTTTGATCGTGTGTCCCATTCGTTTTTAGAGCTTCTGCTGCGCCGACTCGGTTTTAATGAAAAGGCGCTGCTGGTACTTAAGAATATGACGACTGGCATTTCTGCTAAGATTGACATTAATGGCCAGCTGACGAAGGTCATTGATATTAAACGTGGCGTCCCGCAAGGTAGCCCTTTATCCATGACCCTTTATGCTCTCTCCCTTCAACCACTCCTCACACGTCTCAACTCGACACTTCGTGGTCTTACGATCTCTGGGGTTACCCAGACGGCAACAGCTTATGCTGATGATTTGGTTGTTTTGCTTCGTTCCGCCGCAGAAGTGCCGCTGTTGAAGATGGAACTAGATAAATTTTCTGCAGCCTCAGGTTCTCGTATTAACCCCCGTAAAAGCAAACTCCTGAATTTGCGGGGCTTTGAACGTGTGGTTATTCCGTGGGTTATGGCTGTTGAACACCATACACATTTAGGTATCTATCTTGAACGGTGTCCTCTTCGTATGGCTGCAAAAAATTGGCAAGTGGCCATTTCCAAGCTTCAAGGTGTTTTATTCGAACACTCATGGCGTTCGATACCGCTACTGCAAAAAAAGCGTGTATTAGACACTTATGTTTTATGTAAAGTATATTACGTTGCTCAGTTGTTTCCGCTTCCCCGAATGCAGGGTGCAAAAATGGTCCAGCTTATTAACAGATATATTTGGCGGGGGCACATTTTTAAATTACGTTGTGATGTTTTTACGAAGCCGCGTCTTGAGGGCGGCTTGTCGTTCACCGATGTCCGTGTCAAGGCTGCTGCCCTTTATGTTAAGCGAACCCTCCATCTTTTATTTTCTGAGTCCCCGACTGTTACTTCGCGATTACTCCATGTCGTTCGTCCTGCGAGCTTGTCACCGCCTATTAACGTAGGGTCTCTAAATGCGAAGCTACGACATGTTCGGGACTTCTACATTGAGATTAGTTACCTGGATCTCCACTTACAACGTCGTCCTGTTTTTACTACGCGAACACTGCTTGCCAAATGGCACAGGTCTTTTTCTTCCAACCCGATTGTTTTGCAGTATCCCCGTTTTAATTGGCGTAACATATGGATGAATATTAGCTTACCCGTTCATTCAGCAACTGTTGCCTCCCTATGGTATAAGGTGGTTAATCAGCTGATTCCTACGAACGAACGACTTCATCGTATAGGTTTATGTGTCTCTCCGCTTTGTCAAACGTGTGGTTGTGTTGATACGCTCCCACACCGATTTACCTGCGCTGACCGTCTTCGCATGTGGTACTGGCTGCGCCGACAATTGGCGTTGCTCACCAGGAGTTCGGAATCGGCATTTACAACTGATATCCTCTGCTGGCCTGACACGGTTTTTTATCCCCGGACAAAGAACAACACCATTATGTGGCTTCTTGGCCGTTACATTTTTGCAGTGGTTGATGGTGATGGTATTTCCGATTTTATTTCGTTTATTGGTTACATGCTTCATGAGTACTGGACGCAAAAATCTTTCCCACATCTTAAGAGGGACTTTGCGAATATGCTTAGTATTGTTTTCGAAAAGCAGGGGATTGGTTAAGTTTCCACTTCTATTGATCATTCCTGCGCCAGATGCATTAATGGCACCGGTATAGGGACATACTGATCTCACTTCATGATACGGAAGACATTCTCGCTAGTTCTTAGTTCTTTTGCCTTCCTGCCAAGCTTTTACCTGTTTGGATAGACGACGCATCATACCCCCGTGTCCACATATAAGTATCATAAGACTCTGAACCAAGGACAATTACTACGTCTTGGTGCGAGTGTGCTTCAGTGCAGGGAGGAGGAGACGTCATGGCCAGGCCTCGGGATTCGACCCCTGCCCAACACGCCTCCACCGAGCTGCCCTGGGTCATAACTATGGTATGGAAAAATAAACAACAAAAAAGTGGTTAGGATCCCTGGCTTTCACGCCAAACAAGTGGTCGAGCAGTCAAAAAAAGTGGTTAAAAAAGAAAAAAAGTAAAAAAAATGGATAAGGCGTCAAAAAAAAAAAAAATGGATAAGGCGTCGGACTTCGGATCCGAAGATTGCAGGTTCGAATCCTGTCACGGTCGTAACAATTACCAAAAAAAAAAAAAAAAAAAAAAAAAAAAAGGGGTATGATTCCTGCTTCGGGTGCAGGAGGTCCCGGGTTCAAATCCCGGACGAGCCCTTGCGTTTTGTACAACGGTGTGCTAACAAACCGCATGGCGGCGGCTGTTTCGCGCATTTCCAGGCCTCCAAGTCAGCGCTAAATCCGACAACCAGTTCTGAAACAGTTTCATTTGAGCCATGTGCACCCTGCTGGTGGAACGTTTGAAGTTGATTTAAATGGTCACAGTAGAGATCGTAGCAAGTGTCTTGCTGAGTGCGACGAAAACGTGTTTCCGCCCGCAATCGATCCGGGGACCTTGTGCGTGTTAGGCAGACGTTATAACCGCTACACCACGGAAACTGCTACGCTCTGCCCTCCACATGTGATACAACTTGTAGGACGATCGCCATTGTGGCGTAAAAATCACAATGCCGGTATTTCGCATTCGTGTGAAACAATCGACAGCACCCTTGACTGCCTGAATGCCATGTCGAATAAGAGCTCAAGAAGTCATCGGAAACGCTCGAGGGAGAGTCCTCAGCAGCATCTGCTGCTCTTTCTTTCCTTACGAGATACCGTCGATTCGCGCAGTCGTTATTGCAAAAGATGTCACCAAAGGCGATCGCTTCGTTAGCGGCACGGCACGGCGCCTGGGCTCGGCGGCAGCTCTACATGGAGGCACCAGCAGCCCCAGCCCCTCCAGGCCGCCGCCGGCGCCACAGCGCAAGGAGTCGGCGCCCGCCCTGCAATGCCCCCTGTCGTTGCACATTCCACCCGCCCTTTATCCTCTCCATGTCTGACTCACTACCCTAAATGACGCTGTAGTCGACGTGCTTATTACTATCGCTTTTGGAAGAACCAAGGCGCAGTATTCTAGTGACGAACCGGTATTGCAAATTTGGATTAAGTAAAAATTTGTTGTGTGGTCGAGCGACACCCCCGTCTCGCTCTTCCTAGATGATCGCTGCTGCGCGGAGTAACTCCTAGCGCGCCGATGGCTTCAGAGTTGGTCTTCTCGAAGTTTTGCTTTTGCACTGCATTCCGCAATCTTATAGTTACGTGCTTCGGTTTCCCGACGTTCTTGTGTTTAGTGCGTTCGGCTTCTCTTAACCCTTAGCCACCGCTTGCCGAAATTTCCACACCGTCATCTGTTGATCTGCAGAGCTCGATGAAGGTACCGCGGCCGTTCCTGAGCTCGCGAAACGGCCGAATCTGTAGTTGTTTCCAGATCTCTCCCACACAACGGCCTCTCGGAAGCTTGGATTACAGGAGTACGCCACTACTCCCAGCCGCTGAATTACCTTTGAAGCAGAATGACATGAGCTACACGCAGCTCCGATTTTTTTTTTTTTTTTTGTGTCTGACCTACTTTGAAAGATTTTGTAGTCGATTTACTTACCACTATCGCTGTTGGAAGGAGGAAACCACGTGATAATCACACAGTATTCTAGAGACGATCAGGTAATGAAAATTTAGAATAAGTAAAACAGTATCAAAAGAAGTTGTGTGGTGGAGCGGCACATGCAATTCACGCTTCCTAGATGATCGTTGCTGCATAGAATAATTCTTTTGTCTGTGGCGTCTTCAGTATTCGTCTTCTGGAAGTTTTGCTTGCAATATATTCTTCAATATTTTCATTATGAGTTGGTGCTTGCTTTCCCGATGTTATTTTGTTTAGTGCATTCGCCTTCTCTTAACCCTGAGAAACCACATACGGAAACTGAGGCACTGCCGGCTGTTCATAAGCAGAGTTCGATGAAGTTATTTCGCTTTTTATTCGGTGCCTTTAATATTCTTCTCATCAGTGGTGAGTGCTGCCTGCAGAAAGCGCTTATCTTGCGAATTCACGTGAAAGTTTGTGTTCCCTGGGAGATGCACTACTTGTGATTAGCTTGAGTGGTGCGGGCAGGTGGCTCGTTGGTCTAGGGGTATGATTCCTGCTTTGGGTGCAGGAGGTCCCGGGTTCAAATCCCGGACGAGCCCTGCCATTTTGACCGTGCTGAAGAGTAGGTGGAACTCAGTCCCGGTTGCAGCTCCTCAATGAAGAGTAAGACGCCTGTTATATCACGTGGATATAACAAGAATCCGGCACCAGTAAAGTACGTAGGTGGAATTCGGTAGAAAGGCAGACGGTAATTTTTCTTGCAACGGAAAACAAGGTTGTCTTTGCGGAATATGTGCACCGTGAGTGGAGATTCAGCTTGATTGTGCGACAGTCTACCTTCATCTTACTAGCGACGGCAACAACCAATGGGTGGGACGTAAGACTGAGCGTGGCTAAGAGTTTCTCATTATTAGTTACCTTCACACTTCGACACAGCCGTGACAAGGCGAGTAGCGCGAGCTCAGGATAGCCAGTAGGAAGCGCACCTGAAGTAGCCCTGAAGAACCGGGTTGTAAATTTTGCCAGCCATAATGGAGCTAGGGGCGTTCTCAGTTACCAAATACCGGTGCAATAAGAGAGCAACAGTATTTGACAGTAAAATGACGCCCTATCCATCTAGAATATGACATTGATTGTCTCTGCATACGCATCCGTGAGGTCATCCCGGAAATGAAATCCGATAAGCGGATTAAAATTGTTGTGTTCCCGCCCGGGATCGAACCGGGGACCTTCTGCGTGTAAAGCAGACGTGATAACCGCTACACCACGGAAACGACGGATCGTCTGATGTGCCACCCGGAGACTCGTGGTAGCAACAGTTTTTCTTCTGTGTTAGCAAGGGCATCGGCTACGAGCTCTCTCCGATTCGTGAGGTTCCTATAGTACAAGAAGTCGATGAAAACAATCCAACCGCGACAGCCAGAGAGAACGCTGGGTGAGCTGCAGCCGTACATGGTGAGACCATCATCGGTGGCGTCATTCACATGCAGTGTGTTTTCGGAACGAACAGGCTCGTTGGTCTAGGGGTATGATTTCTGCTTCGGGTGCAGGAGGTCCCGGGTTCAAATCCCGGACGAGCCCTTGCGTTTTGTACAACGGTGTGCTAACAAACCGCATGGCGGCGGCTGTTTCGCGCATTTCCAGGCCTCCAAGTCAGCGCTAAATCCGACAACCAGTTCTGAAACAGTTTCATTTGAGCCATGTGCACCCTGCTGGTGGAACGTTTGAAGTTGATTTAAATGGTCACAGTAGAGATCGTAGCAAGTGTCTTGCTGAGTGCGACGAAAACGTGTTTCCGCCCGCAATCGATCCGGGGACCTTGTGCGTGTTAGGCAGACGTTATAACCGCTACACCACGGAAACTGCTACGCTCTGCCCTCCACATGTGATACAACTTGTAGGACGATCGCCATTGTGGCGTAAAAATCACAATGCCGGTATTTCGCATTCGTGTGAAACAATCGACAGCACCCTTGACTGCCTGAATGCCATGTCGAATAAGAGCTCAAGAAGTCATCGGAAACGCTCGAGGGAGAGTCCTCAGCAGCATCTGCTGCTCTTTCTTTCCTTACGAGATACCGTCGATTCGCGCAGTCGTTATTGCAAAAGATGTCACCAAAGGCGATCGCTTCGTTAGCGGCACGGCGCCTGGGCTCGGCGGCAGCTCTACATGGAGGCACCAGCAGCCCCAGCCCCTCCAGGCCGCCGCCGGCGCCACAGCGCAAGGAGTCGGCGCCCGCCCTGCAATGCCCCCTGTCGTTGCACATTCCACCCGCCCTTTATCCTCTCCATGTCTGACTCACTACCCTAAATGACGCTGTAGTCGACGTGCTTATTACTATCGCTTTTGGAAGAACCAAGGCGCAGTATTCTAGTGACGAACCGGTATTGCAAATTTGGATTAAGTAAAAATTTGTTGTGTGGTCGAGCGACACCCCCGTCTCGCTCTTCCTAGATGATCGCTGCTGCGCGGAGTAACTCCTAGCGCGCCGATGGCTTCAGAGTTGGTCTTCTCGAAGTTTTGCTTTTGCACTGCATTCCGCAATCTTATAGTTACGTGCTTCGGTTTCCCGACGTTCTTGTGTTTAGTGCGTTCGGCTTCTCTTAACCCTTAGCCACCGCTTGCCGAAATTTCCACACCGTCATCTGTTGATCTGCAGAGCTCGATGAAGGTACCGCGGCCGTTCCTGAGCTCGCGAAACGGCCGAATCTGTAGTTGTTTCCAGATCTCTCCCACACAACGGCCTCTCGGAAGCTTGGATTACAGGAGTACGCCACTACTCCCAGCCGCTGAATTACCTTTGAAGCAGAATGACATGAGCTACACGCAGCTCCGATTTTTTTTTTTTTTTTGGTGTCTGACCTACTTTGAAAGATTTTGTAGTCGATTTACTTACCACTATCGCTGTTGGAAGGAGGAAACCACGTGATAATCACACAGTATTCTAGAGACGATCAGGTAATGAAAATTTAGAATAAGTAAAACAGTATCAAAAGAAGTTGTGTGGTGGAGCGGCACATGCAATTCACGCTTCCTAGATGATCGTTGCTGCATAGAATAATTCTTTTGTCTGTGGCGTCTTCAGTATTCGTCTTCTGGAAGTTTTGCTTGCAATATATTCTTCAATATTTTCATTATGAGTTGGTGCTTGCTTTCCCGATGTTATTTTGTTTAGTGCATTCGCCTTCTCTTAACCCTGAGAAACCACATACGGAAACTGAGGCACTGCCGGCTGTTCATAAGCAGAGTTCGATGAAGTTATTTCGCTTTTTATTCGGTGCCTTTAATATTCTTCTCATCAGTGGTGAGTGCTGCCTGCAGAAAGCGCTTATCTTGCGAATTCACGTGAAAGTTTGTGTTCCCTGGGAGATGCACTACTTGTGATTAGCTTGAGTGGTGCGGGCAGGTGGCTCGTTGGTCTAGGGGTATGATTCCTGCTTTGGGTGCAGGAGGTCCCGGGTTCAAATCCCGGACGAGCCCTGCCATTTTGACCGTGCTGAAGAGTAGGTGGAACTCAGTCCCGGTTGCAGCTCCTCAATGAAGAGTAAGACGCCTGTTATATCACGTGGATATAACAAGAATCCGGCACCAGTAAAGTACGTAGGTGGAATTCGGTAGAAAGGCAGACGGTAATTTTTCTTGCAACGGAAAACAAGGTTGTCTTTGCGGAATATGTGCACCGTGAGTGGAGATTCAGCTTGATTGTGCGACAGTCTACCTTCATCTTACTAGCGACGGCAACAACCAATGGGTGGGACGTAAGACTGAGCGTGGCTAAGAGTTTCTCATTATTAGTTACCTTCACACTTTGACACAGCCGTGACAAGGCGAGTAGCGCGAGCTCAGGATAGCCAGTAGGAAGCGCACCTGAAGTAGCCCTGAAGAACCGGGTTGTAAATTTTGCCAGCCATAATGGAGCTAGGGGCGTTCTCAGTTACCAAATACCGGTGCAATAAGAGAGCAACAGTATTTGACAGTAAAATGACGCCCTATCCATCTAGAATATGACATTGATTGTCTCTGCATACGCATCCGTGAGGTCATCCCGGAAATGAAATCCGATAAGCGGATTAAAATTGTTGTGTTCCCGCCCGCGATCGAACCGGGGACCTTCTGCGTGTAAAGCAGACGTGATAACCGCTACACCACGGAAACGACGGATCGTCTGATGTGCCACCCGGAGACTCGTGGTAGCAACAGTTTTTCTTCTGTGTTAGCAAGGGCATCGGCTACGAGCTCTCTCCGATTCGTGAGGTTCCTATAGTACAAGAAGTCGATGAAAACAATCCAACCGCGACAGCCAGAGAGAACGCTGGGTGAGCTGCAGCCGTACATGGTGAGACCATCATCGGTGGCGTCATTCACATGCAGTGTGTTTTCGGAACGAACAGGCTCGTTGGTCTAGGGGTATGATTCCTGCTTCGGGTGCAGGAGGTCCCGGGTTCAAATCCCGGACGAGCCCTTGCGTTTTGTACAACGGTGTGCTAACAAACCGCATGGCGGCGGCTGTTTCGCGCATTTCCAGGCCTCCAAGTCAGCGCTAAATCCGACAACCAGTTCTGAAACAGTTTCATTTGAGCCATGTGCACCCTGCTGGTGGAACGTTTGAAGTTGATTTAAATGGTCACAGTAGAGATCGTAGCAAGTGTCTTGCTGAGTGCGACGAAAACGTGTTTCCGCCCGCAATCGATCCGGGGACCTTGTGCGTGTTAGGCAGACGTTATAACCGCTACACCACGGAAACTGCTACGCTCTGCCCTCCACATGTGATACAACTTGTAGGACGATCGCCATTGTGGCGTAAAAATCACAATGCCGGTATTTCGCATTCGTGTGAAACAATCGACAGCACCCTTGACTGCCTGAATGCCATGTCGAATAAGAGCTCAAGAAGTCATCGGAAACGCTCGAGGGAGAGTCCTCAGCAGCATCTGCTGCTCTTTCTTTCCTTACGAGATACCGTCGATTCGCGCAGTCGTTATTGCAAAAGATGTCACCAAAGGCGATCGCTTCGTTAGCGGCACGGCGCCTGGGCTCGGCGGCAGCTCTACATGGAGGCACCAGCAGCCCCAGCCCCTCCAGGCCGCCGCCGGCGCCACAGCGCAAGGAGTCGGCGCCCGCCCTGCAATGCCCCCTGTCGTTGCACATTCCACCCGCCCTTTATCCTCTCCATGTCTGACTCACTACCCTAAATGACGCTGTAGTCGACGTGCTTATTACTATCGCTTTTGGAAGAACCAAGGCGCAGTATTCTAGTGACGAACCGGTATTGCAAATTTGGATTAAGTAAAAATTTGTTGTGTGGTCGAGCGACACCCCCGTCTCGCTCTTCCTAGATGATCGCTGCTGCGCGGAGTAACTCCTAGCGCGCCGATGGCTTCAGAGTTGGTCTTCTCGAAGTTTTGCTTTTGCACTGCATTCCGCAATCTTATAGTTACGTGCTTCGGTTTCCCGACGTTCTTGTGTTTAGTGCGTTCGGCTTCTCTTAACCCTTAGCCACCGCTTGCCGAAATTTCCACACCGTCATCTGTTGATCTGCAGAGCTCGATGAAGGTACCGCGGCCGTTCCTGAGCTCGCGAAACGGCCGAATCTGTAGTTGTTTCCAGATCTCTCCCACACAACGGCCTCTCGGAAGCTTGGATTACAGGAGTACGCCACTACTCCCAGCCGCTGAATTACCTTTGAAGCAGAATGACATGAGCTACACGCAGCTCCGATTTTTTTTTTTTTTTTTGGTGTCTGACCTACTTTGAAAGATTTTGTAGTCGATTTACTTACCACTATCGCTGTTGGAAGGAGGAAACCACGTGATAATCACACAGTATTCTAGAGACGATCAGGTAATGAAAATTTAGAATAAGTAAAACAGTATCAAAAGAAGTTGTGTGGTGGAGCGGCACATGCAATTCACGCTTCCTAGATGATCGTTGCTGCATAGAATAATTCTTTTGTCTGTGGCGTCTTCAGTATTCGTCTTCTGGAAGTTTTGCTTGCAATATATTCTTCAATATTTTCATTATGAGTTGGTGCTTGCTTTCCCGATGTTATTTTGTTTAGTGCATTCGCCTTCTCTTAACCCTGAGAAACCACATACGGAAACTGAGGCACTGCCGGCTGTTCATAAGCAGAGTTCGATGAAGTTATTTCGCTTTTTATTCGGTGCCTTTAATATTCTTCTCATCAGTGGTGAGTGCTGCCTGCAGAAAGCGCTTATCTTGCGAATTCACGTGAAAGTTTGTGTTCCCTGGGAGATGCACTACTTGTGATTAGCTTGAGTGGTGCGGGCAGGTGGCTCGTTGGTCTAGGGGTATGATTCCTGCTTTGGGTGCAGGAGGTCCCGGGTTCAAATCCCGGACGAGCCCTGCCATTTTGACCGTGCTGAAGAGTAGGTGGAACTCAGTCCCGGTTGCAGCTCCTCAATGAAGAGTAAGACGCCTGTTATATCACGTGGATATAACAAGAATCCGGCACCAGTAAAGTACGTAGGTGGAATTCGGTAGAAAGGCAGACGGTAATTTTTCTTGCAACGGAAAACAAGGTTGTCTTTGCGGAATATGTGCACCGTGAGTGGAGATTCAGCTTGATTGTGCGACAGTCTACCTTCATCTTACTAGCGACGGCAACAACCAATGGGTGGGACGTAAGACTGAGCGTGGCTAAGAGTTTCTCATTATTAGTTACCTTCACACTTTGACACAGCCGTGACAAGGCGAGTAGCGCGAGCTCAGGATAGCCAGTAGGAAGCGCACCTGAAGTAGCCCTGAAGAACCGGGTTGTAAATTTTGCCAGCCATAATGGAGCTAGGGGCGTTCTCAGTTACCAAATACCGGTGCAATAAGAGAGCAACAGTATTTGACAGTAAAATGACGCCCTATCCATCTAGAATATGACATTGATTGTCTCTGCATACGCATCCGTGAGGTCATCCCGGAAATGAAATCCGATAAGCGGATTAAAATTGTTGTGTTCCCGCCCGGGATCGAACCGGGGACCTTCTGCGTGTAAAGCAGACGTGATAACCGCTACACCACGGAAACGACGGATCGTCTGATGTGCCACCCGGAGACTCGTGGTAGCAACAGTTTTTCTTCTGTGTTAGCAAGGGCATCGGCTACGAGCTCTCTCCGATTCGTGAGGTTCCTATAGTACAAGAAGTCGATGAAAACAATCCAACCGCGACAGCCAGAGAGAACGCTGGGTGAGCTGCAGCCGTACATGGTGAGACCATCATCGGTGGCGTCATTCACATGCAGTGTGTTTTCGGAACGAACAGGCTCGTTGGTCTAGGGGTATGATTCCTGCTTCGGGTGCAGGAGGTCCCGGGTTCAAATCCCGGACGAGCCCTTGCGTTTTGTACAACGGTGTGCTAACAAACCGCATGGCGGCGGCTGTTTCGCGCATTTCCAGGCCTCCAAGTCAGCGCTAAATCCGACAACCAGTTCTGAAACAGTTTCATTTGAGCCATGTGCACCCTGCTGGTGGAACGTTTGAAGTTGATTTAAATGGTCACAGTAGAGATCGTAGCAAGTGTCTTGCTGAGTGCGACGAAAACGTGTTTCCGCCCGCAATCGATCCGGGGACCTTGTGCGTGTTAGGCAGACGTTATAACCGCTACACCACGGAAACTGCTACGCTCTGCCCTCCACATGTGATACAACTTGTAGGACGATCGCCATTGTGGCGTAAAAATCACAATGCCGGTATTTCGCATTCGTGTGAAACAATCGACAGCACCCTTGACTGCCTGAATGCCATGTCGAATAAGAGCTCAAGAAGTCATCGGAAACGCTCGAGGGAGAGTCCTCAGCAGCATCTGCTGCTCTTTCTTTCCTTACGAGATACCGTCGATTCGCGCAGTCGTTATTGCAAAAGATGTCACCAAAGGCGATCGCTTCGTTAGCGGCACGGCGCCTGGGCTCGGCGGCAGCTCTACATGGAGGCACCAGCAGCCCCAGCCCCTCCAGGCCGCCGCCGGCGCCACAGCGCAAGGAGTCGGCGCCCGCCCTGCAATGCCCCCTGTCGTTGCACATTCCACCCGCCCTTTATCCTCTCCATGTCTGACTCACTACCCTAAATGACGCTGTAGTCGACGTGCTTATTACTATCGCTTTTGGAAGAACCAAGGCGCAGTATTCTAGTGACGAACCGGTATTGCAAATTTGGATTAAGTAAAAATTTGTTGTGTGGTCGAGCGACACCCCCGTCTCGCTCTTCCTAGATGATCGCTGCTGCGCGGAGTAACTCCTAGCGCGCCGATGGCTTCAGAGTTGGTCTTCTCGAAGTTTTGCTTTTGCACTGCATTCCGCAATCTTATAGTTACGTGCTTCGGTTTCCCGACGTTCTTGTGTTTAGTGCGTTCGGCTTCTCTTAACCCTTAGCCACCGCTTGCCGAAATTTCCACACCGTCATCTGTTGATCTGCAGAGCTCGATGAAGGTACCGCGGCCGTTCCTGAGCTCGCGAAACGGCCGAATCTGTAGTTGTTTCCAGATCTCTCCCACACAACGGCCTCTCGGAAGCTTGGATTACAGGAGTACGCCACTACTCCCAGCCGCTGAATTACCTTTGAAGCAGAATGACATGAGCTACACGCAGCTCCGATTTTTTTTTTTTTTTTGGTGTCTGACCTACTTTGAAAGATTTTGTAGTCGATTTACTTACCACTATCGCTGTTGGAAGGAGGAAACCACGTGATAATCACACAGTATTCTAGAGACGATCAGGTAATGAAAATTTAGAATAAGTAAAACAGTATCAAAAGAAGTTGTGTGGTGGAGCGGCACATGCAATTCACGCTTCCTAGATGATCGTTGCTGCATAGAATAATTCTTTTGTCTGTGGCGTCTTCAGTATTCGTCTTCTGGAAGTTTTGCTTGCAATATATTCTTCAATATTTTCATTATGAGTTGGTGCTTGCTTTCCCGATGTTATTTTGTTTAGTGCATTCGCCTTCTCTTAACCCTGAGAAACCACATACGGAAACTGAGGCACTGCCGGCTGTTCATAAGCAGAGTTCGATGAAGTTATTTCGCTTTTTATTCGGTGCCTTTAATATTCTTCTCATCAGTGGTGAGTGCTGCCTGCAGAAAGCGCTTATCTTGCGAATTCACGTGAAAGTTTGTGTTCCCTGGGAGATGCACTACTTGTGATTAGCTTGAGTGGTGCGGGCAGGTGGCTCGTTGGTCTAGGGGTATGATTCCTGCTTTGGGTGCAGGAGGTCCCGGGTTCAAATCCCGGACGAGCCCTGCCATTTTGACCGTGCTGAAGAGTAGGTGGAACTCAGTCCCGGTTGCAGCTCCTCAATGAAGAGTAAGACGCCTGTTATATCACGTGGATATAACAAGAATCCGGCACCAGTAAAGTACGTAGGTGGAATTCGGTAGAAAGGCAGACGGTAATTTTTCTTGCAACGGAAAACAAGGTTGTCTTTGCGGAATATGTGCACCGTGAGTGGAGATTCAGCTTGATTGTGCGACAGTCTACCTTCATCTTACTAGCGACGGCAACAACCAATGGGTGGGACGTAAGACTGAGCGTGGCTAAGAGTTTCTCATTATTAGTTACCTTCACACTTTGACACAGCCGTGACAAGGCGAGTAGCGCGAGCTCAGGATAGCCAGTAGGAAGCGCACCTGAAGTAGCCCTGAAGAACCGGGTTGTAAATTTTGCCAGCCATAATGGAGCTAGGGGCGTTCTCAGTTACCAAATACCGGTGCAATAAGAGAGCAACAGTATTTGACAGTAAAATGACGCCCTATCCATCTAGAATATGACATTGATTGTCTCTGCATACGCATCCGTGAGGTCATCCCGGAAATGAAATCCGATAAGCGGATTAAAATTGTTGTGTTCCCGCCCGGGATCGAACCGGGGACCTTCTGCGTGTAAAGCAGACGTGATAACCGCTACACCACGGAAACGACGGATGGTCTGATGTGCCACCCGGAGACTCGTGGTAGCAACAGTTTTTCTTCTGTGTTAGCAAGGGCATCGGCTACGAGCTCTCTCCGATTCGTGAGGTTCCTATAGTACAAGAAGTCGATGAAAACAATCCAACCGCGACAGCCAGAGAGAACGCTGGGTGAGCTGCAGCCGTACATGGTGAGACCATCATCGGTGGCGTCATTCACATGCAGTGTGTTTTCGGAACGAACAGGCTCGTTGGTCTAGGGGTATGATTCCTGCTTCGGGTGCAGGAGGTCCCGGGTTCAAATCCCGGACGAGCCCTTGCGTTTTGTACAACGGTGTGCTAACAAACCGCATGGCGGCGGCTGTTTCGCGCATTTCCAGGCCTCCAAGTCAGCGCTAAATCCGACAACCAGTTCTGAAACAGTTTCATTTGAGCCATGTGCACCCTGCTGGTGGAACGTTTGAAGTTGATTTAAATGGTCACAGTAGAGATCGTAGCAAGTGTCTTGCTGAGTGCGACGAAAACGTGTTTCCGCCCGCAATCGATCCGGGGACCTTGTGCGTGTTAGGCAGACGTTATAACCGCTACACCACGGAAACTGCTACGCTCTGCCCTCCACATGTGATACAACTTGTAGGACGATCGCCATTGTGGCGTAAAAATCACAATGCCGGTATTTCGCATTCGTGTGAAACAATCGACAGCACCCTTGACTGCCTGAATGCCATGTCGAATAAGAGCTCAAGAAGTCATCGGAAACGCTCGAGGGAGAGTCCTCAGCAGCATCTGCTGCTCTTTCTTTCCTTACGAGATACCGTCGATTCGCGCAGTCGTTATTGCAAAAGATGTCACCAAAGGCGATCGCTTCGTTAGCGGCACGGCGCCTGGGCTCGGCGGCAGCTCTACATGGAGGCACCAGCAGCCCCAGCCCCTCCAGGCCGCCGCCGGCGCCACAGCGCAAGGAGTCGGCGCCCGCCCTGCAATGCCCCCTGTCGTTGCACATTCCACCCGCCCTTTATCCTCTCCATGTCTGACTCACTACCCTAAATGACGCTGTAGTCGACGTGCTTATTACTATCGCTTTTGGAAGAACCAAGGCGCAGTATTCTAGTGACGAACCGGTATTGCAAATTTGGATTAAGTAAAAATTTGTTGTGTGGTCGAGCGACACCCCCGTCTCGCTCTTCCTAGATGATCGCTGCTGCGCGGAGTAACTCCTAGCGCGCCGATGGCTTCAGAGTTGGTCTTCTCGAAGTTTTGCTTTTGCACTGCATTCCGCAATCTTATAGTTACGTGCTTCGGTTTCCCGACGTTCTTGTGTTTAGTGCGTTCGGCTTCTCTTAACCCTTAGCCACCGCTTGCCGAAATTTCCACACCGTCATCTGTTGATCTGCAGAGCTCGATGAAGGTACCGCGGCCGTTCCTGAGCTCGCGAAACGGCCGAATCTGTAGTTGTTTCCAGATCTCTCCCACACAACGGCCTCTCGGAAGCTTGGATTACAGGAGTACGCCACTACTCCCAGCCGCTGAATTACCTTTGAAGCAGAATGACATGAGCTACACGCAGCTCCGATTTTTTTTTTTTTTTTTGGTGTCTGACCTACTTTGAAAGATTTTGTAGTCGATTTACTTACCACTATCGCTGTTGGAAGGAGGAAACCACGTGATAATCACACAGTATTCTAGAGACGATCAGGTAATGAAAATTTAGAATAAGTAAAACAGTATCAAAAGAAGTTGTGTGGTGGAGCGGCACATGCAATTCACGCTTCCTAGATGATCGTTGCTGCATAGAATAATTCTTTTGTCTGTGGCGTCTTCAGTATTCGTCTTCTGGAAGTTTTGCTTGCAATATATTCTTCAATATTTTCATTATGAGTTGGTGCTTGCTTTCCCGATGTTATTTTGTTTAGTGCATTCGCCTTCTCTTAACCCTGAGAAACCACATACGGAAACTGAGGCACTGCCGGCTGTTCATAAGCAGAGTTCGATGAAGTTATTTCGCTTTTTATTCGGTGCCTTTAATATTCTTCTCATCAGTGGTGAGTGCTGCCTGCAGAAAGCGCTTATCTTGCGAATTCACGTGAAAGTTTGTGTTCCCTGGGAGATGCACTACTTGTGATTAGCTTGAGTGGTGCGGGCAGGTGGCTCGTTGGTCTAGGGGTATGATTCCTGCTTTGGGTGCAGGAGGTCCCGGGTTCAAATCCCGGACGAGCCCTGCCATTTTGACCGTGCTGAAGAGTAGGTGGAACTCAGTCCCGGTTGCAGCTCCTCAATGAAGAGTAAGACGCCTGTTATATCACGTGGATATAACAAGAATCCGGCACCAGTAAAGTACGTAGGTGGAATTCGGTAGAAAGGCAGACGGTAATTTTTCTTGCAACGGAAAACAAGGTTGTCTTTGCGGAATATGTGCACCGTGAGTGGAGATTCAGCTTGATTGTGCGACAGTCTACCTTCATCTTACTAGCGACGGCAACAACCAATGGGTGGGACGTAAGACTGAGCGTGGCTAAGAGTTTCTCATTATTAGTTACCTTCACACTTTGACACAGCCGTGACAAGGCGAGTAGCGCGAGCTCAGGATAGCCAGTAGGAAGCGCACCTGAAGTAGCCCTGAAGAACCGGGTTGTAAATTTTGCCAGCCATAATGGAGCTAGGGGCGTTCTCAGTTACCAAATACCGGTGCAATAAGAGAGCAACAGTATTTGACAGTAAAATGACGCCCTATCCATCTAGAATATGACATTGATTGTCTCTGCATACGCATCCGTGAGGTCATCCCGGAAATGAAATCCGATAAGCGGATTAAAATTGTTGTGTTCCCGCCCGGGATCGAACCGGGGACCTTCTGCGTGTAAAGCAGACGTGATAACCGCTACACCACGGAAACGACGGATCGTCTGATGTGCCACCCGGAGACTCGTGGTAGCAACAGTTTTTCTTCTGTGTTAGCAAGGGCATCGGCTACGAGCTCTCTCCGATTCGTGAGGTTCCTATAGTACAAGAAGTCGATGAAAACAATCCAACCGCGACAGCCAGAGAGAACGCTGGGTGAGCTGCAGCCGTACATGGTGAGACCATCATCGGTGGCGTCATTCACATGCAGTGTGTTTTCGGAACGAACAGGCTCGTTGGTCTAGGGGTATGATTCCTGCTTCGGGTGCAGGAGGTCCCGGGTTCAAATCCCGGACGAGCCCTTGCGTTTTGTACAACGGTGTGCTAACAAACCGCATGGCGGCGGCTGTTTCGCGCATTTCCAGGCCTCCAAGTCAGCGCTAAATCCGACAACCAGTTCTGAAACAGTTTCATTTGAGCCATGTGCACCCTGCTGGTGGAACGTTTGAAGTTGATTTAAATGGTCACAGTAGAGATCGTAGCAAGTGTCTTGCTGAGTGCGACGAAAACGTGTTTCCGCCCGCAATCGATCCGGGGACCTTGTGCGTGTTAGGCAGACGTTATAACCGCTACACCACGGAAACTGCTACGCTCTGCCCTCCACATGTGATACAACTTGTAGGACGATCGCCATTGTGGCGTAAAAATCACAATGCCGGTATTTCGCATTCGTGTGAAACAATCGACAGCACCCTTGACTGCCTGAATGCCATGTCGAATAAGAGCTCAAGAAGTCATCGGAAACGCTCGAGGGAGAGTCCTCAGCAGCATCTGCTGCTCTTTCTTTCCTTACGAGATACCGTCGATTCGCGCAGTCGTTATTGCAAAAGATGTCACCAAAGGCGATCGCTTCGTTAGCGGCACGGCGCCTGGGCTCGGCGGCAGCTCTACATGGAGGCACCAGCAGCCCCAGCCCCTCCAGGCCGCCGCCGGCGCCACAGCGCAAGGAGTCGGCGCCCGCCCTGCAATGCCCCCTGTCGTTGCACATTCCACCCGCCCTTTATCCTCTCCATGTCTGACTCACTACCCTAAATGACGCTGTAGTCGACGTGCTTATTACTATCGCTTTTGGAAGAACCAAGGCGCAGTATTCTAGTGACGAACCGGTATTGCAAATTTGGATTAAGTAAAAATTTGTTGTGTGGTCGAGCGACACCCCCGTCTCGCTCTTCCTAGATGATCGCTGCTGCGCGGAGTAACTCCTAGCGCGCCGATGGCTTCAGAGTTGGTCTTCTCGAAGTTTTGCTTTTGCACTGCATTCCGCAATCTTATAGTTACGTGCTTCGGTTTCCCGACGTTCTTGTGTTTAGTGCGTTCGGCTTCTCTTAACCCTTAGCCACCGCTTGCCGAAATTTCCACACCGTCATCTGTTGATCTGCAGAGCTCGATGAAGGTACCGCGGCCGTTCCTGAGCTCGCGAAACGGCCGAATCTGTAGTTGTTTCCAGATCTCTCCCACACAACGGCCTCTCGGAAGCTTGGATTACAGGAGTACGCCACTACTCCCAGCCGCTGAATTACCTTTGAAGCAGAATGACATGAGCTACACGCAGCTCCGATTTTTTTTTTTTTTTTGGTGTCTGACCTACTTTGAAAGATTTTGTAGTCGATTTACTTACCACTATCGCTGTTGGAAGGAGGAAACCACGTGATAATCACACAGTATTCTAGAGACGATCAGGTAATGAAAATTTAGAATAAGTAAAACAGTATCAAAAGAAGTTGTGTGGTGGAGCGGCACATGCAATTCACGCTTCCTAGATGATCGTTGCTGCATAGAATAATTCTTTTGTCTGTGGCGTCTTCAGTATTCGTCTTCTGGAAGTTTTGCTTGCAATATATTCTTCAATATTTTCATTATGAGTTGGTGCTTGCTTTCCCGATGTTATTTTGTTTAGTGCATTCGCCTTCTCTTAACCCTGAGAAACCACATACGGAAACTGAGGCACTGCCGGCTGTTCATAAGCAGAGTTCGATGAAGTTATTTCGCTTTTTATTCGGTGCCTTTAATATTCTTCTCATCAGTGGTGAGTGCTGCCTGCAGAAAGCGCTTATCTTGCGAATTCACGTGAAAGTTTGTGTTCCCTGGGAGATGCACTACTTGTGATTAGCTTGAGTGGTGCGGGCAGGTGGCTCGTTGGTCTAGGGGTATGATTCCTGCTTTGGGTGCAGGAGGTCCCGGGTTCAAATCCCGGACGAGCCCTGCCATTTTGACCGTGCTGAAGAGTAGGTGGAACTCAGTCCCGGTTGCAGCTCCTCAATGAAGAGTAAGACGCCTGTTATATCACGTGGATATAACAAGAATCCGGCACCAGTAAAGTACGTAGGTGGAATTCGGTAGAAAGGCAGACGGTAATTTTTCTTGCAACGGAAAACAAGGTTGTCTTTGCGGAATATGTGCACCGTGAGTGGAGATTCAGCTTGATTGTGCGACAGTCTACCTTCATCTTACTAGCGACGGCAACAACCAATGGGTGGGACGTAAGACTGAGCGTGGCTAAGAGTTTCTCATTATTAGTTACCTTCACACTTTGACACAGCCGTGACAAGGCGAGTAGCGCGAGCTCAGGATAGCCAGTAGGAAGCGCACCTGAAGTAGCCCTGAAGAACCGGGTTGTAAATTTTGCCAGCCATAATGGAGCTAGGGGCGTTCTCAGTTACCAAATACCGGTGCAATAAGAGAGCAACAGTATTTGACAGTAAAATGACGCCCTATCCATCTAGAATATGACATTGATTGTCTCTGCATACGCATCCGTGAGGTCATCCCGGAAATGAAATCCGATAAGCGGATTAAAATTGTTGTGTTCCCGCCCGGGATCGAACCGGGGACCTTCTGCGTGTAAAGCAGACGTGATAACCGCTACACCACGGAAACGACGGATCGTCTGATGTGCCACCCGGAGACTCGTGGTAGCAACAGTTTTTCTTCTGTGTTAGCAAGGGCATCGGCTACGAGCTCTCTCCGATTCGTGAGGTTCCTATAGTACAAGAAGTCGATGAAAACAATCCAACCGCGACAGCCAGAGAGAACGCTGGGTGAGCTGCAGCCGTACATGGTGAGACCATCATCGGTGGCGTCATTCACATGCAGTGTGTTTTCGGAACGAACAGGCTCGTTGGTCTAGGGGTATGATTCCTGCTTCGGGTGCAGGAGGTCCCGGGTTCAAATCCCGGACGAGCCCTTGCGTTTTGTACAACGGTGTGCTAACAAACCGCATGGCGGCGGCTGTTTCGCGCATTTCCAGGCCTCCAAGTCAGCGCTAAATCCGACAACCAGTTCTGAAACAGTTTCATTTGAGCCATGTGCACCCTGCTGGTGGAACGTTTGAAGTTGATTTAAATGGTCACAGTAGAGATCGTAGCAAGTGTCTTGCTGAGTGCGACGAAAACGTGTTTCCGCCCGCAATCGATCCGGGGACCTTGTGCGTGTTAGGCAGACGTTATAACCGCTACACCACGGAAACTGCTACGCTCTGCCCTCCACATGTGATACAACTTGTAGGACGATCGCCATTGTGGCGTAAAAATCACAATGCCGGTATTTCGCATTCGTGTGAAACAATCGACAGCACCCTTGACTGCCTGAATGCCATGTCGAATAAGAGCTCAAGAAGTCATCGGAAACGCTCGAGGGAGAGTCCTCAGCAGCATCTGCTGCTCTTTCTTTCCTTACGAGATACCGTCGATTCGCGCAGTCGTTATTGCAAAAGATGTCACCAAAGGCGATCGCTTCGTTAGCGGCACGGCGCCTGGGCTCGGCGGCAGCTCTACATGGAGGCACCAGCAGCCCCAGCCCCTCCAGGCCGCCGCCGGCGCCACAGCGCAAGGAGTCGGCGCCCGCCCTGCAATGCCCCCTGTCGTTGCACATTCCACCCGCCCTTTATCCTCTCCATGTCTGACTCACTACCCTAAATGACGCTGTAGTCGACGTGCTTATTACTATCGCTTTTGGAAGAACCAAGGCGCAGTATTCTAGTGACGAACCGGTATTGCAAATTTGGATTAAGTAAAAATTTGTTGTGTGGTCGAGCGACACCCCCGTCTCGCTCTTCCTAGATGATCGCTGCTGCGCGGAGTAACTCCTAGCGCGCCGATGGCTTCAGAGTTGGTCTTCTCGAAGTTTTGCTTTTGCACTGCATTCCGCAATCTTATAGTTACGTGCTTCGGTTTCCCGACGTTCTTGTGTTTAGTGCGTTCGGCTTCTCTTAACCCTTAGCCACCGCTTGCCGAAATTTCCACACCGTCATCTGTTGATCTGCAGAGCTCGATGAAGGTACCGCGGCCGTTCCTGAGCTCGCGAAACGGCCGAATCTGTAGTTGTTTCCAGATCTCTCCCACACAACGGCCTCTCGGAAGCTTGGATTACAGGAGTACGCCACTACTCCCAGCCGCTGAATTACCTTTGAAGCAGAATGACATGAGCTACACGCAGCTCCGATTTTTTTTTTTTTTTTGGTGTCTGACCTACTTTGAAAGATTTTGTAGTCGATTTACTTACCACTATCGCTGTTGGAAGGAGGAAACCACGTGATAATCACACAGTATTCTAGAGACGATCAGGTAATGAAAATTTAGAATAAGTAAAACAGTATCAAAAGAAGTTGTGTGGTGGAGCGGCACATGCAATTCACGCTTCCTAGATGATCGTTGCTGCATAGAATAATTCTTTTGTCTGTGGCGTCTTCAGTATTCGTCTTCTGGAAGTTTTGCTTGCAATATATTCTTCAATATTTTCATTATGAGTTGGTGCTTGCTTTCCCGATGTTATTTTGTTTAGTGCATTCGCCTTCTCTTAACCCTGAGAAACCACATACGGAAACTGAGGCACTGCCGGCTGTTCATAAGCAGAGTTCGATGAAGTTATTTCGCTTTTTATTCGGTGCCTTTAATATTCTTCTCATCAGTGGTGAGTGCTGCCTGCAGAAAGCGCTTATCTTGCGAATTCACGTGAAAGTTTGTGTTCCCTGGGAGATGCACTACTTGTGATTAGCTTGAGTGGTGCGGGCAGGTGGCTCGTTGGTCTAGGGGTATGATTCCTGCTTTGGGTGCAGGAGGTCCCGGGTTCAAATCCCGGACGAGCCCTGCCATTTTGACCGTGCTGAAGAGTAGGTGGAACTCAGTCCCGGTTGCAGCTCCTCAATGAAGAGTAAGACGCCTGTTATATCACGTGGATATAACAAGAATCCGGCACCAGTAAAGTACGTAGGTGGAATTCGGTAGAAAGGCAGACGGTAATTTTTCTTGCAACGGAAAACAAGGTTGTCTTTGCGGAATATGTGCACCGTGAGTGGAGATTCAGCTTGATTGTGCGACAGTCTACCTTCATCTTACTAGCGACGGCAACAACCAATGGGTGGGACGTAAGACTGAGCGTGGCTAAGAGTTTCTCATTATTAGTTACCTTCACACTTTGACACAGCCGTGACAAGGCGAGTAGCGCGAGCTCAGGATAGCCAGTAGGAAGCGCACCTGAAGTAGCCCTGAAGAACCGGGTTGTAAATTTTGCCAGCCATAATGGAGCTAGGGGCGTTCTCAGTTACCAAATACCGGTGCAATAAGAGAGCAACAGTATTTGACAGTAAAATGACGCCCTATCCATCTAGAATATGACATTGATTGTCTCTGCATACGCATCCGTGAGGTCATCCCGGAAATGAAATCCGATAAGCGGATTAAAATTGTTGTGTTCCCGCCCGGGATCGAACCGGGGACCTTCTGCGTGTAAAGCAGACGTGATAACCGCTACACCACGGAAACGACGGATCGTCTGATGTGCCACCCGGAGACTCGTGGTAGCAACAGTTTTTCTTCTGTGTTAGCAAGGGCATCGGCTACGAGCTCTCTCCGATTCGTGAGGTTCCTATAGTACAAGAAGTCGATGAAAACAATCCAACCGCGACAGCCAGAGAGAACGCTGGGTGAGCTGCAGCCGTACATGGTGAGACCATCATCGGTGGCGTCATTCACATGCAGTGTGTTTTCGGAACGAACAGGCTCGTTGGTCTAGGGGTATGATTCCTGCTTCGGGTGCAGGAGGTCCCGGGTTCAAATCCCGGACGAGCCCTTGCGTTTTGTACAACGGTGTGCTAACAAACCGCATGGCGGCGGCTGTTTCGCGCATTTCCAGGCCTCCAAGTCAGCGCTAAATCCGACAACCAGTTCTGAAACAGTTTCATTTGAGCCATGTGCACCCTGCTGGTGGAACGTTTGAAGTTGATTTAAATGGTCACAGTAGAGATCGTAGCAAGTGTCTTGCTGAGTGCGACGAAAACGTGTTTCCGCCCGCAATCGATCCGGGGACCTTGTGCGTGTTAGGCAGACGTTATAACCGCTACACCACGGAAACTGCTACGCTCTGCCCTCCACATGTGATACAACTTGTAGGACGATCGCCATTGTGGCGTAAAAATCACAATGCCGGTATTTCGCATTCGTGTGAAACAATCGACAGCACCCTTGACTGCCTGAATGCCATGTCGAATAAGAGCTCAAGAAGTCATCGGAAACGCTCGAGGGAGAGTCCTCAGCAGCATCTGCTGCTCTTTCTTTCCTTACGAGATACCGTCGATTCGCGCAGTCGTTATTGCAAAAGATGTCACCAAAGGCGATCGCTTCGTTAGCGGCACGGCGCCTGGGCTCGGCGGCAGCTCTACATGGAGGCACCAGCAGCCCCAGCCCCTCCAGGCCGCCGCCGGCGCCACAGCGCAAGGAGTCGGCGCCCGCCCTGCAATGCCCCCTGTCGTTGCACATTCCACCCGCCCTTTATCCTCTCCATGTCTGACTCACTACCCTAAATGACGCTGTAGTCGACGTGCTTATTACTATCGCTTTTGGAAGAACCAAGGCGCAGTATTCTAGTGACGAACCGGTATTGCAAATTTGGATTAAGTAAAAATTTGTTGTGTGGTCGAGCGACACCCCCGTCTCGCTCTTCCTAGATGATCGCTGCTGCGCGGAGTAACTCCTAGCGCGCCGATGGCTTCAGAGTTGGTCTTCTCGAAGTTTTGCTTTTGCACTGCATTCCGCAATCTTATAGTTACGTGCTTCGGTTTCCCGACGTTCTTGTGTTTAGTGCGTTCGGCTTCTCTTAACCCTTAGCCACCGCTTGCCGAAATTTCCACACCGTCATCTGTTGATCTGCAGAGCTCGATGAAGGTACCGCGGCCGTTCCTGAGCTCGCGAAACGGCCGAATCTGTAGTTGTTTCCAGATCTCTCCCACACAACGGCCTCTCGGAAGCTTGGATTACAGGAGTACGCCACTACTCCCAGCCGCTGAATTACCTTTGAAGCAGAATGACATGAGCTACACGCAGCTCCGATTTTTTTTTTTTTTTTGGTGTCTGACCTACTTTGAAAGATTTTGTAGTCGATTTACTTACCACTATCGCTGTTGGAAGGAGGAAACCACGTGATAATCACACAGTATTCTAGAGACGATCAGGTAATGAAAATTTAGAATAAGTAAAACAGTATCAAAAGAAGTTGTGTGGTGGAGCGGCACATGCAATTCACGCTTCCTAGATGATCGTTGCTGCATAGAATAATTCTTTTGTCTGTGGCGTCTTCAGTATTCGTCTTCTGGAAGTTTTGCTTGCAATATATTCTTCAATATTTTCATTATGAGTTGGTGCTTGCTTTCCCGATGTTATTTTGTTTAGTGCATTCGCCTTCTCTTAACCCTGAGAAACCACATACGGAAACTGAGGCACTGCCGGCTGTTCATAAGCAGAGTTCGATGAAGTTATTTCGCTTTTTATTCGGTGCCTTTAATATTCTTCTCATCAGTGGTGAGTGCTGCCTGCAGAAAGCGCTTATCTTGCGAATTCACGTGAAAGTTTGTGTTCCCTGGGAGATGCACTACTTGTGATTAGCTTGAGTGGTGCGGGCAGGTGGCTCGTTGGTCTAGGGGTATGATTCCTGCTTTGGGTGCAGGAGGTCCCGGGTTCAAATCCCGGACGAGCCCTGCCATTTTGACCGTGCTGAAGAGTAGGTGGAACTCAGTCCCGGTTGCAGCTCCTCAATGAAGAGTAAGACGCCTGTTATATCACGTGGATATAACAAGAATCCGGCACCAGTAAAGTACGTAGGTGGAATTCGGTAGAAAGGCAGACGGTAATTTTTCTTGCAACGGAAAACAAGGTTGTCTTTGCGGAATATGTGCACCGTGAGTGGAGATTCAGCTTGATTGTGCGACAGTCTACCTTCATCTTACTAGCGACGGCAACAACCAATGGGTGGGACGTAAGACTGAGCGTGGCTAAGAGTTTCTCATTATTAGTTACCTTCACACTTTGACACAGCCGTGACAAGGCGAGTAGCGCGAGCTCAGGATAGCCAGTAGGAAGCGCACCTGAAGTAGCCCTGAAGAACCGGGTTGTAAATTTTGCCAGCCATAATGGAGCTAGGGGCGTTCTCAGTTACCAAATACCGGTGCAATAAGAGAGCAACAGTATTTGACAGTAAAATGACGCCCTATCCATCTAGAATATGACATTGATTGTCTCTGCATACGCATCCGTGAGGTCATCCCGGAAATGAAATCCGATAAGCGGATTAAAATTGTTGTGTTCCCGCCCGGGATCGAACCGGGGACCTTCTGCGTGTAAAGCAGACGTGATAACCGCTACACCACGGAAACGACGGATCGTCTGATGTGCCACCCGGAGACTCGTGGTAGCAACAGTTTTTCTTCTGTGTTAGCAAGGGCATCGGCTACGAGCTCTCTCCGATTCGTGAGGTTCCTATAGTACAAGAAGTCGATGAAAACAATCCAACCGCGACAGCCAGAGAGAACGCTGGGTGAGCTGCAGCCGTACATGGTGAGACCATCATCGGTGGCGTCATTCACATGCAGTGTGTTTTCGGAACGAACAGGCTCGTTGGTCTAGGGGTATGATTCCTGCTTCGGGTGCAGGAGGTCCCGGGTTCAAATCCCGGACGAGCCCTTGCGTTTTGTACAACGGTGTGCTAACAAACCGCATGGCGGCGGCTGTTTCGCGCATTTCCAGGCCTCCAAGTCAGCGCTAAATCCGACAACCAGTTCTGAAACAGTTTCATTTGAGCCATGTGCACCCTGCTGGTGGAACGTTTGAAGTTGATTTAAATGGTCACAGTAGAGATCGTAGCAAGTGTCTTGCTGAGTGCGACGAAAACGTGTTTCCGCCCGCAATCGATCCGGGGACCTTGTGCGTGTTAGGCAGACGTTATAACCGCTACACCACGGAAACTGCTACGCTCTGCCCTCCACATGTGATACAACTTGTAGGACGATCGCCATTGTGGCGTAAAAATCACAATGCCGGTATTTCGCATTCGTGTGAAACAATCGACAGCACCCTTGACTGCCTGAATGCCATGTCGAATAAGAGCTCAAGAAGTCATCGGAAACGCTCGAGGGAGAGTCCTCAGCAGCATCTGCTGCTCTTTCTTTCCTTACGAGATACCGTCGATTCGCGCAGTCGTTATTGCAAAAGATGTCACCAAAGGCGATCGCTTCGTTAGCGGCACGGCGCCTGGGCTCGGCGGCAGCTCTACATGGAGGCACCAGCAGCCCCAGCCCCTCCAGGCCGCCGCCGGCGCCACAGCGCAAGGAGTCGGCGCCCGCCCTGCAATGCCCCCTGTCGTTGCACATTCCACCCGCCCTTTATCCTCTCCATGTCTGACTCACTACCCTAAATGACGCTGTAGTCGACGTGCTTATTACTATCGCTTTTGGAAGAACCAAGGCGCAGTATTCTAGTGACGAACCGGTATTGCAAATTTGGATTAAGTAAAAATTTGTTGTGTGGTCGAGCGACACCCCCGTCTCGCTCTTCCTAGATGATCGCTGCTGCGCGGAGTAACTCCTAGCGCGCCGATGGCTTCAGAGTTGGTCTTCTCGAAGTTTTGCTTTTGCACTGCATTCCGCAATCTTATAGTTACGTGCTTCGGTTTCCCGACGTTCTTGTGTTTAGTGCGTTCGGCTTCTCTTAACCCTTAGCCACCGCTTGCCGAAATTTCCACACCGTCATCTGTTGATCTGCAGAGCTCGATGAAGGTACCGCGGCCGTTCCTGAGCTCGCGAAACGGCCGAATCTGTAGTTGTTTCCAGATCTCTCCCACACAACGGCCTCTCGGAAGCTTGGATTACAGGAGTACGCCACTACTCCCAGCCGCTGAATTACCTTTGAAGCAGAATGACATGAGCTACACGCAGCTCCGATTTTTTTTTTTTTTTTGGTGTCTGACCTACTTTGAAAGATTTTGTAGTCGATTTACTTACCACTATCGCTGTTGGAAGGAGGAAACCACGTGATAATCACACAGTATTCTAGAGACGATCAGGTAATGAAAATTTAGAATAAGTAAAACAGTATCAAAAGAAGTTGTGTGGTGGAGCGGCACATGCAATTCACGCTTCCTAGATGATCGTTGCTGCATAGAATAATTCTTTTGTCTGTGGCGTCTTCAGTATTCGTCTTCTGGAAGTTTTGCTTGCAATATATTCTTCAATATTTTCATTATGAGTTGGTGCTTGCTTTCCCGATGTTATTTTGTTTAGTGCATTCGCCTTCTCTTAACCCTGAGAAACCACATACGGAAACTGAGGCACTGCCGGCTGTTCATAAGCAGAGTTCGATGAAGTTATTTCGCTTTTTATTCGGTGCCTTTAATATTCTTCTCATCAGTGGTGAGTGCTGCCTGCAGAAAGCGCTTATCTTGCGAATTCACGTGAAAGTTTGTGTTCCCTGGGAGATGCACTACTTGTGATTAGCTTGAGTGGTGCGGGCAGGTGGCTCGTTGGTCTAGGGGTATGATTCCTGCTTTGGGTGCAGGAGGTCCCGGGTTCAAATCCCGGACGAGCCCTGCCATTTTGACCGTGCTGAAGAGTAGGTGGAACTCAGTCCCGGTTGCAGCTCCTCAATGAAGAGTAAGACGCCTGTTATATCACGTGGATATAACAAGAATCCGGCACCAGTAAAGTACGTAGGTGGAATTCGGTAGAAAGGCAGACGGTAATTTTTCTTGCAACGGAAAACAAGGTTGTCTTTGCGGAATATGTGCACCGTGAGTGGAGATTCAGCTTGATTGTGCGACAGTCTACCTTCATCTTACTAGCGACGGCAACAACCAATGGGTGGGACGTAAGACTGAGCGTGGCTAAGAGTTTCTCATTATTAGTTACCTTCACACTTTGACACAGCCGTGACAAGGCGAGTAGCGCGAGCTCAGGATAGCCAGTAGGAAGCGCACCTGAAGTAGCCCTGAAGAACCGGGTTGTAAATTTTGCCAGCCATAATGGAGCTAGGGGCGTTCTCAGTTACCAAATACCGGTGCAATAAGAGAGCAACAGTATTTGACAGTAAAATGACGCCCTATCCATCTAGAATATGACATTGATTGTCTCTGCATACGCATCCGTGAGGTCATCCCGGAAATGAAATCCGATAAGCGGATTAAAATTGTTGTGTTCCCGCCCGGGATCGAACCGGGGACCTTCTGCGTGTAAAGCAGACGTGATAACCGCTACACCACGGAAACGACGGATCGTCTGATGTGCCACCCGGAGACTCGTGGTAGCAACAGTTTTTCTTCTGTGTTAGCAAGGGCATCGGCTACGAGCTCTCTCCGATTCGTGAGGTTCCTATAGTACAAGAAGTCGATGAAAACAATCCAACCGCGACAGCCAGAGAGAACGCTGGGTGAGCTGCAGCCGTACATGGTGAGACCATCATCGGTGGCGTCATTCACATGCAGTGTGTTTTCGGAACGAACAGGCTCGTTGGTCTAGGGGTATGATTCCTGCTTCGGGTGCAGGAGGTCCCGGGTTCAAATCCCGGACGAGCCCTTGCGTTTTGTACAACGGTGTGCTAACAAACCGCATGGCGGCGGCTGTTTCGCGCATTTCCAGGCCTCCAAGTCAGCGCTAAATCCGACAACCAGTTCTGAAACAGTTTCATTTGAGCCATGTGCACCCTGCTGGTGGAACGTTTGAAGTTGATTTAAATGGTCACAGTAGAGATCGTAGCAAGTGTCTTGCTGAGTGCGACGAAAACGTGTTTCCGCCCGCAATCGATCCGGGGACCTTGTGCGTGTTAGGCAGACGTTATAACCGCTACACCACGGAAACTGCTACGCTCTGCCCTCCACATGTGATACAACTTGTAGGACGATCGCCATTGTGGCGTAAAAATCACAATGCCGGTATTTCGCATTCGTGTGAAACAATCGACAGCACCCTTGACTGCCTGAATGCCATGTCGAATAAGAGCTCAAGAAGTCATCGGAAACGCTCGAGGGAGAGTCCTCAGCAGCATCTGCTGCTCTTTCTTTCCTTACGAGATACCGTCGATTCGCGCAGTCGTTATTGCAAAAGATGTCACCAAAGGCGATCGCTTCGTTAGCGGCACGGCGCCTGGGCTCGGCGGCAGCTCTACATGGAGGCACCAGCAGCCCCAGCCCCTCCAGGCCGCCGCCGGCGCCACAGCGCAAGGAGTCGGCGCCCGCCCTGCAATGCCCCCTGTCGTTGCACATTCCACCCGCCCTTTATCCTCTCCATGTCTGACTCACTACCCTAAATGACGCTGTAGTCGACGTGCTTATTACTATCGCTTTTGGAAGAACCAAGGCGCAGTATTCTAGTGACGAACCGGTATTGCAAATTTGGATTAAGTAAAAATTTGTTGTGTGGTCGAGCGACACCCCCGTCTCGCTCTTCCTAGATGATCGCTGCTGCGCGGAGTAACTCCTAGCGCGCCGATGGCTTCAGAGTTGGTCTTCTCGAAGTTTTGCTTTTGCACTGCATTCCGCAATCTTATAGTTACGTGCTTCGGTTTCCCGACGTTCTTGTGTTTAGTGCGTTCGGCTTCTCTTAACCCTTAGCCACCGCTTGCCGAAATTTCCACACCGTCATCTGTTGATCTGCAGAGCTCGATGAAGGTACCGCGGCCGTTCCTGAGCTCGCGAAACGGCCGAATCTGTAGTTGTTTCCAGATCTCTCCCACACAACGGCCTCTCGGAAGCTTGGATTACAGGAGTACGCCACTACTCCCAGCCGCTGAATTACCTTTGAAGCAGAATGACATGAGCTACACGCAGCTCCGATTTTTTTTTTTTTTTTGGTGTCTGACCTACTTTGAAAGATTTTGTAGTCGATTTACTTACCACTATCGCTGTTGGAAGGAGGAAACCACGTGATAATCACACAGTATTCTAGAGACGATCAGGTAATGAAAATTTAGAATAAGTAAAACAGTATCAAAAGAAGTTGTGTGGTGGAGCGGCACATGCAATTCACGCTTCCTAGATGATCGTTGCTGCATAGAATAATTCTTTTGTCTGTGGCGTCTTCAGTATTCGTCTTCTGGAAGTTTTGCTTGCAATATATTCTTCAATATTTTCATTATGAGTTGGTGCTTGCTTTCCCGATGTTATTTTGTTTAGTGCATTCGCCTTCTCTTAACCCTGAGAAACCACATACGGAAACTGAGGCACTGCCGGCTGTTCATAAGCAGAGTTCGATGAAGTTATTTCGCTTTTTATTCGGTGCCTTTAATATTCTTCTCATCAGTGGTGAGTGCTGCCTGCAGAAAGCGCTTATCTTGCGAATTCACGTGAAAGTTTGTGTTCCCTGGGAGATGCACTACTTGTGATTAGCTTGAGTGGTGCGGGCAGGTGGCTCGTTGGTCTAGGGGTATGATTCCTGCTTTGGGTGCAGGAGGTCCCGGGTTCAAATCCCGGACGAGCCCTGCCATTTTGACCGTGCTGAAGAGTAGGTGGAACTCAGTCCCGGTTGCAGCTCCTCAATGAAGAGTAAGACGCCTGTTATATCACGTGGATATAACAAGAATCCGGCACCAGTAAAGTACGTAGGTGGAATTCGGTAGAAAGGCAGACGGTAATTTTTCTTGCAACGGAAAACAAGGTTGTCTTTGCGGAATATGTGCACCGTGAGTGGAGATTCAGCTTGATTGTGCGACAGTCTACCTTCATCTTACTAGCGACGGCAACAACCAATGGGTGGGACGTAAGACTGAGCGTGGCTAAGAGTTTCTCATTATTAGTTACCTTCACACTTTGACACAGCCGTGACAAGGCGAGTAGCGCGAGCTCAGGATAGCCAGTAGGAAGCGCACCTGAAGTAGCCCTGAAGAACCGGGTTGTAAATTTTGCCAGCCATAATGGAGCTAGGGGCGTTCTCAGTTACCAAATACCGGTGCAATAAGAGAGCAACAGTATTTGACAGTAAAATGACGCCCTATCCATCTAGAATATGACATTGATTGTCTCTGCATACGCATCCGTGAGGTCATCCCGGAAATGAAATCCGATAAGCGGATTAAAATTGTTGTGTTCCCGCCCGGGATCGAACCGGGGACCTTCTGCGTGTAAAGCAGACGTGATAACCGCTACACCACGGAAACGACGGATCGTCTGATGTGCCACCCGGAGACTCGTGGTAGCAACAGTTTTTCTTCTGTGTTAGCAAGGGCATCGGCTACGAGCTCTCTCCGATTCGTGAGGTTCCTATAGTACAAGAAGTCGATGAAAACAATCCAACCGCGACAGCCAGAGAGAACGCTGGGTGAGCTGCAGCCGTACATGGTGAGACCATCATCGGTGGCGTCATTCACATGCAGTGTGTTTTCGGAACGAACAGGCTCGTTGGTCTAGGGGTATGATTCCTGCTTCGGGTGCAGGAGGTCCCGGGTTCAAATCCCGGACGAGCCCTTGCGTTTTGTACAACGGTGTGCTAACAAACCGCATGGCGGCGGCTGTTTCGCGCATTTCCAGGCCTCCAAGTCAGCGCTAAATCCGACAACCAGTTCTGAAACAGTTTCATTTGAGCCATGTGCACCCTGCTGGTGGAACGTTTGAAGTTGATTTAAATGGTCACAGTAGAGATCGTAGCAAGTGTCTTGCTGAGTGCGACGAAAACGTGTTTCCGCCCGCAATCGATCCGGGGACCTTGTGCGTGTTAGGCAGACGTTATAACCGCTACACCACGGAAACTGCTACGCTCTGCCCTCCACATGTGATACAACTTGTAGGACGATCGCCATTGTGGCGTAAAAATCACAATGCCGGTATTTCGCATTCGTGTGAAACAATCGACAGCACCCTTGACTGCCTGAATGCCATGTCGAATAAGAGCTCAAGAAGTCATCGGAAACGCTCGAGGGAGAGTCCTCAGCAGCATCTGCTGCTCTTTCTTTCCTTACGAGATACCGTCGATTCGCGCAGTCGTTATTGCAAAAGATGTCACCAAAGGCGATCGCTTCGTTAGCGGCACGGCGCCTGGGCTCGGCGGCAGCTCTACATGGAGGCACCAGCAGCCCCAGCCCCTCCAGGCCGCCGCCGGCGCCACAGCGCAAGGAGTCGGCGCCCGCCCTGCAATGCCCCCTGTCGTTGCACATTCCACCCGCCCTTTATCCTCTCCATGTCTGACTCACTACCCTAAATGACGCTGTAGTCGACGTGCTTATTACTATCGCTTTTGGAAGAACCAAGGCGCAGTATTCTAGTGACGAACCGGTATTGCAAATTTGGATTAAGTAAAAATTTGTTGTGTGGTCGAGCGACACCCCCGTCTCGCTCTTCCTAGATGATCGCTGCTGCGCGGAGTAACTCCTAGCGCGCCGATGGCTTCAGAGTTGGTCTTCTCGAAGTTTTGCTTTTGCACTGCATTCCGCAATCTTATAGTTACGTGCTTCGGTTTCCCGACGTTCTTGTGTTTAGTGCGTTCGGCTTCTCTTAACCCTTAGCCACCGCTTGCCGAAATTTCCACACCGTCATCTGTTGATCTGCAGAGCTCGATGAAGGTACCGCGGCCGTTCCTGAGCTCGCGAAACGGCCGAATCTGTAGTTGTTTCCAGATCTCTCCCACACAACGGCCTCTCGGAAGCTTGGATTACAGGAGTACGCCACTACTCCCAGCCGCTGAATTACCTTTGAAGCAGAATGACATGAGCTACACGCAGCTCCGATTTTTTTTTTTTTTTTGGTGTCTGACCTACTTTGAAAGATTTTGTAGTCGATTTACTTACCACTATCGCTGTTGGAAGGAGGAAACCACGTGATAATCACACAGTATTCTAGAGACGATCAGGTAATGAAAATTTAGAATAAGTAAAACAGTATCAAAAGAAGTTGTGTGGTGGAGCGGCACATGCAATTCACGCTTCCTAGATGATCGTTGCTGCATAGAATAATTCTTTTGTCTGTGGCGTCTTCAGTATTCGTCTTCTGGAAGTTTTGCTTGCAATATATTCTTCAATATTTTCATTATGAGTTGGTGCTTGCTTTCCCGATGTTATTTTGTTTAGTGCATTCGCCTTCTCTTAACCCTGAGAAACCACATACGGAAACTGAGGCACTGCCGGCTGTTCATAAGCAGAGTTCGATGAAGTTATTTCGCTTTTTATTCGGTGCCTTTAATATTCTTCTCATCAGTGGTGAGTGCTGCCTGCAGAAAGCGCTTATCTTGCGAATTCACGTGAAAGTTTGTGTTCCCTGGGAGATGCACTACTTGTGATTAGCTTGAGTGGTGCGGGCAGGTGGCTCGTTGGTCTAGGGGTATGATTCCTGCTTTGGGTGCAGGAGGTCCCGGGTTCAAATCCCGGACGAGCCCTGCCATTTTGACCGTGCTGAAGAGTAGGTGGAACTCAGTCCCGGTTGCAGCTCCTCAATGAAGAGTAAGACGCCTGTTATATCACGTGGATATAACAAGAATCCGGCACCAGTAAAGTACGTAGGTGGAATTCGGTAGAAAGGCAGACGGTAATTTTTCTTGCAACGGAAAACAAGGTTGTCTTTGCGGAATATGTGCACCGTGAGTGGAGATTCAGCTTGATTGTGCGACAGTCTACCTTCATCTTACTAGCGACGGCAACAACCAATGGGTGGGACGTAAGACTGAGCGTGGCTAAGAGTTTCTCATTATTAGTTACCTTCACACTTTGACACAGCCGTGACAAGGCGAGTAGCGCGAGCTCAGGATAGCCAGTAGGAAGCGCACCTGAAGTAGCCCTGAAGAACCGGGTTGTAAATTTTGCCAGCCATAATGGAGCTAGGGGCGTTCTCAGTTACCAAATACCGGTGCAATAAGAGAGCAACAGTATTTGACAGTAAAATGACGCCCTATCCATCTAGAATATGACATTGATTGTCTCTGCATACGCATCCGTGAGGTCATCCCGGAAATGAAATCCGATAAGCGGATTAAAATTGTTGTGTTCCCGCCCGGGATCGAACCGGGGACCTTCTGCGTGTAAAGCAGACGTGATAACCGCTACACCACGGAAACGACGGATCGTCTGATGTGCCACCCGGAGACTCGTGGTAGCAACAGTTTTTCTTCTGTGTTAGCAAGGGCATCGGCTACGAGCTCTCTCCGATTCGTGAGGTTCCTATAGTACAAGAAGTCGATGAAAACAATCCAACCGCGACAGCCAGAGAGAACGCTGGGTGAGCTGCAGCCGTACATGGTGAGACCATCATCAGTGGCGTCATTCACATGCAGTGTGTTTTCGGAACGAACAGGCTCGTTGGTCTAGGGGTATGATTCCTGCTTCGGGTGCAGGAGGTCCCGGGTTCAAATCCCGGACGAGCCCTTGCGTTTTGTACAACGGTGTGCTAACAAACCGCATGGCGGCGGCTGTTTCGCGCATTTCCAGGCCTCCAAGTCAGCGCTAAATCCGACAACCAGTTCTGAAACAGTTTCATTTGAGCCATGTGCACCCTGCTGGTGGAACGTTTGAAGTTGATTTAAATGGTCACAGTAGAGATCGTAGCAAGTGTCTTGCTGAGTGCGACGAAAACGTGTTTCCGCCCGCAATCGAACCGGGGACCTTGTGCGTGTTAGGCAGACGTTATAACCGCTACACCACGGAAACTGCTACGCTCTGCCCTCCACATGTGATACAACTTGTAGGACGATCGCCATTGTGGCGTAAAAATCACAATGCCGGTATTTCGCATTCGTGTGAAACAATCGACAGCACCCTTGACTGCCTGAATGCCATGTCGAATAAGAGCTCAAGAAGTCATCGGAAACGCTCGAGGGAGAGTCCTCAGCAGCATCTGCTGCTCTTTCTTTCCTTACGAGATACCGTCGATTCGCGCAGTCGTTATTGCAAAAGATGTCACCAAAGGCGATCGCTTCGTTAGCGGCACGGCGCCTGGGCTCGGCGGCAGCTCTACATGGAGGCACCAGCAGCCCCAGCCCCTCCAGGCCGCCGCCGGCGCCACAGCGCAAGGAGTCGGCGCCCGCCCTGCAATGCCCCCTGTCGTTGCACATTCCACCCGCCCTTTATCCTCTCCATGTCTGACTCACTACCCTAAATGACGCTGTAGTCGACGTGCTTATTACTATCGCTTTTGGAAGAACCAAGGCGCAGTATTCTAGTGACGAACCGGTATTGCAAATTTGGATTAAGTAAAAATTTGTTGTGTGGTCGAGCGACACCCCCGTCTCGCTCTTCCTAGATGATCGCTGCTGCGCGGAGTAACTCCTAGCGCGCCGATGGCTTCAGAGTTGGTCTTCTCGAAGTTTTGCTTTTGCACTGCATTCCGCAATCTTATAGTTACGTGCTTCGGTTTCCCGACGTTCTTGTGTTTAGTGCGTTCGGCTTCTCTTAACCCTTAGCCACCGCTTGCCGAAATTTCCACACCGTCATCTGTTGATCTGCAGAGCTCGATGAAGGTACCGCGGCCGTTCCTGAGCTCGCGAAACGGCCGAATCTGTAGTTGTTTCCAGATCTCTCCCACACAACGGCCTCTCGGAAGCTTGGATTACAGGAGTACGCCACTACTCCCAGCCGCTGAATTACCTTTGAAGCAGAATGACATGAGCTACACGCAGCTCCGATTTTTTTTTTTTTTTTTTGGTGTCTGACCTACTTTGAAAGATTTTGTAGTCGATTTACTTACCACTATCGCTGTTGGAAGGAGGAAACCACGTGATAATCACACAGTATTCTAGAGACGATCAGGTAATGAAAATTTAGAATAAGTAAAACAGTATCAAAAGAAGTTGTGTGGTGGAGCGGCACATGCAATTCACGCTTCCTAGATGATCGTTGCTGCATAGAATAATTCTTTTGTCTGTGGCGTCTTCAGTATTCGTCTTCTGGAAGTTTTGCTTGCAATATATTCTTCAATATTTTCATTATGAGTTGGTGCTTGCTTTCCCGATGTTATTTTGTTTAGTGCATTCGCCTTCTCTTAACCCTGAGAAACCACATACGGAAACTGAGGCACTGCCGGCTGTTCATAAGCAGAGTTCGATGAAGTTATTTCGCTTTTTATTCGGTGCCTTTAATATTCTTCTCATCAGTGGTGAGTGCTGCCTGCAGAAAGCGCTTATCTTGCGAATTCACGTGAAAGTTTGTGTTCCCTGGGAGATGCACTACTTGTGATTAGCTTGAGTGGTGCGGGCAGGTGGCTCGTTGGTCTAGGGGTATGATTCCTGCTTTGGGTGCAGGAGGTCCCGGGTTCAAATCCCGGACGAGCCCTGCCATTTTGACCGTGCTGAAGAGTAGGTGGAACTCAGTCCCGGTTGCAGCTCCTCAATGAAGAGTAAGACGCCTGTTATATCACGTGGATATAACAAGAATCCGGCACCAGTAAAGTACGTAGGTGGAATTCGGTAGAAAGGCAGACGGTAATTTTTCTTGCAACGGAAAACAAGGTTGTCTTTGCGGAATATGTGCACCGTGAGTGGAGATTCAGCTTGATTGTGCGACAGTCTACCTTCATCTTACTAGCGACGGCAACAACCAATGGGTGGGACGTAAGACTGAGCGTGGCTAAGAGTTTCTCATTATTAGTTACCTTCACACTTTGACACAGCCGTGACAAGGCGAGTAGCGCGAGCTCAGGATAGCCAGTAGGAAGCGCACCTGAAGTAGCCCTGAAGAACCGGGTTGTAAATTTTGCCAGCCATAATGGAGCTAGGGGCGTTCTCAGTTACCAAATACCGGTGCAATAAGAGAGCAACAGTATTTGACAGTAAAATGACGCCCTATCCATCTAGAATATGACATTGATTGTCTCTGCATACGCATCCGTGAGGTCATCCCGGAAATGAAATCCGATAAGCGGATTAAAATTGTTGTGTTCCCGCCCGGGATCGAACCGGGGACCTTCTGCGTGTAAAGCAGACGTGATAACCGCTACACCACGGAAACGACGGATCGTCTGATGTGCCACCCGGAGACTCGTGGTAGCAACAGTTTTTCTTCTGTGTTAGCAAGGGCATCGGCTACGAGCTCTCTCCGATTCGTGAGGTTCCTATAGTACAAGAAGTCGATGAAAACAATCCAACCGCGACAGCCAGAGAGAACGCTGGGTGAGCTGCAGCCGTACATGGTGAGACCATCATCGGTGGCGTCATTCACATGCAGTGTGTTTTCGGAACGAACAGGCTCGTTGGTCTAGGGGTATGATTCCTGCTTCGGGTGCAGGAGGTCCCGGGTTCAAATCCCGGACGAGCCCTTGCGTTTTGTACAACGGTGTGCTAACAAACCGCATGGCGGCGGCTGTTTCGCGCATTTCCAGGCCTCCAAGTCAGCGCTAAATCCGACAACCAGTTCTGAAACAGTTTCATTTGAGCCATGTGCACCCTGCTGGTGGAACGTTTGAAGTTGATTTAAATGGTCACAGTAGAGATCGTAGCAAGTGTCTTGCTGAGTGCGACGAAAACGTGTTTCCGCCCGCAATCGAACCGGGGACCTTGTGCGTGTTAGGCAGACGTTATAACCGCTACACCACGGAAACTGCTACGCTCTGCCCTCCACATGTGATACAACTTGTAGGACGATCGCCATTGTGGCGTAAAAATCACAATGCCGGTATTTCGCATTCGTGTGAAACAATCGACAGCACCCTTGACTGCCTGAATGCCATGTCGAATAAGAGCTCAAGAAGTCATCGGAAACGCTCGAGGGAGAGTCCTCAGCAGCATCTGCTGCTCTTTCTTTCCTTACGAGATACCGTCGATTCGCGCAGTCGTTATTGCAAAAGATGTCACCAAAGGCGATCGCTTCGTTAGCGGCACGGCGCCTGGGCTCGGCGGCAGCTCTACATGGAGGCACCAGCAGCCCCAGCCCCTCCAGGCCGCCGCCGGCGCCACAGCGCAAGGAGTCGGCGCCCGCCCTGCAATGCCCCCTGTCGTTGCACATTCCACCCGCCCTTTATCCTCTCCATGTCTGACTCACTACCCTAAATGACGCTGTAGTCGACGTGCTTATTACTATCGCTTTTGGAAGAACCAAGGCGCAGTATTCTAGTGACGAACCGGTATTGCAAATTTGGATTAAGTAAAAATTTGTTGTGTGGTCGAGCGACACCCCCGTCTCGCTCTTCCTAGATGATCGCTGCTGCGCGGAGTAACTCCTAGCGCGCCGATGGCTTCAGAGTTGGTCTTCTCGAAGTTTTGCTTTTGCACTGCATTCCGCAATCTTATAGTTACGTGCTTCGGTTTCCCGACGTTCTTGTGTTTAGTGCGTTCGGCTTCTCTTAACCCTTAGCCACCGCTTGCCGAAATTTCCACACCGTCATCTGTTGATCTGCAGAGCTCGATGAAGGTACCGCGGCCGTTCCTGAGCTCGCGAAACGGCCGAATCTGTAGTTGTTTCCAGATCTCTCCCACACAACGGCCTCTCGGAAGCTTGGATTACAGGAGTACGCCACTACTCCCAGCCGCTGAATTACCTTTGAAGCAGAATGACATGAGCTACACGCAGCTCCGATTTTTTTTTTTTTTTTGGTGTCTGACCTACTTTGAAAGATTTTGTAGTCGATTTACTTACCACTATCGCTGTTGGAAGGAGGAAACCACGTGATAATCACACAGTATTCTAGAGACGATCAGGTAATGAAAATTTAGAATAAGTAAAACAGTATCAAAAGAAGTTGTGTGGTGGAGCGGCACATGCAATTCACGCTTCCTAGATGATCGTTGCTGCATAGAATAATTCTTTTGTCTGTGGCGTCTTCAGTATTCGTCTTCTGGAAGTTTTGCTTGCAATATATTCTTCAATATTTTCATTATGAGTTGGTGCTTGCTTTCCCGATGTTATTTTGTTTAGTGCATTCGCCTTCTCTTAACCCTGAGAAACCACATACGGAAACTGAGGCACTGCCGGCTGTTCATAAGCAGAGTTCGATGAAGTTATTTCGCTTTTTATTCGGTGCCTTTAATATTCTTCTCATCAGTGGTGAGTGCTGCCTGCAGAAAGCGCTTATCTTGCGAATTCACGTGAAAGTTTGTGTTCCCTGGGAGATGCACTACTTGTGATTAGCTTGAGTGGTGCGGGCAGGTGGCTCGTTGGTCTAGGGGTATGATTCCTGCTTTGGGTGCAGGAGGTCCCGGGTTCAAATCCCGGACGAGCCCTGCCATTTTGACCGTGCTGAAGAGTAGGTGGAACTCAGTCCCGGTTGCAGCTCCTCAATGAAGAGTAAGACGCCTGTTATATCACGTGGATATAACAAGAATCCGGCACCAGTAAAGTACGTAGGTGGAATTCGGTAGAAAGGCAGACGGTAATTTTTCTTGCAACGGAAAACAAGGTTGTCTTTGCGGAATATGTGCACCGTGAGTGGAGATTCAGCTTGATTGTGCGACAGTCTACCTTCATCTTACTAGCGACGGCAACAACCAATGGGTGGGACGTAAGACTGAGCGTGGCTAAGAGTTTCTCATTATTAGTTACCTTCACACTTTGACACAGCCGTGACAAGGCGAGTAGCGCGAGCTCAGGATAGCCAGTAGGAAGCGCACCTGAAGTAGCCCTGAAGAACCGGGTTGTAAATTTTGCCAGCCATAATGGAGCTAGGGGCGTTCTCAGTTACCAAATACCGGTGCAATAAGAGAGCAACAGTATTTGACAGTAAAATGACGCCCTATCCATCTAGAATATGACATTGATTGTCTCTGCATACGCATCCGTGAGGTCATCCCGGAAATGAAATCCGATAAGCGGATTAAAATTGTTGTGTTCCCGCCCGGGATCGAACCGGGGACCTTCTGCGTGTAAAGCAGACGTGATAACCGCTACACCACGGAAACGACGGATCGTCTGATGTGCCACCCGGAGACTCGTGGTAGCAACAGTTTTTCTTCTGTGTTAGCAAGGGCATCGGCTACGAGCTCTCTCCGATTCGTGAGGTTCCTATAGTACAAGAAGTCGATGAAAACAATCCAACCGCGACAGCCAGAGAGAACGCTGGGTGAGCTGCAGCCGTACATGGTGAGACCATCATCGGTGGCGTCATTCACATGCAGTGTGTTTTCGGAACGAACAGGCTCGTTGGTCTAGGGGTATGATTCCTGCTTCGGGTGCAGGAGGTCCCGGGTTCAAATCCCGGACGAGCCCTTGCGTTTTGTACAACGGTGTGCTAACAAACCGCATGGCGGCGGCTGTTTCGCGCATTTCCAGGCCTCCAAGTCAGCGCTAAATCCGACAACCAGTTCTGAAACAGTTTCATTTGAGCCATGTGCACCCTGCTGGTGGAACGTTTGAAGTTGATTTAAATGGTCACAGTAGAGATCGTAGCAAGTGTCTTGCTGAGTGCGACGAAAACGTGTTTCCGCCCGCAATCGAACCGGGGACCTTGTGCGTGTTAGGCAGACGTTATAACCGCTACACCACGGAAACTGCTACGCTCTGCCCTCCACATGTGATACAACTTGTAGGACGATCGCCATTGTGGCGTAAAAATCACAATGCCGGTATTTCGCATTCGTGTGAAACAATCGACAGCACCCTTGACTGCCTGAATGCCATGTCGAATAAGAGCTCAAGAAGTCATCGGAAACGCTCGAGGGAGAGTCCTCAGCAGCATCTGCTGCTCTTTCTTTCCTTACGAGATACCGTCGATTCGCGCAGTCGTTATTGCAAAAGATGTCACCAAAGGCGATCGCTTCGTTAGCGGCACGGCGCCTGGGCTCGGCGGCAGCTCTACATGGAGGCACCAGCAGCCCCAGCCCCTCCAGGCCGCCGCCGGCGCCACAGCGCAAGGAGTCGGCGCCCGCCCTGCAATGCCCCCTGTCGTTGCACATTCCACCCGCCCTTTATCCTCTCCATGTCTGACTCACTACCCTAAATGACGCTGTAGTCGACGTGCTTATTACTATCGCTTTTGGAAGAACCAAGGCGCAGTATTCTAGTGACGAACCGGTATTGCAAATTTGGATTAAGTAAAAATTTGTTGTGTGGTCGAGCGACACCCCCGTCTCGCTCTTCCTAGATGATCGCTGCTGCGCGGAGTAACTCCTAGCGCGCCGATGGCTTCAGAGTTGGTCTTCTCGAAGTTTTGCTTTTGCACTGCATTCCGCAATCTTATAGTTACGTGCTTCGGTTTCCCGACGTTCTTGTGTTTAGTGCGTTCGGCTTCTCTTAACCCTTAGCCACCGCTTGCCGAAATTTCCACACCGTCATCTGTTGATCTGCAGAGCTCGATGAAGGTACCGCGGCCGTTCCTGAGCTCGCGAAACGGCCGAATCTGTAGTTGTTTCCAGATCTCTCCCACACAACGGCCTCTCGGAAGCTTGGATTACAGGAGTACGCCACTACTCCCAGCCGCTGAATTACCTTTGAAGCAGAATGACATGAGCTACACGCAGCTCCGATTTTTTTTTTTTTTTTGGTGTCTGACCTACTTTGAAAGATTTTGTAGTCGATTTACTTACCACTATCGCTGTTGGAAGGAGGAAACCACGTGATAATCACACAGTATTCTAGAGACGATCAGGTAATGAAAATTTAGAATAAGTAAAACAGTATCAAAAGAAGTTGTGTGGTGGAGCGGCACATGCAATTCACGCTTCCTAGATGATCGTTGCTGCATAGAATAATTCTTTTGTCTGTGGCGTCTTCAGTATTCGTCTTCTGGAAGTTTTGCTTGCAATATATTCTTCAATATTTTCATTATGAGTTGGTGCTTGCTTTCCCGATGTTATTTTGTTTAGTGCATTCGCCTTCTCTTAACCCTGAGAAACCACATACGGAAACTGAGGCACTGCCGGCTGTTCATAAGCAGAGTTCGATGAAGTTATTTCGCTTTTTATTCGGTGCCTTTAATATTCTTCTCATCAGTGGTGAGTGCTGCCTGCAGAAAGCGCTTATCTTGCGAATTCACGTGAAAGTTTGTGTTCCCTGGGAGATGCACTACTTGTGATTAGCTTGAGTGGTGCGGGCAGGTGGCTCGTTGGTCTAGGGGTATGATTCCTGCTTTGGGTGCGGGAGGTCCCGGGTTCAAATCCCGGACGAGCCCTGCCATTTTGACCGTGCTGAAGAGTAGGTGGAACTCAGTCCCGGTTGCAGCTCCTCAATGAAGAGTAAGACGCCTGTTATATCACGTGGATATAACAAGAATCCGGCACCAGTAAAGTACGTAGGTGGAATTCGGTAGAAAGGCAGACGGTAATTTTTCTTGCAACGGAAAACAAGGTTGTCTTTGCGGAATATGTGCACCGTGAGTGGAGATTCAGCTTGATTGTGCGACAGTCTACCTTCATCTTACTAGCGACGGCAACAACCAATGGGTGGGACGTAAGACTGAGCGTGGCTAAGAGTTTCTCATTATTAGTTACCTTCACACTTTGACACAGCCGTGACAAGGCGAGTAGCGCGAGCTCAGGATAGCCAGTAGGAAGCGCACCTGAAGTAGCCCTGAAGAACCGGGTTGTAAATTTTGCCAGCCATAATGGAGCTAGGGGCGTTCTCAGTTACCAAATACCGGTGCAATAAGAGAGCAACAGTATTTGACAGTAAAATGACGCCCTATCCATCTAGAATATGACATTGATTGTCTCTGCATACGCATCCGTGAGGTCATCCCGGAAATGAAATCCGATAAGCGGATTAAAATTGTTGTGTTCCCGCCCGGGATCGAACCGGGGACCTTCTGCGTGTAAAGCAGACGTGATAACCGCTACACCACGGAAACGACGGATCGTCTGATGTGCCACCCGGAGACTCGTGGTAGCAACAGTTTTTCTTCTGTGTTAGCAAGGGCATCGGCTACGAGCTCTCTCCGATTCGTGAGGTTCCTATAGTACAAGAAGTCGATGAAAACAATCCAACCGCGACAGCCAGAGAGAACGCTGGGTGAGCTGCAGCCGTACATGGTGAGACCATCATCGGTGGCGTCATTCACATGCAGTGTGTTTTCGGAACGAACAGGCTCGTTGGTCTAGGGGTATGATTCCTGCTTCGGGTGCAGGAGGTCCCGGGTTCAAATCCCGGACGAGCCCTTGCGTTTTGTACAACGGTGTGCTAACAAACCGCATGGCGGCGGCTGTTTCGCGCATTTCCAGGCCTCCAAGTCAGCGCTAAATCCGACAACCAGTTCTGAAACAGTTTCATTTGAGCCATGTGCACCCTGCTGGTGGAACGTTTGAAGTTGATTTAAATGGTCACAGTAGAGATCGTAGCAAGTGTCTTGCTGAGTGCGACGAAAACGTGTTTCCGCCCGCAATCGATCCGGGGACCTTGTGCGTGTTAGGCAGACGTTATAACCGCTACACCACGGAAACTGCTACGCTCTGCCCTCCACATGTGATACAACTTGTAGGACGATCGCCATTGTGGCGTAAAAATCACAATGCCGGTATTTCGCATTCGTGTGAAACAATCGACAGCACCCTTGACTGCCTGAATGCCATGTCGAATAAGAGCTCAAGAAGTCATCGGAAACGCTCGAGGGAGAGTCCTCAGCAGCATCTGCTGCTCTTTCTTTCCTTACGAGATACCGTCGATTCGCGCAGTCGTTATTGCAAAAGATGTCACCAAAGGCGATCGCTTCGTTAGCGGCACGGCGCCTGGGCTCGGCGGCAGCTCTACATGGAGGCACCAGCAGCCCCAGCCCCTCCAGGCCGCCGCCGGCGCCACAGCGCAAGGAGTCGGCGCCCGCCCTGCAATGCCCCCTGTCGTTGCACATTCCACCCGCCCTTTATCCTCTCCATGTCTGACTCACTACCCTAAATGACGCTGTAGTCGACGTGCTTATTACTATCGCTTTTGGAAGAACCAAGGCGCAGTATTCTAGTGACGAACCGGTATTGCAAATTTGGATTAAGTAAAAATTTGTTGTGTGGTCGAGCGACACCCCCGTCTCGCTCTTCCTAGATGATCGCTGCTGCGCGGAGTAACTCCTAGCGCGCCGATGGCTTCAGAGTTGGTCTTCTCGAAGTTTTGCTTTTGCACTGCATTCCGCAATCTTATAGTTACGTGCTTCGGTTTCCCGACGTTCTTGTGTTTAGTGCGTTCGGCTTCTCTTAACCCTTAGCCACCGCTTGCCGAAATTTCCACACCGTCATCTGTTGATCTGCAGAGCTCGATGAAGGTACCGCGGCCGTTCCTGAGCTCGCGAAACGGCCGAATCTGTAGTTGTTTCCAGATCTCTCCCACACAACGGCCTCTCGGAAGCTTGGATTACAGGAGTACGCCACTACTCCCAGCCGCTGAATTACCTTTGAAGCAGAATGACATGAGCTACACGCAGCTCCGATTTTTTTTTTTTTTTTGGTGTCTGACCTACTTTGAAAGATTTTGTAGTCGATTTACTTACCACTATCGCTGTTGGAAGGAGGAAACCACGTGATAATCACACAGTATTCTAGAGACGATCAGGTAATGAAAATTTAGAATAAGTAAAACAGTATCAAAAGAAGTTGTGTGGTGGAGCGGCACATGCAATTCACGCTTCCTAGATGATCGTTGCTGCATAGAATAATTCTTTTGTCTGTGGCGTCTTCAGTATTCGTCTTCTGGAAGTTTTGCTTGCAATATATTCTTCAATATTTTCATTATGAGTTGGTGCTTGCTTTCCCGATGTTATTTTGTTTAGTGCATTCGCCTTCTCTTAACCCTGAGAAACCACATACGGAAACTGAGGCACTGCCGGCTGTTCATAAGCAGAGTTCGATGAAGTTATTTCGCTTTTTATTCGGTGCCTTTAATATTCTTCTCATCAGTGGTGAGTGCTGCCTGCAGAAAGCGCTTATCTTGCGAATTCACGTGAAAGTTTGTGTTCCCTGGGAGATGCACTACTTGTGATTAGCTTGAGTGGTGCGGGCAGGTGGCTCGTTGGTCTAGGGGTATGATTCCTGCTTTGGGTGCAGGAGGTCCCGGGTTCAAATCCCGGACGAGCCCTGCCATTTTGACCGTGCTGAAGAGTAGGTGGAACTCAGTCCCGGTTGCAGCTCCTCAATGAAGAGTAAGACGCCTGTTATATCACGTGGATATAACAAGAATCCGGCACCAGTAAAGTACGTAGGTGGAATTCGGTAGAAAGGCAGACGGTAATTTTTCTTGCAACGGAAAACAAGGTTGTCTTTGCGGAATATGTGCACCGTGAGTGGAGATTCAGCTTGATTGTGCGACAGTCTACCTTCATCTTACTAGCGACGGCAACAACCAATGGGTGGGACGTAAGACTGAGCGTGGCTAAGAGTTTCTCATTATTAGTTACCTTCACACTTTGACACAGCCGTGACAAGGCGAGTAGCGCGAGCTCAGGATAGCCAGTAGGAAGCGCACCTGAAGTAGCCCTGAAGAACCGGGTTGTAAATTTTGCCAGCCATAATGGAGCTAGGGGCGTTCTCAGTTACCAAATACCGGTGCAATAAGAGAGCAACAGTATTTGACAGTAAAATGACGCCCTATCCATCTAGAATATGACATTGATTGTCTCTGCATACGCATCCGTGAGGTCATCCCGGAAATGAAATCCGATAAGCGGATTAAAATTGTTGTGTTCCCGCCCGGGATCGAACCGGGGACCTTCTGCGTGTAAAGCAGACGTGATAACCGCTACACCACGGAAACGACGGATCGTCTGATGTGCCACCCGGAGACTCGTGGTAGCAACAGTTTTTCTTCTGTGTTAGCAAGGGCATCGGCTACGAGCTCTCTCCGATTCGTGAGGTTCCTATAGTACAAGAAGTCGATGAAAACAATCCAACCGCGACAGCCAGAGAGAACGCTGGGTGAGCTGCAGCCGTACATGGTGAGACCATCATCGGTGGCGTCATTCACATGCAGTGTGTTTTCGGAACGAACAGGCTCGTTGGTCTAGGGGTATGATTCCTGCTTCGGGTGCAGGAGGTCCCGGGTTCAAATCCCGGACGAGCCCTTGCGTTTTGTACAACGGTGTGCTAACAAACCGCATGGCGGCGGCTGTTTCGCGCATTTCCAGGCCTCCAAGTCAGCGCTAAATCCGACAACCAGTTCTGAAACAGTTTCATTTGAGCCATGTGCACCCTGCTGGTGGAACGTTTGAAGTTGATTTAAATGGTCACAGTAGAGATCGTAGCAAGTGTCTTGCTGAGTGCGACGAAAACGTGTTTCCGCCCGCAATCGATCCGGGGACCTTGTGCGTGTTAGGCAGACGTTATAACCGCTACACCACGGAAACTGCTACGCTCTGCCCTCCACATGTGATACAACTTGTAGGACGATCGCCATTGTGGCGTAAAAATCACAATGCCGGTATTTCGCATTCGTGTGAAACAATCGACAGCACCCTTGACTGCCTGAATGCCATGTCGAATAAGAGCTCAAGAAGTCATCGGAAACGCTCGAGGGAGAGTCCTCAGCAGCATCTGCTGCTCTTTCTTTCCTTACGAGATACCGTCGATTCGCGCAGTCGTTATTGCAAAAGATGTCACCAAAGGCGATCGCTTCGTTAGCGGCACGGCGCCTGGGCTCGGCGGCAGTACAAGAAGTCGATGAAAACAATCCAACCGCGACAGCCAGAGAGAACGCTGGGTGAGCTGCAGCCGTACATGGTGAGACCATCCTCGGTGGCGTCATTCACATGCAGTGTGTTTTCGGAACGAACAGGCTCGTTGGTCTAGGGGTATGATTCCTGCTTCGGGTGCAGGAGGTCCCGGGTTCAAATCCCGGACGAGCCCTTGCGTTTTGTACAACGGTGTGCTAACAAACCGCATGGCGGCGGCTGTTTCGCGCATTTCCAGGCCTCCAAGTCAGCGCTAAATCCGACAACCAGTTCTGAAACAGTTTCATTTGAGCCATGTGCACCCTGCTGGTGGAACGTTTGAAGTTGATTTAAATGGTCACAGTAGAGATCGTAGCAAGTGTCTTGCTGAGTGCGACGAAAACGTGTTTCCGCCCGCAATCGATCCGGGGACCTTGTGCGTGTTAGGCAGACGTTATAACCGCTACACCACGGAAACTGCTACGCTCTGCCCTCCACATGTGATACAACTTGTAGGACGATCGCCATTGTGGCGTAAAAATCACAATGCCGGTATTTCGCATTCGTGTGAAACAATCGACAGCACCCTTGACTGCCTGAATGCCATGTCGAATAAGAGCTCAAGAAGTCATCGGAAACGCTCGAGGGAGAGTCCTCAGCAGCATCTGCTGCTCTTTCTTTCCTTACGAGATACAGTCGATTCGCGCAGTCGTTATTGCAAAAGATGTCACCAAAGGCGATCGCTTCGTTAGCGGCACGGCGCCTGGGCTCGGCGGCAGTACAAGAAGTCGATGAAAACAATCCAACCGCGACAGCCAGAGAGAACGCTGGGTGAGCTGCAGCCGTACATGGTGAGACCATCCTCGGTGGCGTCATTCACATGCAGTGTGTTTTCGGAACGAACAGGCTCGTTGGTCTAGGGGTATGATTCCTGCTTCGGGTGCAGGAGGTCCCGGGTTCAAATCCCGGACGAGCCCTTGCGTTTTGTACAACGGTGTGCTAACAAACCGCATGGCGGCGGCTGTTTCGCGCATTTCCAGGCCTCCAAGTCAGCGCTAAATCCGACAACCAGTTCTGAAACAGTTTCATTTGAGCCATGTGCACCCTGCTGGTGGAACGTTTGAAGTTGATTTAAATGGTCACAGTAGAGATCGTAGCAAGTGTCTTGCTGAGTGCGACGAAAACGTGTTTCCGCCCGCAATCGATCCGGGGACCTTGTGCGTGTTAGGCAGACGTTATAACCGCTACACCACGGAAACTGCTACGCTCTGCCCTCCACATGTGATACAACTTGTAGGACGATCGCCATTGTGGCGTAAAAATCACAATGCCGGTATTTCGCATTCGTGTGAAACAATCGACAGCACCCTTGACTGCCTGAATGCCATGTCGAATAAGAGCTCAAGAAGTCATCGGAAACGCTCGAGGGAGAGTCCTCAGCAGCATCTGCTGCTCTTTCTTTCCTTACGAGATACCGTCGATTCGCGCAGTCGTTATTGCAAAAGATGTCACCAAAGGCGATCGCTTCGTTAGCGGCACGGCGCCTGGGCTCGGCGGCAGTACAAGAAGTCGATGAAAACAATCCAACCGCGACAGCCAGAGAGAACGCTGGGTGAGCTGCAGCCGTACATGATGAGACCATCCTCGGTGGCGTCATTCACATGCAGTGTGTTTTCGGAACGAACAGGCTCGTTGGTCTAGGGGTATGATTCCTGCTTCGGGTGCAGGAGGTCCCGGGTTCAAATCCCGGACGAGCCCTTGCGTTTTGTACAACGGTGTGCTAACAAACCGCATGGCGGCGGCTGTTTCGCGCATTTCCAGGCCTCCAAGTCAGCGCTAAATCCGACAACCAGTTCTGAAACAGTTTCATTTGAGCCATGTGCACCCTGCTGGTGGAACGTTTGAAGTTGATTTAAATGGTCACAGTAGAGATCGTAGCAAGTGTCTTGCTGAGTGCGACGAAAACGTGTTTCCGCCCGCAATCGATCCGGGGACCTTGTGCGTGTTAGGCAGACGTTATAACCGCTACACCACGGAAACTGCTACGCTCTGCCCTCCACATGTGATACAACTTGTAGGACGATCGCCATTGTGGCGTAAAAATCACAATGCCGGTATTTCGCATTCGTGTGAAACAATCGACAGCACCCTTGACTGCCTGAATGCCATGTCGAATAAGAGCTCAAGAAGTCATCGGAAACGCTCGAGGGAGAGTCCTCAGCAGCATCTGCTGCTCTTTCTTTCCTTACGAGATACCGTCGATTCGCGCAGTCGTTATTGCAAAAGATGTCACCAAAGGCGATCGCTTCGTTAGCGGCACGGCGCCTGGGCTCGGCGGCAGCTCTACATGGAGGCACCAGCAGCCCCAGCCCCTCCAGGCCGCCGCCGGCGCCACAGCGCAAGGAGTCGACGCCCGCCCTGCAATGCCCCCTGTCGTTGCACATTCCACCCGCCCTTTATCCTCTCCATGTCTGACTCACTACCCTAAATGACGCTGTAGTCGACGTGCTTATTACTATCGCTTTTGGAAGAACCAAGGCGCAGTATTCTAGTGACGAACCGGTATTGCAAATTTGGATTAAGTAAAAATTTGTTGTGTGGTCGAGCGACACCCCCGTCTCGCTCTTCCTAGATGATCGCTGCTGCGCGGAGTAACTCCTAGCGCGCCGATGGCTTCAGAGTTGGTCTTCTCGAAGTTTTGCTTTTGCACTGCATTCCGCAATCTTATAGTTACGTGCTTCGGTTTCCCGACGTTCTTGTGTTTAGTGCGTTCGGCTTCTCTTAACCCTTAGCCACCGCTTGCCGAAATTTCCACACCGTCATCTGTTGATCTGCAGAGCTCGATGAAGGTACCGCGGCCGTTCCTGAGCTCGCGAAACGGCCGAATCTGTAGTTGTTTCCAGATCTCTCCCACACAACGGCCTCTCGGAAGCTTGGATTACAGGAGTACGCCACTACTCCCAGCCGCTGAATTACCTTTGAAGCAGAATGACATGAGCTACACGCAGCTCCGATTTTTTTTTTTTTTTTGGTGTCTGACCTACTTTGAAAGATTTTGTAGTCGATTTACTTACCACTATCGCTGTTGGAAGGAGGAAACCACGTGATAATCACACAGTATTCTAGAGACGATCAGGTAATGAAAATTTAGAATAAGTAAAACAGTATCAAAAGAAGTTGTGTGGTGGAGCGGCACATGCAATTCACGCTTCCTAGATGATCGTTGCTGCATAGAATAATTCTTTTGTCTGTGGCGTCTTCAGTATTCGTCTTCTGGAAGTTTTGCTTGCAATATATTCTTCAATATTTTCATTATGAGTTGGTGCTTGCTTTCCCGATGTTATTTTGTTTAGTGCATTCGCCTTCTCTTAACCCTGAGAAACCACATACGGAAACTGAGGCACTGCCGGCTGTTCATAAGCAGAGTTCGATGAAGTTATTTCGCTTTTTATTCGGTGCCTTTAATATTCTTCTCATCAGTGGTGAGTGCTGCCTGCAGAAAGCGCTTATCTTGCGAATTCACGTGAAAGTTTGTGTTCCCTGGGAGATGCACTACTTGTGATTAGCTTGAGTGGTGCGGGCAGGTGGCTCGTTGGTCTAGGGGTATGATTCCTGCTTTGGGTGCAGGAGGTCCCGGGTTCAAATCCCGGACGAGCCCTGCCATTTTGACCGTGCTGAAGAGTAGGTGGAACTCAGTCCCGGTTGCAGCTCCTCAATGAAGAGTAAGACGCCTGTTATATCACGTGGATATAACAAGAATCCGGCACCAGTAAAGTACGTAGGTGGAATTCGGTAGAAAGGCAGACGGTAATTTTTCTTGCAACGGAAAACAAGGTTGTCTTTGCGGAATATGTGCACCGTGAGTGGAGATTCAGCTTGATTGTGCGACAGTCTACCTTCATCTTACTAGCGACGGCAACAACCAATGGGTGGGACGTAAGACTGAGCGTGGCTAAGAGTTTCTCATTATTAGTTACCTTCACACTTTGACACAGCCGTGACAAGGCGAGTAGCGCGAGCTCAGGATAGCCAGTAGGAAGCGCACCTGAAGTAGCCCTGAAGAACCGGGTTGTAAATTTTGCCAGCCATAATGGAGCTAGGGGCGTTCTCAGTTACCAAATACCGGTGCAATAAGAGAGCAACAGTATTTGACAGTAAAATGACGCCCTATCCATCTAGAATATGACATTGATTGTCTCTGCATACGCATCCGTGAGGTCATCCCGGAAATGAAATCCGATAAGCGGATTAAAATTGTTGTGTTCCCGCCCGGGATCGAACCGGGGACCTTCTGCGTGTAAAGCAGACGTGATAACCGCTACACCACGGAAACGACGGATCGTCTGATGTGCCACCCGGAGACTCGTGGTAGCAACAGTTTTTCTTCTGTGTTAGCAAGGGCATCGGCTACGAGCTCTCTCCGATTCGTGAGGTTCCTATAGTACAAGAAGTCGATGAAAACAATCCAACCGCGACAGCCAGAGAGAACGCTGGGTGAGCTGCAGCCGTACATGGTGAGACCATCATCGGTGGCGTCATTCACATGCAGTGTGTTTTCGGAACGAACAGGCTCGTTGGTCTAGGGGTATGATTCCTGCTTCGGGTGCAGGAGGTCCCGGGTTCAAATCCCGGACGAGCCCTTGCGTTTTGTACAACGGTGTGCTAACAAACCGCATGGCGGCGGCTGTTTCGCGCATTTCCAGGCCTCCAAGTCAGCGCTAAATCCGACAACCAGTTCTGAAACAGTTTCATTTGAGCCATGTGCACCCTGCTGGTGGAACGTTTGAAGTTGATTTAAATGGTCACAGTAGAGATCGTAGCAAGTGTCTTGCTGAGTGCGACGAAAACGTGTTTCCGCCCGCAATCGAACCGGGGACCTTGTGCGTGTTAGGCAGACGTTATAACCGCTACACCACGGAAACTGCTACGCTCTGCCCTCCACATGTGATACAACTTGTAGGACGATCGCCATTGTGGCGTAAAAATCACAATGCCGGTATTTCGCATTCGTGTGAAACAATCGACAGCACCCTTGACTGCCTGAATGCCATGTCGAATAAGAGCTCAAGAAGTCATCGGAAACGCTCGAGGGAGAGTCCTCAGCAGCATCTGCTGCTCTTTCTTTCCTTACGAGATACCGTCGATTCGCGCAGTCGTTATTGCAAAAGATGTCACCAAAGGCGATCGCTTCGTTAGCGGCACGGCGCCTGGGCTCGGCGGCAGCTCTACATGGAGGCACCAGCAGCCCCAGCCCCTCCAGGCCGCCGCCGGCGCCACAGCGCAAGGAGTCGGCGCCCGCCCTGCAATGCCCCCTGTCGTTGCACATTCCACCCGCCCTTTATCCTCTCCATGTCTGACTCACTACCCTAAATGACGCTGTAGTCGACGTGCTTATTACTATCGCTTTTGGAAGAACCAAGGCGCAGTATTCTAGTGACGAACCGGTATTGCAAATTTGGATTAAGTAAAAATTTGTTGTGTGGTCGAGCGACACCCCCGTCTCGCTCTTCCTAGATGATCGCTGCTGCGCGGAGTAACTCCTAGCGCGCCGATGGCTTCAGAGTTGGTCTTCTCGAAGTTTTGCTTTTGCACTGCATTCCGCAATCTTATAGTTACGTGCTTCGGTTTCCCGACGTTCTTGTGTTTAGTGCGTTCGGCTTCTCTTAACCCTTAGCCACCGCTTGCCGAAATTTCCACACCGTCATCTGTTGATCTGCAGAGCTCGATGAAGGTACCGCGGCCGTTCCTGAGCTCGCGAAACGGCCGAATCTGTAGTTGTTTCCAGATCTCTCCCACACAACGGCCTCTCGGAAGCTTGGATTACAGGAGTACGCCACTACTCCCAGCCGCTGAATTACCTTTGAAGCAGAATGACATGAGCTACACGCAGCTCCGATTTTTTTTTTTTTTTTGGTGTCTGACCTACTTTGAAAGATTTTGTAGTCGATTTACTTACCACTATCGCTGTTGGAAGGAGGAAACCACGTGATAATCACACAGTATTCTAGAGACGATCAGGTAATGAAAATTTAGAATAAGTAAAACAGTATCAAAAGAAGTTGTGTGGTGGAGCGGCACATGCAATTCACGCTTCCTAGATGATCGTTGCTGCATAGAATAATTCTTTTGTCTGTGGCGTCTTCAGTATTCGTCTTCTGGAAGTTTTGCTTGCAATATATTCTTCAATATTTTCATTATGAGTTGGTGCTTGCTTTCCCGATGTTATTTTGTTTAGTGCATTCGCCTTCTCTTAACCCTGAGAAACCACATACGGAAACTGAGGCACTGCCGGCTGTTCATAAGCAGAGTTCGATGAAGTTATTTCGCTTTTTATTCGGTGCCTTTAATATTCTTCTCATCAGTGGTGAGTGCTGCCTGCAGAAAGCGCTTATCTTGCGAATTCACGTGAAAGTTTGTGTTCCCTGGGAGATGCACTACTTGTGATTAGCTTGAGTGGTGCGGGCAGGTGGCTCGTTGGTCTAGGGGTATGATTCCTGCTTTGGGTGCAGGAGGTCCCGGGTTCAAATCCCGGACGAGCCCTGCCATTTTGACCGTGCTGAAGAGTAGGTGGAACTCAGTCCCGGTTGCAGCTCCTCAATGAAGAGTAAGACGCCTGTTATATCACGTGGATATAACAAGAATCCGGCACCAGTAAAGTACGTAGGTGGAATTCGGTAGAAAGGCAGACGGTAATTTTTCTTGCAACGGAAAACAAGGTTGTCTTTGCGGAATATGTGCACCGTGAGTGGAGATTCAGCTTGATTGTGCGACAGTCTACCTTCATCTTACTAGCGACGGCAACAACCAATGGGTGGGACGTAAGACTGAGCGTGGCTAAGAGTTTCTCATTATTAGTTACCTTCACACTTTGACACAGCCGTGACAAGGCGAGTAGCGCGAGCTCAGGATAGCCAGTAGGAAGCGCACCTGAAGTAGCCCTGAAGAACCGGGTTGTAAATTTTGCCAGCCATAATGGAGCTAGGGGCGTTCTCAGTTACCAAATACCGGTGCAATAAGAGAGCAACAGTATTTGACAGTAAAATGACGCCCTATCCATCTAGAATATGACATTGATTGTCTCTGCATACGCATCCGTGAGGTCATCCCGGAAATGAAATCCGATAAGCGGATTAAAATTGTTGTGTTCCCGCCCGGGATCGAACCGGGGACCTTCTGCGTGTAAAGCAGACGTGATAACCGCTACACCACGGAAACGACGGATCGTCTGATGTGCCACCCGGAGACTCGTGGTAGCAACAGTTTTTCTTCTGTGTTAGCAAGGGCATCGGCTACGAGCTCTCTCCGATTCGTGAGGTTCCTATAGTACAAGAAGTCGATGAAAACAATCCAACCGCGACAGCCAGAGAGAACGCTGGGTGAGCTGCAGCCGTACATGGTGAGACCATCATCGGTGGCGTCATTCACATGCAGTGTGTTTTCGGAACGAACAGGCTCGTTGGTCTAGGGGTATGATTCCTGCTTCGGGTGCAGGAGGTCCCGGGTTCAAATCCCGGACGAGCCCTTGCGTTTTGTACAACGGTGTGCTAACAAACCGCATGGCGGCGGCTGTTTCGCGCATTTCCAGGCCTCCAAGTCAGCGCTAAATCCGACAACCAGTTCTGAAACAGTTTCATTTGAGCCATGTGCACCCTGCTGGTGGAACGTTTGAAGTTGATTTAAATGGTCACAGTAGAGATCGTAGCAAGTGTCTTGCTGAGTGCGACGAAAACGTGTTTCCGCCCGCAATCGATCCGGGGACCTTGTGCGTGTTAGGCAGACGTTATAACCGCTACACCACGGAAACTGCTACGCTCTGCCCTCCACATGTGATACAACTTGTAGGACGATCGCCATTGTGGCGTAAAAATCACAATGCCGGTATTTCGCATTCGTGTGAAACAATCGACAGCACCCTTGACTGCCTGAATGCCATGTCGAATAAGAGCTCAAGAAGTCATCGGAAACGCTCGAGGGAGAGTCCTCAGCAGCATCTGCTGCTCTTTCTTTCCTTACGAGATACCGTCGATTCGCGCAGTCGTTATTGCAAAAGATGTCACCAAAGGCGATCGCTTCGTTAGCGGCACGGCGCCTGGGCTCGGCGGCAGTACAAGAAGTCGATGAAAACAATCCAACCGCGACAGCCAGAGAGAACGCTGGGTGAGCTGCAGCCGTACATGGTGAGACCATCCTCGGTGGCGTCATTCACATGCAGTGTGTTTTCGGAACGAACAGGCTCGTTGGTCTAGGGGTATGATTCCTGCTTCGGGTGCAGGAGGTCCCGGGTTCAAATCCCGGACGAGCCCTTGCGTTTTGTACAACGGTGTGCTAACAAACCGCATGGCGGCGGCTGTTTCGCGCATTTCCAGGCCTCCAAGTCAGCGCTAAATCCGACAACCAGTTCTGAAACAGTTTCATTTGAGCCATGTGCACCCTGCTGGTGGAACGTTTGAAGTTGATTTAAATGGTCACAGTAGAGATCGTAGCAAGTGTCTTGCTGAGTGCGACGAAAACGTGTTTCCGCCCGCAATCGATCCGGGGACCTTGTGCGTGTTAGGCAGACGTTATAACCGCTACACCACGGAAACTGCTACGCTCTGCCCTCCACATGTGATACAACTTGTAGGACGATCGCCATTGTGGCGTAAAAATCACAATGCCGGTATTTCGCATTCGTGTGAAACAATCGACAGCACCCTTGACTGCCTGAATGCCATGTCGAATAAGAGCTCAAGAAGTCATCGGAAACGCTCGAGGGAGAGTCCTCAGCAGCATCTGCTGCTCTTTCTTTCCTTACGAGATACCGTCGATTCGCGCAGTCGTTATTGCAAAAGATGTCACCAAAGGCGATCGCTTCGTTAGCGGCACGGCGCCTGGGCTCGGCGGCAGCTCTACATGGAGGCACCAGCAGCCCCAGCCCCTCCAGGCCGCCGCCGGCGCCACAGCGCAAGGAGTCGACGCCCGCCCTGCAATGCCCCCTGTCGTTGCACATTCCACCCGCCCTTTATCCTCTCCATGTCTGACTCACTACCCTAAATGACGCTGTAGTCGACGTGCTTATTACTATCGCTTTTGGAAGAACCAAGGCGCAGTATTCTAGTGACGAACCGGTATTGCAAATTTGGATTAAGTAAAAATTTGTTGTGTGGTCGAGCGACACCCCCGTCTCGCTCTTCCTAGATGATCGCTGCTGCGCGGAGTAACTCCTAGCGCGCCGATGGCTTCAGAGTTGGTCTTCTCGAAGTTTTGCTTTTGCACTGCATTCCGCAATCTTATAGTTACGTGCTTCGGTTTCCCGACGTTCTTGTGTTTAGTGCGTTCGGCTTCTCTTAACCCTTAGCCACCGCTTGCCGAAATTTCCACACCGTCATCTGTTGATCTGCAGAGCTCGATGAAGGTACCGCGGCCGTTCCTGAGCTCGCGAAACGGCCGAATCTGTAGTTGTTTCCAGATCTCTCCCACACAACGGCCTCTCGGAAGCTTGGATTACAGGAGTACGCCACTACTCCCAGCCGCTGAATTACCTTTGAAGCAGAATGACATGAGCTACACGCAGCTCCGATTTTTTTTTTTTTTTTGGTGTCTGACCTACTTTGAAAGATTTTGTAGTCGATTTACTTACCACTATCGCTGTTGGAAGGAGGAAACCACGTGATAATCACACAGTATTCTAGAGACGATCAGGTAATGAAAATTTAGAATAAGTAAAACAGTATCAAAAGAAGTTGTGTGGTGGAGCGGCACATGCAATTCACGCTTCCTAGATGATCGTTGCTGCATAGAATAATTCTTTTGTCTGTGGCGTCTTCAGTATTCGTCTTCTGGAAGTTTTGCTTGCAATATATTCTTCAATATTTTCATTATGAGTTGGTGCTTGCTTTCCCGATGTTATTTTGTTTAGTGCATTCGCCTTCTCTTAACCCTGAGAAACCACATACGGAAACTGAGGCACTGCCGGCTGTTCATAAGCAGAGTTCGATGAAGTTATTTCGCTTTTTATTCGGTGCCTTTAATATTCTTCTCATCAGTGGTGAGTGCTGCCTGCAGAAAGCGCTTATCTTGCGAATTCACGTGAAAGTTTGTGTTCCCTGGGAGATGCACTACTTGTGATTAGCTTGAGTGGTGCGGGCAGGTGGCTCGTTGGTCTAGGGGTATGATTCCTGCTTTGGGTGCAGGAGGTCCCGGGTTCAAATCCCGGACGAGCCCTGCCATTTTGACCGTGCTGAAGAGTAGGTGGAACTCAGTCCCGGTTGCAGCTCCTCAATGAAGAGTAAGACGCCTGTTATATCACGTGGATATAACAAGAATCCGGCACCAGTAAAGTACGTAGGTGGAATTCGGTAGAAAGGCAGACGGTAATTTTTCTTGCAACGGAAAACAAGGTTGTCTTTGCGGAATATGTGCACCGTGAGTGGAGATTCAGCTTGATTGTGCGACAGTCTACCTTCATCTTACTAGCGACGGCAACAACCAATGGGTGGGACGTAAGACTGAGCGTGGCTAAGAGTTTCTCATTATTAGTTACCTTCACACTTTGACACAGCCGTGACAAGGCGAGTAGCGCGAGCTCAGGATAGCCAGTAGGAAGCGCACCTGAAGTAGCCCTGAAGAACCGGGTTGTAAATTTTGCCAGCCATAATGGAGCTAGGGGCGTTCTCAGTTACCAAATACCGGTGCAATAAGAGAGCAACAGTATTTGACAGTAAAATGACGCCCTATCCATCTAGAATATGACATTGATTGTCTCTGCATACGCATCCGTGAGGTCATCCCGGAAATGAAATCCGATAAGCGGATTAAAATTGTTGTGTTCCCGCCCGGGATCGAACCGGGGACCTTCTGCGTGTAAAGCAGACGTGATAACCGCTACACCACGGAAACGACGGATCGTCTGATGTGCCACCCGGAGACTCGTGGTAGCAACAGTTTTTCTTCTGTGTTAGCAAGGGCATCGGCTACGAGCTCTCTCCGATTCGTGAGGTTCCTATAGTACAAGAAGTCGATGAAAACAATCCAACCGCGACAGCCAGAGAGAACGCTGGGTGAGCTGCAGCCGTACATGGTGAGACCATCATCGGTGGCGTCATTCACATGCAGTGTGTTTTCGGAACGAACAGGCTCGTTGGTCTAGGGGTATGATTCCTGCTTCGGGTGCAGGAGGTCCCGGGTTCAAATCCCGGACGAGCCCTTGCGTTTTGTACAACGGTGTGCTAACAAACCGCATGGCGGCGGCTGTTTCGCGCATTTCCAGGCCTCCAAGTCAGCGCTAAATCCGACAACCAGTTCTGAAACAGTTTCATTTGAGCCATGTGCACCCTGCTGGTGGAACGTTTGAAGTTGATTTAAATGGTCACAGTAGAGATCGTAGCAAGTGTCTTGCTGAGTGCGACGAAAACGTGTTTCCGCCCGCAATCGATCCGGGGACCTTGTGCGTGTTAGGCAGACGTTATAACCGCTACACCACGGAAACTGCTACGCTCTGCCCTCCACATGTGATACAACTTGTAGGACGATCGCCATTGTGGCGTAAAAATCACAATGCCGGTATTTCGCATTCGTGTGAAACAATCGACAGCACCCTTGACTGCCTGAATGCCATGTCGAATAAGAGCTCAAGAAGTCATCGGAAACGCTCGAGGGAGAGTCCTCAGCAGCATCTGCTGCTCTTTCTTTCCTTACGAGATACCGTCGATTCGCGCAGTCGTTATTGCAAAAGATGTCACCAAAGGCGATCGCTTCGTTAGCGGCACGGCGCCTGGGCTCGGCGGCAGCTCTACATGGAGGCACCAGCAGCCCCAGCCCCTCCAGGCCGCCGCCGGCGCCACAGCGCAAGGAGTCGGCGCCCGCCCTGCAATGCCCCCTGTCGTTGCACATTCCACCCGCCCTTTATCCTCTCCATGTCTGACTCACTACCCTAAATGACGCTGTAGTCGACGTGCTTATTACTATCGCTTTTGGAAGAACCAAGGCGCAGTATTCTAGTGACGAACCGGTATTGCAAATTTGGATTAAGTAAAAATTTGTTGTGTGGTCGAGCGACACCCCCGTCTCGCTCTTCCTAGATGATCGCTGCTGCGCGGAGTAACTCCTAGCGCGCCGATGGCTTCAGAGTTGGTCTTCTCGAAGTTTTGCTTTTGCACTGCATTCCGCAATCTTATAGTTACGTGCTTCGGTTTCCCGACGTTCTTGTGTTTAGTGCGTTCGGCTTCTCTTAACCCTTAGCCACCGCTTGCCGAAATTTCCACACCGTCATCTGTTGATCTGCAGAGCTCGATGAAGGTACCGCGGCCGTTCCTGAGCTCGCGAAACGGCCGAATCTGTAGTTGTTTCCAGATCTCTCCCACACAACGGCCTCTCGGAAGCTTGGATTACAGGAGTACGCCACTACTCCCAGCCGCTGAATTACCTTTGAAGCAGAATGACATGAGCTACACGCAGCTCCGATTTTTTTTTTTTTTTTGGTGTCTGACCTACTTTGAAAGATTTTGTAGTCGATTTACTTACCACTATCGCTGTTGGAAGGAGGAAACCACGTGATAATCACACAGTATTCTAGAGACGATCAGGTAATGAAAATTTAGAATAAGTAAAACAGTATCAAAAGAAGTTGTGTGGTGGAGCGGCACATGCAATTCACGCTTCCTAGATGATCGTTGCTGCATAGAATAATTCTTTTGTCTGTGGCGTCTTCAGTATTCGTCTTCTGGAAGTTTTGCTTGCAATATATTCTTCAATATTTTCATTATGAGTTGGTGCTTGCTTTCCCGATGTTATTTTGTTTAGTGCATTCGCCTTCTCTTAACCCTGAGAAACCACATACGGAAACTGAGGCACTGCCGGCTGTTCATAAGCAGAGTTCGATGAAGTTATTTCGCTTTTTATTCGGTGCCTTTAATATTCTTCTCATCAGTGGTGAGTGCTGCCTGCAGAAAGCGCTTATCTTGCGAATTCACGTGAAAGTTTGTGTTCCCTGGGAGATGCACTACTTGTGATTAGCTTGAGTGGTGCGGGCAGGTGGCTCGTTGGTCTAGGGGTATGATTCCTGCTTTGGGTGCAGGAGGTCCCGGGTTCAAATCCCGGACGAGCCCTGCCATTTTGACCGTGCTGAAGAGTAGGTGGAACTCAGTCCCGGTTGCAGCTCCTCAATGAAGAGTAAGACGCCTGTTATATCACGTGGATATAACAAGAATCCGGCACCAGTAAAGTACGTAGGTGGAATTCGGTAGAAAGGCAGACGGTAATTTTTCTTGCAACGGAAAACAAGGTTGTCTTTGCGGAATATGTGCACCGTGAGTGGAGATTCAGCTTGATTGTGCGACAGTCTACCTTCATCTTACTAGCGACGGCAACAACCAATGGGTGGGACGTAAGACTGAGCGTGGCTAAGAGTTTCTCATTATTAGTTACCTTCACACTTTGACACAGCCGTGACAAGGCGAGTAGCGCGAGCTCAGGATAGCCAGTAGGAAGCGCACCTGAAGTAGCCCTGAAGAACCGGGTTGTAAATTTTGCCAGCCATAATGGAGCTAGGGGCGTTCTCAGTTACCAAATACCGGTGCAATAAGAGAGCAACAGTATTTGACAGTAAAATGACGCCCTATCCATCTAGAATATGACATTGATTGTCTCTGCATACGCATCCGTGAGGTCATCCCGGAAATGAAATCCGATAAGCGGATTAAAATTGTTGTGTTCCCGCCCGGGATCGAACCGGGGACCTTCTGCGTGTAAAGCAGACGTGATAACCGCTACACCACGGAAACGACGGATCGTCTGATGTGCCACCCGGAGACTCGTGGTAGCAACAGTTTTTCTTCTGTGTTAGCAAGGGCATCGGCTACGAGCTCTCTCCGATTCGTGAGGTTCCTATAGTACAAGAAGTCGATGAAAACAATCCAACCGCGACAGCCAGAGAGAACGCTGGGTGAGCTGCAGCCGTACATGGTGAGACCATCATCGGTGGCGTCATTCACATGCAGTGTGTTTTCGGAACGAACAGGCTCGTTGGTCTAGGGGTATGATTCCTGCTTCGGGTGCAGGAGGTCCCGGGTTCAAATCCCGGACGAGCCCTTGCGTTTTGTACAACGGTGTGCTAACAAACCGCATGGCGGCGGCTGTTTCGCGCATTTCCAGGCCTCCAAGTCAGCGCTAAATCCGACAACCAGTTCTGAAACAGTTTCATTTGAGCCATGTGCACCCTGCTGGTGGAACGTTTGAAGTTGATTTAAATGGTCACAGTAGAGATCGTAGCAAGTGTCTTGCTGAGTGCGACGAAAACGTGTTTCCGCCCGCAATCGAACCGGGGACCTTGTGCGTGTTAGGCAGACGTTATAACCGCTACACCACGGAAACTGCTACGCTCTGCCCTCCACATGTGATACAACTTGTAGGACGATCGCCATTGTGGCGTAAAAATCACAATGCCGGTATTTCGCATTCGTGTGAAACAATCGACAGCACCCTTGACTGCCTGAATGCCATGTCGAATAAGAGCTCAAGAAGTCATCGGAAACGCTCGAGGGAGAGTCCTCAGCAGCATCTGCTGCTCTTTCTTTCCTTACGAGATACCGTCGATTCGCGCAGTCGTTATTGCAAAAGATGTCACCAAAGGCGATCGCTTCGTTAGCGGCACGGCGCCTGGGCTCGGCGGCAGCTCTACATGGAGGCACCAGCAGCCCCAGCCCCTCCAGGCCGCCGCCGGCGCCACAGCGCAAGGAGTCGGCGCCCGCCCTGCAATGCCCCCTGTCGTTGCACATTCCACCCGCCCTTTATCCTCTCCATGTCTGACTCACTACCCTAAATGACGCTGTAGTCGACGTGCTTATTACTATCGCTTTTGGAAGAACCAAGGCGCAGTATTCTAGTGACGAACCGGTATTGCAAATTTGGATTAAGTAAAAATTTGTTGTGTGGTCGAGCGACACCCCCGTCTCGCTCTTCCTAGATGATCGCTGCTGCGCGGAGTAACTCCTAGCGCGCCGATGGCTTCAGAGTTGGTCTTCTCGAAGTTTTGCTTTTGCACTGCATTCCGCAATCTTATAGTTACGTGCTTCGGTTTCCCGACGTTCTTGTGTTTAGTGCGTTCGGCTTCTCTTAACCCTTAGCCACCGCTTGCCGAAATTTCCACACCGTCATCTGTTGATCTGCAGAGCTCGATGAAGGTACCGCGGCCGTTCCTGAGCTCGCGAAACGGCCGAATCTGTAGTTGTTTCCAGATCTCTCCCACACAACGGCCTCTCGGAAGCTTGGATTACAGGAGTACGCCACTACTCCCAGCCGCTGAATTACCTTTGAAGCAGAATGACATGAGCTACACGCAGCTCCGATTTTTTTTTTTTTTTTTGGTGTCTGACCTACTTTGAAAGATTTTGTAGTCGATTTACTTACCACTATCGCTGTTGGAAGGAGGAAACCACGTGATAATCACACAGTATTCTAGAGACGATCAGGTAATGAAAATTTAGAATAAGTAAAACAGTATCAAAAGAAGTTGTGTGGTGGAGCGGCACATGCAATTCACGCTTCCTAGATGATCGTTGCTGCATAGAATAATTCTTTTGTCTGTGGCGTCTTCAGTATTCGTCTTCTGGAAGTTTTGCTTGCAATATATTCTTCAATATTTTCATTATGAGTTGGTGCTTGCTTTCCCGATGTTATTTTGTTTAGTGCATTCGCCTTCTCTTAACCCTGAGAAACCACATACGGAAACTGAGGCACTGCCGGCTGTTCATAAGCAGAGTTCGATGAAGTTATTTCGCTTTTTATTCGGTGCCTTTAATATTCTTCTCATCAGTGGTGAGTGCTGCCTGCAGAAAGCGCTTATCTTGCGAATTCACGTGAAAGTTTGTGTTCCCTGGGAGATGCACTACTTGTGATTAGCTTGAGTGGTGCGGGCAGGTGGCTCGTTGGTCTAGGGGTATGATTCCTGCTTTGGGTGCGGGAGGTCCCGGGTTCAAATCCCGGACGAGCCCTGCCATTTTGACCGTGCTGAAGAGTAGGTGGAACTCAGTCCCGGTTGCAGCTCCTCAATGAAGAGTAAGACGCCTGTTATATCACGTGGATATAACAAGAATCCGGCACCAGTAAAGTACGTAGGTGGAATTCGGTAGAAAGGCAGACGGTAATTTTTCTTGCAACGGAAAACAAGGTTGTCTTTGCGGAATATGTGCACCGTGAGTGGAGATTCAGCTTGATTGTGCGACAGTCTACCTTCATCTTACTAGCGACGGCAACAACCAATGGGTGGGACGTAAGACTGAGCGTGGCTAAGAGTTTCTCATTATTAGTTACCTTCACACTTTGACACAGCCGTGACAAGGCGAGTAGCGCGAGCTCAGGATAGCCAGTAGGAAGCGCACCTGAAGTAGCCCTGAAGAACCGGGTTGTAAATTTTGCCAGCCATAATGGAGCTAGGGGCGTTCTCAGTTACCAAATACCGGTGCAATAAGAGAGCAACAGTATTTGACAGTAAAATGACGCCCTATCCATCTAGAATATGACATTGATTGTCTCTGCATACGCATCCGTGAGGTCATCCCGGAAATGAAATCCGATAAGCGGATTAAAATTGTTGTGTTCCCGCCCGGGATCGAACCGGGGACCTTCTGCGTGTAAAGCAGACGTGATAACCGCTACACCACGGAAACGACGGATCGTCTGATGTGCCACCCGGAGACTCGTGGTAGCAACAGTTTTTCTTCTGTGTTAGCAAGGGCATCGGCTACGAGCTCTCTCCGATTCGTGAGGTTCCTATAGTACAAGAAGTCGATGAAAACAATCCAACCGCGACAGCCAGAGAGAACGCTGGGTGAGCTGCAGCCGTACATGGTGAGACCATCATCGGTGGCGTCATTCACATGCAGTGTGTTTTCGGAACGAACAGGCTCGTTGGTCTAGGGGTATGATTCCTGCTTCGGGTGCAGGAGGTCCCGGGTTCAAATCCCGGACGAGCCCTTGCGTTTTGTACAACGGTGTGCTAACAAACCGCATGGCGGCGGCTGTTTCGCGCATTTCCAGGCCTCCAAGTCAGCGCTAAATCCGACAACCAGTTCTGAAACAGTTTCATTTGAGCCATGTGCACCCTGCTGGTGGAACGTTTGAAGTTGATTTAAATGGTCACAGTAGAGATCGTAGCAAGTGTCTTGCTGAGTGCGACGAAAACGTGTTTCCGCCCGCAATCGAACCGGGGACCTTGTGCGTGTTAGGCAGACGTTATAACCGCTACACCACGGAAACTGCTACGCTCTGCCCTCCACATGTGATACAACTTGTAGGACGATCGCCATTGTGGCGTAAAAATCACAATGCCGGTATTTCGCATTCGTGTGAAACAATCGACAGCACCCTTGACTGCCTGAATGCCATGTCGAATAAGAGCTCAAGAAGTCATCGGAAACGCTCGAGGGAGAGTCCTCAGCAGCATCTGCTGCTCTTTCTTTCCTTACGAGATACCGTCGATTCGCGCAGTCGTTATTGCAAAAGATGTCACCAAAGGCGATCGCTTCGTTAGCGGCACGGCGCCTGGGCTCGGCGGCAGCTCTACATGGAGGCACCAGCAGCCCCAGCCCCTCCAGGCCGCCGCCGGCGCCACAGCGCAAGGAGTCGGCGCCCGCCCTGCAATGCCCCCTGTCGTTGCACATTCCACCCGCCCTTTATCCTCTCCATGTCTGACTCACTACCCTAAATGACGCTGTAGTCGACGTGCTTATTACTATCGCTTTTGGAAGAACCAAGGCGCAGTATTCTAGTGACGAACCGGTATTGCAAATTTGGATTAAGTAAAAATTTGTTGTGTGGTCGAGCGACACCCCCGTCTCGCTCTTCCTAGATGATCGCTGCTGCGCGGAGTAACTCCTAGCGCGCCGATGGCTTCAGAGTTGGTCTTCTCGAAGTTTTGCTTTTGCACTGCATTCCGCAATCTTATAGTTACGTGCTTCGGTTTCCCGACGTTCTTGTGTTTAGTGCGTTCGGCTTCTCTTAACCCTTAGCCACCGCTTGCCGAAATTTCCACACCGTCATCTGTTGATCTGCAGAGCTCGATGAAGGTACCGCGGCCGTTCCTGAGCTCGCGAAACGGCCGAATCTGTAGTTGTTTCCAGATCTCTCCCACACAACGGCCTCTCGGAAGCTTGGATTACAGGAGTACGCCACTACTCCCAGCCGCTGAATTACCTTTGAAGCAGAATGACATGAGCTACACGCAGCTCCGATTTTTTTTTTTTTTTTTTGGTGTCTGACCTACTTTGAAAGATTTTGTAGTCGATTTACTTACCACTATCGCTGTTGGAAGGAGGAAACCACGTGATAATCACACAGTATTCTAGAGACGATCAGGTAATGAAAATTTAGAATAAGTAAAACAGTATCAAAAGAAGTTGTGTGGTGGAGCGGCACATGCAATTCACGCTTCCTAGATGATCGTTGCTGCATAGAATAATTCTTTTGTCTGTGGCGTCTTCAGTATTCGTCTTCTGGAAGTTTTGCTTGCAATATATTCTTCAATATTTTCATTATGAGTTGGTGCTTGCTTTCCCGATGTTATTTTGTTTAGTGCATTCGCCTTCTCTTAACCCTGAGAAACCACATACGGAAACTGAGGCACTGCCGGCTGTTCATAAGCAGAGTTCGATGAAGTTATTTCGCTTTTTATTCGGTGCCTTTAATATTCTTCTCATCAGTGGTGAGTGCTGCCTGCAGAAAGCGCTTATCTTGCGAATTCACGTGAAATTTTGTGTTCCCTGGGAGATGCACTACTTGTGATTAGCTTGAGTGGTGCGGGCAGGTGGCTCGTTGGTCTAGGGGTATGATTCCTGCTTTGGGTGCAGGAGGTCCCGGGTTCAAATCCCGGACGAGCCCTGCCATTTTGACCGTGCTGAAGAGTAGGTGGAACTCAGTCCCGGTTGCAGCTCCTCAATGAAGAGTAAGACGCCTGTTATATCACGTGGATATAACAAGAATCCGGCACCAGTAAAGTACGTAGGTGGAATTCGGTAGAAAGGCAGACGGTAATTTTTCTTGCAACGGAAAACAAGGTTGTCTTTGCGGAATATGTGCACCGTGAGTGGAGATTCAGCTTGATTGTGCGACAGTCTACCTTCATCTTACTAGCGACGGCAACAACCAATGGGTGGGACGTAAGACTGAGCGTGGCTAAGAGTTTCTCATTATTAGTTACCTTCACACTTTGACACAGCCGTGACAAGGCGAGTAGCGCGAGCTCAGGATAGCCAGTAGGAAGCGCACCTGAAGTAGCCCTGAAGAACCGGGTTGTAAATTTTGCCAGCCATAATGGAGCTAGGGGCGTTCTCAGTTACCAAATACCGGTGCAATAAGAGAGCAACAGTATTTGACAGTAAAATGACGCCCTATCCATCTAGAATATGACATTGATTGTCTCTGCATACGCATCCGTGAGGTCATCCCGGAAATGAAATCCGATAAGCGGATTAAAATTGTTGTGTTCCCGCCCGGGATCGAACCGGGGACCTTCTGCGTGTAAAGCAGACGTGATAACCGCTACACCACGGAAACGACGGATCGTCTGATGTGCCACCCGGAGACTCGTGGTAGCAACAGTTTTTCTTCTGTGTTAGCAAGGGCATCGGCTACGAGCTCTCTCCGATTCGTGAGGTTCCTATAGTACAAGAAGTCGATGAAAACAATCCAACCGCGACAGCCAGAGAGAACGCTGGGTGAGCTGCAGCCGTACATGGTGAGACCATCATCGGTGGCGTCATTCACATGCAGTGTGTTTTCGGAACGAACAGGCTCGTTGGTCTAGGGGTATGATTCCTGCTTCGGGTGCAGGAGGTCCCGGGTTCGAATCCCGGACGAGCCCTTGCGTTTTGTACAACGGTGTGCTAACAAACCGCATGGCGGCGGCTGTTTCGCGCATTTCCAGGCCTCCAAGTCAGCGCTAAATCCGACAACCAGTTCTGAAACAGTTTCATTTGAGCCATGTGCACCCTGCTGGTGGAACGTTTGAAGTTGATTTAAATGGTCACAGTAGAGATCGTAGCAAGTGTCTTGCTGAGTGCGACGAAAACGTGTTTCCGCCCGCAATCGAACCGGGGACCTTGTGCGTGTTAGGCAGACGTTATAACCGCTACACCACGGAAACTGCTACGCTCTGCCCTCCACATGTGATACAACTTGTAGGACGATCGCCATTGTGGCGTAAAAATCACAATGCCGGTATTTCGCATTCGTGTGAAACAATCGACAGCACCCTTGACTGCCTGAATGCCATGTCGAATAAGAGCTCAAGAAGTCATCGGAAACGCTCGAGGGAGAGTCCTCAGCAGCATCTGCTGCTCTTTCTTTCCTTACGAGATACCGTCGATTCGCGCAGTCGTTATTGCAAAAGATGTCACCAAAGGCGATCGCTTCGTTAGCGGCACGGCGCCTGGGCTCGGCGGCAGCTCTACATGGAGGCACCAGCAGCCCCAGCCCCTCCAGGCCGCCGCCGGCGCCACAGCGCAAGGAGTCGGCGCCCGCCCTGCAATGCCCCCTGTCGTTGCACATTCCACCCGCCCTTTATCCTCTCCATGTCTGACTCACTACCCTAAATGACGCTGTAGTCGACGTGCTTATTACTATCGCTTTTGGAAGAACCAAGGCGCAGTATTCTAGTGACGAACCGGTATTGCAAATTTGGATTAAGTAAAAATTTGTTGTGTGGTCGAGCGACACCCCCGTCTCGCTCTTCCTAGATGATCGCTGCTGCGCGGAGTAACTCCTAGCGCGCCGATGGCTTCAGAGTTGGTCTTCTCGAAGTTTTGCTTTTGCACTGCATTCCGCAATCTTATAGTTACGTGCTTCGGTTTCCCGACGTTCTTGTGTTTAGTGCGTTCGGCTTCTCTTAACCCTTAGCCACCGCTTGCCGAAATTTCCACACCGTCATCTGTTGATCTGCAGAGCTCGATGAAGGTACCGCGGCCGTTCCTGAGCTCGCGAAACGGCCGAATCTGTAGTTGTTTCCAGATCTCTCCCACACAACGGCCTCTCGGAAGCTTGGATTACAGGAGTACGCCACTACTCCCAGCCGCTGAATTACCTTTGAAGCAGAATGACATGAGCTACACGCAGCTCCGATTTTTTTTTTTTTTTTGGTGTCTGACCTACTTTGAAAGATTTTGTAGTCGATTTACTTACCACTATCGCTGTTGGAAGGAGGAAACCACGTGATAATCACACAGTATTCTAGAGACGATCAGGTAATGAAAATTTAGAATAAGTAAAACAGTATCAAAAGAAGTTGTGTGGTGGAGCGGCACATGCAATTCACGCTTCCTAGATGATCGTTGCTGCATAGAATAATTCTTTTGTCTGTGGCGTCTTCAGTATTCGTCTTCTGGAAGTTTTGCTTGCAATATATTCTTCAATATTTTCATTATGAGTTGGTGCTTGCTTTCCCGATGTTATTTTGTTTAGTGCATTCGCCTTCTCTTAACCCTGAGAAACCACATACGGAAACTGAGGCACTGCCGGCTGTTCATAAGCAGAGTTCGATGAAGTTATTTCGCTTTTTATTCGGTGCCTTTAATATTCTTCTCATCAGTGGTGAGTGCTGCCTGCAGAAAGCGCTTATCTTGCGAATTCACGTGAAAGTTTGTGTTCCCTGGGAGATGCACTACTTGTGATTAGCTTGAGTGGTGCGGGCAGGTGGCTCGTTGGTCTAGGGGTATGATTCCTGCTTTGGGTGCAGGAGGTCCCGGGTTCAAATCCCGGACGAGCCCTGCCATTTTGACCGTGCTGAAGAGTAGGTGGAACTCAGTCCCGGTTGCAGCTCCTCAATGAAGAGTAAGACGCCTGTTATATCACGTGGATATAACAAGAATCCGGCACCAGTAAAGTACGTAGGTGGAATTCGGTAGAAAGGCAGACGGTAATTTTTCTTGCAACGGAAAACAAGGTTGTCTTTGCGGAATATGTGCACCGTGAGTGGAGATTCAGCTTGATTGTGCGACAGTCTACCTTCATCTTACTAGCGACGGCAACAACCAATGGGTGGGACGTAAGACTGAGCGTGGCTAAGAGTTTCTCATTATTAGTTACCTTCACACTTTGACACAGCCGTGACAAGGCGAGTAGCGCGAGCTCAGGATAGCCAGTAGGAAGCGCACCTGAAGTAGCCCTGAAGAACCGGGTTGTAAATTTTGCCAGCCATAATGGAGCTAGGGGCGTTCTCAGTTACCAAATACCGGTGCAATAAGAGAGCAACAGTATTTGACAGTAAAATGACGCCCTATCCATCTAGAATATGACATTGATTGTCTCTGCATACGCATCCGTGAGGTCATCCCGGAAATGAAATCCGATAAGCGGATTAAAATTGTTGTGTTCCCGCCCGGGATCGAACCGGGGACCTTCTGCGTGTAAAGCAGACGTGATAACCGCTACACCACGGAAACGACGGATCGTCTGATGTGCCACCCGGAGACTCGTGGTAGCAACAGTTTTTCTTCTGTGTTAGCAAGGGCATCGGCTACGAGCTCTCTCCGATTCGTGAGGTTCCTATAGTACAAGAAGTCGATGAAAACAATCCAACCGCGACAGCCAGAGAGAACGCTGGGTGAGCTGCAGCCGTACATGGTGAGACCATCATCGGTGGCGTCATTCACATGCAGTGTGTTTTCGGAACGAACAGGCTCGTTGGTCTAGGGGTATGATTCCTGCTTCGGGTGCAGGAGGTCCCGGGTTCAAATCCCGGACGAGCCCTTGCGTTTTGTACAACGGTGTGCTAACAAACCGCATGGCGGCGGCTGTTTCGCGCATTTCCAGGCCTCCAAGTCAGCGCTAAATCCGACAACCAGTTCTGAAACAGTTTCATTTGAGCCATGTGCACCCTGCTGGTGGAACGTTTGAAGTTGATTTAAATGGTCACAGTAGAGATCGTAGCAAGTGTCTTGCTGAGTGCGACGAAAACGTGTTTCCGCCCGCAATCGAACCGGGGACCTTGTGCGTGTTAGGCAGACGTTATAACCGCTACACCACGGAAACTGCTACGCTCTGCCCTCCACATGTGATACAACTTGTAGGACGATCGCCATTGTGGCGTAAAAATCACAATGCCGGTATTTCGCATTCGTGTGAAACAATCGACAGCACCCTTGACTGCCTGAATGCCATGTCGAATAAGAGCTCAAGAAGTCATCGGAAACGCTCGAGGGAGAGTCCTCAGCAGCATCTGCTGCTCTTTCTTTCCTTACGAGATACCGTCGATTCGCGCAGTCGTTATTGCAAAAGATGTCACCAAAGGCGATCGCTTCGTTAGCGGCACGGCGCCTGGGCTCGGCGGCAGCTCTACATGGAGGCACCAGCAGCCCCAGCCCCTCCAGGCCGCCGCCGGCGCCACAGCGCAAGGAGTCGGCGCCCGCCCTGCAATGCCCCCTGTCGTTGCACATTCCACCCGCCCTTTATCCTCTCCATGTCTGACTCACTACCCTAAATGACGCTGTAGTCGACGTGCTTATTACTATCGCTTTTGGAAGAACCAAGGCGCAGTATTCTAGTGACGAACCGGTATTGCAAATTTGGATTAAGTAAAAATTTGTTGTGTGGTCGAGCGACACCCCCGTCTCGCTCTTCCTAGATGATCGCTGCTGCGCGGAGTAACTCCTAGCGCGCCGATGGCTTCAGAGTTGGTCTTCTCGAAGTTTTGCTTTTGCACTGCATTCCGCAATCTTATAGTTACGTGCTTCGGTTTCCCGACGTTCTTGTGTTTAGTGCGTTCGGCTTCTCTTAACCCTTAGCCACCGCTTGCCGAAATTTCCACACCGTCATCTGTTGATCTGCAGAGCTCGATGAAGGTACCGCGGCCGTTCCTGAGCTCGCGAAACGGCCGAATCTGTAGTTGTTTCCAGATCTCTCCCACACAACGGCCTCTCGGAAGCTTGGATTACAGGAGTACGCCACTACTCCCAGCCGCTGAATTACCTTTGAAGCAGAATGACATGAGCTACACGCAGCTCCGATTTTTTTTTTTTTTTTGGTGTCTGACCTACTTTGAAAGATTTTGTAGTCGATTTACTTACCACTATCGCTGTTGGAAGGAGGAAACCACGTGATAATCACACAGTATTCTAGAGACGATCAGGTAATGAAAATTTAGAATAAGTAAAACAGTATCAAAAGAAGTTGTGTGGTGGAGCGGCACATGCAATTCACGCTTCCTAGATGATCGTTGCTGCATAGAATAATTCTTTTGTCTGTGGCGTCTTCAGTATTCGTCTTCTGGAAGTTTTGCTTGCAATATATTCTTCAATATTTTCATTATGAGTTGGTGCTTGCTTTCCCGATGTTATTTTGTTTAGTGCATTCGCCTTCTCTTAACCCTGAGAAACCACATACGGAAACTGAGGCACTGCCGGCTGTTCATAAGCAGAGTTCGATGAAGTTATTTCGCTTTTTATTCGGTGCCTTTAATATTCTTCTCATCAGTGGTGAGTGCTGCCTGCAGAAAGCGCTTATCTTGCGAATTCACGTGAAAGTTTGTGTTCCCTGGGAGATGCACTACTTGTGATTAGCTTGAGTGGTGCGGGCAGGTGGCTCGTTGGTCTAGGGGTATGATTCCTGCTTTGGGTGCAGGAGGTCCCGGGTTCAAATCCCGGACGAGCCCTGCCATTTTGACCGTGCTGAAGAGTAGGTGGAACTCAGTCCCGGTTGCAGCTCCTCAATGAAGAGTAAGACGCCTGTTATATCACGTGGATATAACAAGAATCCGGCACCAGTAAAGTACGTAGGTGGAATTCGGTAGAAAGGCAGACGGTAATTTTTCTTGCAACGGAAAACAAGGTTGTCTTTGCGGAATATGTGCACCGTGAGTGGAGATTCAGCTTGATTGTGCGACAGTCTACCTTCATCTTACTAGCGACGGCAACAACCAATGGGTGGGACGTAAGACTGAGCGTGGCTAAGAGTTTCTCATTATTAGTTACCTTCACACTTTGACACAGCCGTGACAAGGCGAGTAGCGCGAGCTCAGGATAGCCAGTAGGAAGCGCACCTGAAGTAGCCCTGAAGAACCGGGTTGTAAATTTTGCCAGCCATAATGGAGCTAGGGGCGTTCTCAGTTACCAAATACCGGTGCAATAAGAGAGCAACAGTATTTGACAGTAAAATGACGCCCTATCCATCTAGAATATGACATTGATTGTCTCTGCATACGCATCCGTGAGGTCATCCCGGAAATGAAATCCGATAAGCGGATTAAAATTGTTGTGTTCCCGCCCGGGATCGAACCGGGGACCTTCTGCGTGTAAAGCAGACGTGATAACCGCTACACCACGGAAACGACGGATCGTCTGATGTGCCACCCGGAGACTCGTGGTAGCAACAGTTTTTCTTCTGTGTTAGCAAGGGCATCGGCTACGAGCTCTCTCCGATTCGTGAGGTTCCTATAGTACAAGAAGTCGATGAAAACAATCCAACCGCGACAGCCAGAGAGAACGCTGGGTGAGCTGCAGCCGTACATGGTGAGACCATCATCGGTGGCGTCATTCACATGCAGTGTGTTTTCGGAACGAACAGGCTCGTTGGTCTAGGGGTATGATTCCTGCTTCGGGTGCAGGAGGTCCCGGGTTCGAATCCCGGACGAGCCCTTGCGTTTTGTACAACGGTGTGCTAACAAACCGCATGGCGGCGGCTGTTTCGCGCATTTCCAGGCCTCCAAGTCAGCGCTAAATCCGACAACCAGTTCTGAAACAGTTTCATTTGAGCCATGTGCACCCTGCTGGTGGAACGTTTGAAGTTGATTTAAATGGTCACAGTAGAGATCGTAGCAAGTGTCTTGCTGAGTGCGACGAAAACGTGTTTCCGCCCGCAATCGAACCGGGGACCTTGTGCGTGTTAGGCAGACGTTATAACCGCTACACCACGGAAACTGCTACGCTCTGCCCTCCACATGTGATACAACTTGTAGGACGATCGCCATTGTGGCGTAAAAATCACAATGCCGGTATTTCGCATTCGTGTGAAACAATCGACAGCACCCTTGACTGCCTGAATGCCATGTCGAATAAGAGCTCAAGAAGTCATCGGAAACGCTCGAGGGAGAGTCCTCAGCAGCATCTGCTGCTCTTTCTTTCCTTACGAGATACCGTCGATTCGCGCAGTCGTTATTGCAAAAGATGTCACCAAAGGCGATCGCTTCGTTAGCGGCACGGCGCCTGGGCTCGGCGGCAGCTCTACATGGAGGCACCAGCAGCCCCAGCCCCTCCAGGCCGCCGCCGGCGCCACAGCGCAAGGAGTCGGCGCCCGCCCTGCAATGCCCCCTGTCGTTGCACATTCCACCCGCCCTTTATCCTCTCCATGTCTGACTCACTACCCTAAATGACGCTGTAGTCGACGTGCTTATTACTATCGCTTTTGGAAGAACCAAGGCGCAGTATTCTAGTGACGAACCGGTATTGCAAATTTGGATTAAGTAAAAATTTGTTGTGTGGTCGAGCGACACCCCCGTCTCGCTCTTCCTAGATGATCGCTGCTGCGCGGAGTAACTCCTAGCGCGCCGATGGCTTCAGAGTTGGTCTTCTCGAAGTTTTGCTTTTGCACTGCATTCCGCAATCTTATAGTTACGTGCTTCGGTTTCCCGACGTTCTTGTGTTTAGTGCGTTCGGCTTCTCTTAACCCTTAGCCACCGCTTGCCGAAATTTCCACACCGTCATCTGTTGATCTGCAGAGCTCGATGAAGGTACCGCGGCCGTTCCTGAGCTCGCGAAACGGCCGAATCTGTAGTTGTTTCCAGATCTCTCCCACACAACGGCCTCTCGGAAGCTTGGATTACAGGAGTACGCCACTACTCCCAGCCGCTGAATTACCTTTGAAGCAGAATGACATGAGCTACACGCAGCTCCGATTTTTTTTTTTTTTTTGGTGTCTGACCTACTTTGAAAGATTTTGTAGTCGATTTACTTACCACTATCGCTGTTGGAAGGAGGAAACCACGTGATAATCACACAGTATTCTAGAGACGATCAGGTAATGAAAATTTAGAATAAGTAAAACAGTATCAAAAGAAGTTGTGTGGTGGAGCGGCACATGCAATTCACGCTTCCTAGATGATCGTTGCTGCATAGAATAATTCTTTTGTCTGTGGCGTCTTCAGTATTCGTCTTCTGGAAGTTTTGCTTGCAATATATTCTTCAATATTTTCATTATGAGTTGGTGCTTGCTTTCCCGATGTTATTTTGTTTAGTGCATTCGCCTTCTCTTAACCCTGAGAAACCACATACGGAAACTGAGGCACTGCCGGCTGTTCATAAGCAGAGTTCGATGAAGTTATTTCGCTTTTTATTCGGTGCCTTTAATATTCTTCTCATCAGTGGTGAGTGCTGCCTGCAGAAAGCGCTTATCTTGCGAATTCACGTGAAAGTTTGTGTTCCCTGGGAGATGCACTACTTGTGATTAGCTTGAGTGGTGCGGGCAGGTGGCTCGTTGGTCTAGGGGTATGATTCCTGCTTTGGGTGCAGGAGGTCCCGGGTTCAAATCCCGGACGAGCCCTGCCATTTTGACCGTGCTGAAGAGTAGGTGGAACTCAGTCCCGGTTGCAGCTCCTCAATGAAGAGTAAGACGCCTGTTATATCACGTGGATATAACAAGAATCCGGCACCAGTAAAGTACGTAGGTGGAATTCGGTAGAAAGGCAGACGGTAATTTTTCTTGCAACGGAAAACAAGGTTGTCTTTGCGGAATATGTGCACCGTGAGTGGAGATTCAGCTTGATTGTGCGACAGTCTACCTTCATCTTACTAGCGACGGCAACAACCAATGGGTGGGACGTAAGACTGAGCGTGGCTAAGAGTTTCTCATTATTAGTTACCTTCACACTTTGACACAGCCGTGACAAGGCGAGTAGCGCGAGCTCAGGATAGCCAGTAGGAAGCGCACCTGAAGTAGCCCTGAAGAACCGGGTTGTAAATTTTGCCAGCCATAATGGAGCTAGGGGCGTTCTCAGTTACCAAATACCGGTGCAATAAGAGAGCAACAGTATTTGACAGTAAAATGACGCCCTATCCATCTAGAATATGACATTGATTGTCTCTGCATACGCATCCGTGAGGTCATCCCGGAAATGAAATCCGATAAGCGGATTAAAATTGTTGTGTTCCCGCCCGGGATCGAACCGGGGACCTTCTGCGTGTAAAGCAGACGTGATAACCGCTACACCACGGAAACGACGGATCGTCTGATGTGCCACCCGGAGACTCGTGGTAGCAACAGTTTTTCTTCTGTGTTAGCAAGGGCATCGGCTACGAGCTCTCTCCGATTCGTGAGGTTCCTATAGTACAAGAAGTCGATGAAAACAATCCAACCGCGACAGCCAGAGAGAACGCTGGGTGAGCTGCAGCCGTACATGGTG